>NC_089848.1:35263860-35621360 GCF_035609145.1 Eleutherodactylus coqui | reverse complement strand
AACAGTGTCAGGGATACATTTCTATTGGCCGAGAGGCAGCAGAAGCTTGCATTTCCATTGGCTAATAGAAATGTATTCTGCCTGACAACAGTGTCAGGGATACATTTCTATTGGCAGAGAGTGTGCACGTGTAACGTGCTCCCAGGCGAGCGCGAGCGCGCCGCAGACTCGCGCATGCGCAGTCGTGTGCCGCGGTCCCAGGCGAGCGCGAGCGCGCCGCAGACTCGCGCATGCGCAGTCGTGTGCCGCTGTCTCGCGCGTGCGCAGTCGTGCCGTTGTCTCGCGCGGCTACCTTCATTCCGCGCTTCCTCACAAGACAATGTACGCACACGTCACTAGTGACGTATGCGTACATTGACCTGAAGGAAGCGGAAGGTAGGCAGTGTACGCTTTTTGACCGGATGGAAGAAAATCGGGTGCTGGAGGTCACGTGACCGAATTGACAAGCGGCTCCAGGAGAAGATTTGGGATAAGAAGAAGAGGTAAGCAGGCTGCCTGGGGAGCAATAGGTAAGTATAAAATTTTTTGTTTTTAATGACAGAACCCCTTTAAGCTCGGCAGAGTACATTCGCTCAACTCTAATCCTGATTACAATGCAGTTATCTCCAGGGATCGCAGAGGCCTCCTCTGATTCGAGTCATCAACTTTCCATTTTCTTCACTATCCAGGTGCAGATTGGCTTGAAGACGTTTTCCAGCCATGACTTACCTCTGCGCACTCTCTCCAACCTGACCACCACCCCCAATGCTTACCTCAGTACCTCCCTAAAGTAATAGTGCCCCCTTACATTAATAATTCCCCTGTGATGCCCAGCAGAGGAGATAATACCTCCTCTGTACACAACTGTAATAATGCCCTTCTTGGACTCCCATACAGTAATAATTCCCCATTTGTTCCTCCTTACAATGTAATAATATTACAAAATGATAGAGCATCACTGTAGCCTCTACACGGTCATGAATAGACAAATAACCTATGTATTGCGTTATCCAATCAATCACATTCAGGTAAAATTAATACGGGGGGAAAAAGTGGGTTTTGCGCATTTATTCACTTTTTTCATTAAAAAATTTTTTTTTAACTTTACTTACCTGCATGGTGAACACTAAAAAAAACAAACAAAAAAAACCCAGCCCCTTCTGCCTTCCAAAAATACAATAAGAGTTAGCACAGCTCCCCAGATGCGAATATAAAAGTTATGGGTTTTTTAAATGTAACAATAAAATAATTTTTTTTTCCAAAGACGGGGTTCTTACTAAGCAGAAAAACCTAAAAATATGTAAATAATCACACCCACCTGCAGAAATAAGTGTCATTCATACTGCATGGTGAGCGCTGTGAACAAAACTCAGACATTTACAGGATTGCTGTGCTTTTTTAAAAATTAAATTGTATATACATTATAGTTATACGAAAAAGGGTACCAATAAAAATTACAGTTCGCCTCACAACAAAGAAGCCCCACTATGGCGATGCCAATAAAGAAGAAGAAAAAAAGTTTCGCCTTTTATAAAGCAGAGATGAAAAAAATCCAAAAAATGACTACATCCTTTAGTACCAAACTAGGCTGCATATTTAACCCCTTTCTGACGCGTGCTGCACATGTATGGCACACGTTGGGGGTCTTTTGTCTTTATGTGGAGCGGGTTTGGAAGCTGAACCTATTCCATACATGGCAAGTGTCGTCTGTCTTTCACAGCCAATATCCACCTGCAACAGCTGCAATCAGAGATGGCTCATCATCATAGGCGTTAACCCTTTAAATGCCACTGTCAATTCTGAGAACTGCATTTAAATGTAGCCACCTGGATTGTGATGTCTCCAGAGCACTGGGTACCATGGCAGCCAAGGTACTTCTGAAGGCCTCCAGGTCTATTATGTATGATCACTGGTTAAGACATGCCAGTGAATGCTTGTGAGAATGCAGTATAATGCAATACTATGGTATTGCAGTATAGTGTATAAGCGACCAAACAATCACAAATTCAAATCTCCTAAAAAAAAAATAGTTATAAAAAATATAGGAAATGTAAAAATCGTGGATCAGCTCCCTGAGGGGAGGTGAAATCACTTACCTAAGGCCTCCAGCAATGTCCCCCAACAGGATTATCCACGGACTTCCCCCAGCTTCTGCTCATGTGTCCATCGGCAAAATGGCGTACGCAAGCACAGAAGGCGATCACGTAAAAGTTCATTTATTTTTCTTTAAAAAGTTGAGGTTTAATCTCCCCTTACCCATGCAATCAGTGAGGGGAGATGAAACGTCTTACCATAGGCCTCTGCATTTGAACCACAATTTTATCATCTTCCACGGACCTTCTCCGGCTTCTGCGCATGCGCTCGCTTACACAATAGCGGACACGCACAGGGTTGGCCTGGCAAATATAAAATTTCCTTGCTTCTGGCTGCCAAAGGTAGCCAAGAGCTTGAAGCAGTAACTGGAGGCCTCGTTGAGCGATCCTGGTCACGTGATCGCCATTATCCAGTGGTATAAAAAAAGTAGTGCTATACCAGTTAGGCCGGTCTCACACGACCAGATATAAAATTGCGGATTCCACATGCTTTAGATTCGCGGTAATATGCGGATCAATCAAATGCATTGGATTACACAATTCCGCTCACATTGGCGGGTCGGAACTAAATAATCCATTCGCAGAAAATAAAACGCAGAATGTTCTATTTTACCACGGATATCTACGACTTAGAACCCATTGTGCTCTTTGGTTGAGGATATACCAGCAGCCCATTCGCAACTACATTGTATATGGGCAGCGGGCATCTGCGTCATCGCTAAACAGCGGCGCAGGAAATATAAACCAAAAAAGGTGTACTGTGCATGACCGCCTGTGTGAGCACGCAGTTATGCGCAATACATTACGTCGCCGTACTCAGCGCCACGGCCGGGCTCACAGCTGGGATCCTCTGTGGGCCTCCGCAAGCGAATTCCACATACGACCGTGTGAGCCCGACATTATTGAGACCGCTGCCTGTAATACGTATTTTACAAGGAGCCCCGGGAACGCTCGCCTTCATGCAGTTCTAGCAGAAGCTTGTTGAGCGCCTTCTGTGTGAGACTGCCGCACCTCAGCAAGCTTACGAAGCTACAAAGAGCGCCACTTTTTACACCCCATCCCTGCCGCTGAGGTCAGGAAACATTTCCCAAAAATGGGAGGAGGAGGAGGGATGCCCGGTTTATTGCCCCATGCGCCCATCCCAACCAGCCTCTGTAATTACCCCTGTCTTCGGACAAACCACATAGTTTTACATTATTGCTTTTATCTAAGATTTAGAAAATGCCAAAATGGTGCAGGTGGGGGCATTTTTAGGGAGTGAAATTTTTTTTTCTGCACAATGCGTGAGCAATGGGGCCTGGAATTTATTCAGTTGTGCCCTGAAATCTAAAGGGTGTTCCCTCCATTATAGGCCGATCCATGTGTCCTATAAGCAGATTGGGGCTACAATGGGGGTATTGCAGAGCACAGAAGGACTAGTGCTATAAAATTAAGTGTGCGTCTCCCCAGTTTTCCCTGCTTGGAAGAAAGGAAACTGTCATAATTTTTTTTCATAAATGTCAGTTTTTTATTATTTTTTTTCACTTGCTTTATAATAGTTTTTTTTTTTTTAAACTGGGGTCTTAATGCTCAGTGCATACCCAGATAAATGGGCTAAGGGGTCTAGATTTTAAAATGGAGGGCGTTCTATCCTTTTGGCAGCTTGATAGCTCAACAAGTAAGCAATGGGGCCTGGAATTTATTCAGTTGTGCCCTGAAAGCCAACTGGTGTTCCCTCCATTACAGGCCTAGTCATGTGTCCTGTAAGCAGATTGGTGCTACAATGGGTATGTTTCTGAACACGGGACAAACAGGGGGATCCAATATGAAGAAGAAAGTCCTTTAAAAGAAAGGCATTTTGGACCCTCAAATTAGATACAAGATAATAAAAGGCAAAAAAAAAAAGAAAAATGAAAAAAGCACATACAGAATGGGAGGAACTGGGCTAAGCAGCAGCACATGTGGAAAAGACTTGGATATACTAATAGATCACAGACTGAACATGAGTCAACAGTGTGATGCAGCAGCGGAAAAGGCGCACACAACTCTGGGATGTATTAAGAGAAGCATAGAGTCTAGATCACATGAGGTCATTATCCCCCTCTACTTTTCCTTAGTCAATCCTCATCTGGAATACTGTGTCCAGTTCTGGGCATCAACTTCAATAAAGACATAAACAAACTGGAGCAAGTTAAGAGAAGAGTTACCAAGATGCTGAGCGGTCTGCAAACAGCCGCTGTGTTAGGTGAATGGAGAGGGGCGGGGTAACGTGAGAAGAGAAATCTCCCCCAGTCGCCCTGCTGCGAGCCAACAATACTTGCTCCTGCACAGCAGCACAGGAGCGAGAACACACAGGGATGATTGTCGGGCGTTGTTTGCCCGACATTCATCCCGTGTAAATGAGGCTTACGTTCATGTGGCGATGATATCTCAAGATTCATCACTATCCTGCTGAAATGGGACAATCCCCTTTAAAGGGTTAAATTCCAAATTTACCCAGAGTAACTAAGCTGGGCATGTGTATGAGTCTAGTCCTTGCCTGATTGAACTCCTTTCTTTTCATGCAGTCTTTGATTAATTTATATTTGAAGCCATTTTAATGTTTATGAATTTGATGTTTTATGACTTCATTGACCTTATAACCTATGTTTTAATGGCAGGTTTGGCGAAGCAGTCAGTGGCCAACTTGTAATAGGTACGTTGGCCTGGCCATCTCCTTGGGTGATTGTTATTGGATCCTTCTTCTCTACTTGTGGTGCCGGACTCCAAAGCTTGACTGGCGCTCCACGTTTGCTGCAAGCCATTGCAAGAGATGGAATCGTGCCTTTTCTTCAGGTAGCATAAGAATGAACTCTATAAACCTTAACAATAGCGAATATAATATAAATAAAGTGTTTCTGTAGTATTTTAAAGCAAGCTGGTAATGTCCGAAGACTTTTCAGAATAAACAGTCTTGTATGTACATGAGTAGAAGTGCTATTTCTCATCATTGTATAACCCATATAATGCAATTTTCAGCAGATTTCCCCTCTGCAATCCTCCTTCTCTAATTCTCAGTTTTCCCTGAGCTGGTCAGTGAAGACTAGCTGCTATAACAGAAAGTAGAGGAGATCCTTCTGCCCTATCACTGTGTCTCATATGAGAGAGAGAAGAGTCAGCAGCATGGAAGACATAGGCAATTGTTGAGCAGTGTAATCTGAATCCAGTAGCTATGACGCAGTAAAACACTTACTATTGGTTGCCGCAGCATCTCTGCATTTCTCTCTGCTCCTTTCTCACCTGGTGCCTTTGCTTATTTCCCTCTCAATAGACTTTTATGGGCAATCAATCTACTAAGATGGCCTAAGTATAGGCCATCAATAATTTGCAACTGGACAACTCCTTTAACTTGTGCTAGTTTCATCAAAGTACAGCAATAAGGGGAACTTTGATCAAAACTTTACCTGTTTGTTTATACAATTTCCATTGAATACACTATTGTTCATCCATAAGGACTCATGCCCATGGCCGTTACGGACTCTGCCAGCGGAATATCACAGCGGAGTCCACCACAGCACCCCCCAAAACTGTTATACTTACCACTCCGGATCCTCTGTACGCGTCCCGCGTGGAGGGCCAGCGCGCATGCACAGTACACCGTATGACGCGCCGGCAGTGTCAGATGATGCGGTGGGCAGGGCTGCATATTCACGCGATACTTCCGCTGTACTACAGCGGAAGTATAGCATGATGGCCAGCTTCCATTGTAGTCAATGGAAGCCGACCACATGTATTCCTGCGGCATTTAGAACATGCCACGGTTTATTTCACGTTGCAGAATTCCGCAGTGGAATTCTGCAGCGTGAACATTGAGCTATTAGGTTCAATAGAACCTAACAGCTCCAGGGCAACGACGCAGAAATCCGGCCGTGGGCATTGGCTCATAAGAATTGATTTTGCTGCATAAATACTAGGACTAAGGATTTTGTATTTTTTTATCTAGGTGTTTGGTCATGGAAAGGCCAATGGAGAACCAACCTGGGCTTTATTGTTGACTGCTGGCATTTGTGAAATTGGGATCTTGATTGCTTCCTTGGATAGTGTTGCACCTATTCTTTCAATGTAAGTATGTAAATTTTTATTAATGAAGTGAAAGCAAATTACCAAATATCCGAAGTAACTTCCCCATATGGAAGCTTCCTTCTCTCAGAATCTAATTAAAGTGGCCAAGTATGATGTATTTTAAAAAGCCAACATTATTTACATGTTGCTGTTTTTTTGCTATGATTTTCCTCAGGTTTCATCAGGTATCAATAAGGAAAAAGCAGTGTTACAAAATATATGTAAACGCTGTGATACAGTTTCCGCCCCTTTCCTGATTGTTAGGATAGAAACGCGTGGTCGACTACTCTTTTCTATCCTATTGGAAAGGAAACCTTGTGAAATGGAGACTAAGTGGTTTCCGTTTCACATATTTAAAAGCGATGGATCCGTACGGTGTTTAGTCTCAAAGTCAATTTCAGCATGTGAGACAGAACCCAAGATGGGGAGCGGGGCACAGCCAGAAGTGCAGTGTGAAACTAGCCTTAGCTCAAATAATATGACTAGTATTCTCTTTGCAGTATGCCCCCTTCCAGTAGAACTTACAGTACATAATGGATTCTATGTTGGTGGTAAGGCAAATAATATAAATTCCAATTGCCGTAGGGAAAAAATACCAATGTTTACTACTTCATTAAAATTGTATTTTTATTAATATTCCCCAAAACTTTATAGTGAACCCTTACCAACAAAACTATGTGTTTAAAACCACTTCGCGTTACTCACCTGGCTGGCTGCCAATGTTCAAAGTATATGGATAGCACCTGCTCTTAGAGATGTGAGTGGTGCCCACCGTGCTCCTACTCCTTCCTCTACTTGCCCCTTGATTTTTGCCTGTAGGGCTCGTGCACGCTCCTGCCCAATCTCTTCAAAGGCCAGTGTTCCTCCTATATATTGTCCTGCTCCACTGCTATCTGTGCACCGCCTATATTAGGCATCCATGCCCAAGGTTACATAGTATGTAAGGCTGAAAAAAGGCAAATGTCCATCTAGATCAGCCGATTATCCTGAAATGTTAATCCAGAGAAAGGCAAAAAATGGTTGATTGCCTAAGCGATTGGTCTCATTAGCCATTGTGACAAAGCTTGACTTCTGACAACTCTGTGCTCCTGACCGCGGTTCTTGTTTACTGGACTTCTTTATTGCCTGCTGGCTGACGTGAATTTCTACTTAGACCTCGTTATTGGTCTGACTTTTGCTGCGTTTCTGGATAAGCACCTGTTCACACCATTAGGTACTGCGTCTCATCCCAATGCAGCATCAGCAGCCACATTAATGGGACTATCTGTGTGTGTAATGGCTTGGGGACCCTACAGTAAAACTAGTATTCCTCTTGGAAGGGTTAAGCATGAAAACTGGAGTTCCCCAAGTGCTGCCACCTCAGCCAACAGCCAAACTGTGAATCCACTGGTGATGTCTGCTGTCAAGCCACTTCCATATCATATTATCAACCGTCCAGCTGTCCTCTAATAAAAGTATCTGCAAAGACTTTCCCGTAGCTTTCATTGACATACAGCTAATCTAATCATCATCCTTTTGTCATAATAACAGCAGAGCTTTCAACTCCTCACAAGAGTATGTGCAGTAAAGAAGGGTGACCAAAAATGGAAGTTTTGGCATTAGGTTTTATTTTTGGATGACATTCACTTTGCGGGATTAATACTCCATTATATTAATAGATCTGAACTTTTTTTTATGGTATCAGTGATAGGAATTTATGTTTTGTTTAGCTAGCCTTATGAGGAAAGGGATTTATTAAAATATTTACTACTCAATTTTTTAGAATGGCAAAGAAATTGTTCACGTTGGATCTGATGTGACCATGGAGGTCCCTTCCAACGCTACCATTCTATGATTCCATGGTTTCCATATTTTATTGCTTCAAGAAGACTTGAGCTTACAATTGTTTGATCGCTTGCAGTATACCGCAATACCATAGTATTGCAGTTCCCTGTATTTTACAGGCATCCCATTAAGATGTGCCAGTAAGATATCTTAATAGGCGTACATTGCGAGACTCAAAACTCTTGCATGAATGTCCTATGCAGTGAAATATGCCAAAGTGACCTGGACGCTACAGGTGAACAGTTTGTAAAAACTGGAAAAGTCTTGAGGGAAGAAATCACCTCTGTGAGCGAGAGTAAAGGTGCTAAACAACAGATTGAGGCTGAGAAATCCTCTGATGTAAAAGACACCAAAGAGAAGGAAGGAGAAGCTGCTGAAGCAGAGACTAGAAGAGAGGCCTCAGAAGTTGCATGTCGCATCTTACCGATGCTGGATTGGAGCCGCAGGTGTAGTAACCAAGCCGGTCACTGGAGAGTAGTCAGAATAGCTGGAAGTTGTTATCGGTATGCAGTACAAATGGATGAGATGGAAACTTAGCCAAAGCTCAGCAGCAGCAGGAGGTATCGGTATGCTTGTAGAGTAGCTGGAGAAAGAGGAGCTTGATCAAGGTGGTGGAACACAATAATCACTCACAGAAGAAGTGGCAGGGCTAGGCTTATAGGAAGTCCTAATTAGTAGCGGGCGGAGCCAGAACAGGGAGACAGGAGGCATATATCTATATTACACTCAAGTTCGGCACTAACAACCAAGCAGGTTGTATCAGGGAACCCAAACAACCAATCAGGTTGAATCAGACAAGCGAAACAACCAATCAGGTTGCTGGAATTGTGAATCAGAACCAATGAGGTTGCTGGAATTGCTCCATAGTGCCGAACTTGAGTGTAATATAGATATAGTGCTGAACAGGCATTCTGATGCCTGCAAAAAAAACCCAAAGGATTAACACCCTGGGTGTGGCAAAAGGGGAGTTAAAAGAGGCAGTTCCTGGAGGGAGTGATAGCTCAATGGAGCTGTAGGGCTGCTAGTCTAAGGTAAAATTTGGACCAGTGAGCTCTGGTACAGACCAGTTTGGGAACAGTCATTAGTCTGAAAGAGGAAGACTGCCTTTATACGCTCCGGGCAGCAATCTGACTGGGCAGCTGTGCCTACACATTCACTTTGTGCTTTTATGCTGTATGTTCACATCAGACCCAGCTGGAAAGGCATCTACGATAGACTGATACGTTATTATGGTCTAGGTATGCCTTTCTTTTGGATGAATGGAGTTTATATTCACATTTGTTTATCAAATATCTGTCAAGGATAATAAATAGTCAAGTAATAATAAAGATTAAATTAATTATTCGTTACAAAGAAAGTGTGCTGTGGATCTGAACATTCCAGCGCCGGTAAGGCGTAACATAGACAGTGATTCCTGGAAGTATTTCTGAGCCAATGCAGTGATGGGCATTACAAAATCATGCCTGTTTTTAATGCAGTGACGCCCTGTCCCTTGTGCACAGGAATTTCTCCAGATTCTCTAAATCTTTTGATGATGATATGTGCTGTAGATGAGGGATATTCAAAGTCTTCATAGTTTTACATCTAGAAACATTTTTCTAGAATTGTTCCACAGTTGTTCCACAAAATTGTTCTGGTCATCTTTGCTTCTGAGAGACTGCCTCTCTAAACATGTACGTTTTATACACAGTCATGTGAAATTGATCCTTTAGCTGTTTTTGATTGGAACCACTTTTCCAGCCTTTTGCTAACTCTGCCCCAGCCTTTTGAGATGTGTGGCTGCCATCAATATCTAAATGAGTTAATTTTTTTAAATGAAAGAGACAAATGCCCCCCCCCCCCGCCCCCCACACACACATCACCTCCCCCATATGTGTTCTATGCTCTATTTTGTATAAAATATGGTTAGATGAGATTTCCAAATCATTGCATTCATTCATTTATATTTTACACAGTATCCCAACTTTTTTGGAATTGGGGTTATAAATCCTGTGTAAAACCTTATTGCAATACTCAGCTGGTGGTGTTTGCAAGCTTGCCCTAGTTTTCGCTCTTTATTGTCATGTGATGCTTAACCGGGTTTAATTATTATTACTTATTTTTAAAGTGCCGTTAATTCCAAGGCGCTGCACAAATGAAGAATAGGGGTTAAACTGTATTGCACTACATTACACACTAAATGCCTAGCAGATTGATGCAGAGAGGAAGAGGGCGCTGCCCACGAGGGCTTACAGTGTACGGGGTAAGAAGGAAGAGACAATAAGGAAGATTGGAAGGTGTTCATCTTGCGGTGGCAGCAGAGTTATGGTAGGTTGTAGGCTTGTCTGAAGACATGGGTTTTTACCTTCCTTTTTGAGGTTTTCCCAGGTGGCAAAGTGTAGGGGTAGCGAGATCCAACTATAGTGGAAGAGAAATCCTGGAGAAGATTGTGAGGTGCACACTATGGGAGAGTAGAGGAAGAAGTCTTACGAGGACCAGAGGTTACGAGTGGGAGTTATCGGGATATTAATTCCGAGATGTATGGAGATGATATGTTGTGGACAGCCTTGCAGTTCGTGGATAATAACTTAAGCTGGATTCTATTGGCAATAGGCAGCCAGTGAAGGGATTTGCAGAGGGGAGAGGTAGATAAGTCAGGTAGCTTGTATGTTCGGTTTGGAGAAGAGGGCAGAGGCTATTCTAACACTGAGACCGCAAACTTGTAGAACTGAGGGGCGTATAGAGTGAGGTGGGAGAAAGACCATGAGTTAAATTTTTGTTACATTTTAGGAAGTGAGAGGAGGGGGATATAGCCCATAGACACTCTGGGATTCTGGCTGGAATAGAAGCAAGAGAGGTAGATTTGAGTGTCATCACCGTAAAGGTGGTACTGGAAGCCATAGGACTGTATGATCTGTCCTAGACATGAGTGTAGATGGAGAAGAATAGGGGTCCTAGTGCGGAGCCTTGGGGGACACAAACGGAGATAGCGAGGCAAGGATGTGGACTGAGAGTGGGAGACACTAAATGTTCAGTTACTGAGGTACGAAAAGATCCAAGAGAGGCCAAGTTTGTGATGCCAAGGGAGGAGAAGTTTATAGCAGGAGGAAATGATCACATGTGTCAGGTGGAGGCCTAAGAGGAGGAGCATGGAGTAATGTTTTGAGGCTTTTGCTGTTAGCAAATCATTAGCTACTTTGGATAGGGCATGTGCTTATCATACGGATGGCAATCGGTTGAGAATTATATTGATGAACAAGCCTATGCTCAATCTTCTAGGGTCCCTGCAAATCCATCGCCTCTCCTCTTATGGAGCTTTGTTTTCAGGCTGCAGTTGTTTATGGGGCGTCAAGGCTGCTACAGCTAATCACAAACCGCAGAGATCAAACACAGTGGTGTTTAAAACAAAAAACAAAAAAAAACCAAATAAAATAAAAAAACTTGGAAAAAGCCCTTTTGGTAATTAAATTGCATTCAAAAGTCTTGATGAAGTTTGTTCTCTACATAAATGTTTTATTTGCCCCTAGGTTTTTCCTGATGTGTTACATGTTTGTTAACCTGGCATGTGCATTGCAAACATTATTGAGAACTCCCAATTGGAGACCGCGGTTTAAATACTATCATTGGTAAGTGGATGTTTGGCTGTATCCTTTCCCATTTTCAAATTTCTTCTGTTTTTTCCCCCCTGTTTTTACCCTTTTACCTATAGGACAAATACGAGACCTGACGGCTCTCCTAACAGGTCTGTTTTAGTAAATACATGTATTCGCCACAAAATGCTAATTTTAGGTCATGTTTTATAGAACTCTGCAATGTACCCTTCCTTATTCATCCTAGAAATTTATGAATAAATTGACAACTTGGGCTTACCATTTCTCTTGTCAGACAGTCTAGCACTGTCAGTGCTGATTAGATAATGTTAGGCCTGGTTCACATGGTGGAACTCTCATCAAAAAAGATGAAATGGATCGGTCCCATGATTTGTAGCTCAGCCGTGATTTTCTGCTACTGATTTGCACATAAAGTTGCTGCAGATCTTCACACAAATTAGCTTTTTGTTTGGGCTATTCCGTATCCGGATTTCCCAACGTGGATTCTGATTCAAGAAGGGACATGTCACTGCTATTTTTTTTCCTGTAAATGGATTTCAAATCTTCACCATATACTTTACATGAGCAAGCGTGATATGTGTGCATGAATCCCGACCCCCATATCGCACTCCCCACAATATGAATTCCCCTGAGGATGCGGGGCGTTTTTATGGCCTACCATTGATCCTTTAGAAAATATGCGTCAAACTTACTTAGGCACATTTTTTTGTCTGTACTACGGACGGTGCCCCAGATCGACCATGGGTCTACTAACATTAACTCACAGTATATAATGCTTTGAGTTCCAAACAATAGATCTACAGTCGGGCTGGGACACTTGCTCATATTAAAGGGAACCTGTTATGTCCCCATATAAACTAAGTTATGGTACTTTTAGGGGAGGTGACAGACAGCCAGGTGATGCGTTTTTTATACTCACCTCCATCTGTTATCCAATGCTGTCACTCAGTGAAGATCAGGAGGCACACGAAAATCAGCTTTTTGTTTTCAGGTTCTCATACAAGTACTCTCCCATAGACGTTTATGAGAGAGCGCACGCATGGGAATCTGGAAAGAATCAGATTTTGGAGCACTGTGCGATCTTTGGTGGGTGACAGCACTGGATCGCGGAACAGGGGGGTATAAAAGAATCACTGGGCTCCCTGTCGCCTCCCCTAGCAGCACCATAACTTTACGTGGGGACGGGACCGCTTCCCTCTAAGCTTATCATTTTTAAAGAATGTTTCCTTGCTATGATTAATGTGTTTTAAGATTTTAACTAATATCGATCACTTGTTGAAAATTGTCCCGATATCCTCGTGAAAAACTGAGGAAGGATGACATTGGACCGCGTTGTGTCTTTTTCAGCCTTTTGTTGCCGCTCAGCACAGTGGCTTTATACAAAGTCCAAGTAATTTGGCTGGCTGTAGTTTATGAATGTATGATTGAACCCGTTGCGCTTACAACTAATTGGTTTTCTGTTTGTTTTCAGGACCCTTTCATTTGTGGGAATGAGCCTATGCCTTGCTCTGATGTTCATTTGTTCGTGGTATTATGCATTAGTTGCTATGCTAATAGCAGGGTGTATTTATAAGTATATTGAATATAGAGGGTAAGTCCGTGAAACAAGCTTTACCTTCCTATTGTACTGTCTAAAATATGTACTTTTCAGGAAGTTCTCTTCATACTACTGAAGAGCTACATTTTCTCAAGGGTGAATTAACTGCCCCATATGATTTTCTAGGTAGTTAAAGGGACCTGTCAAGTCCTGTGAGCACCATAAACACCCCAGACTCCTCCGGCCTGTAAGGCCAAACTGCCTAATACAGATATATTGGTAAATACTGATATGTACAAGGTATTAGTTAAGATTTTGGCCAGAATACGGAATCCCACAAGCCCTCGTCAAGGGTCCTCATTTGCTTGTGAGGACCTACACTAATATGGGAAAAAAAATCACAGAAAAGGGGAGAAATTTGAAAAATGACAGAACATTATGGCCATATTTACCAAATATAGTAATAGGAAAGCAGTGGCCCATTCAAATCAATAACACTCAAGTACATGTCTATCCTGATTTCTCACTTTAAGTCCAAAGCAAATGCGCACAATTCTCACAAGTTAAACACCTCTGAGCTGAATTGCAAATATTCTATGATGTATCCTTCCAAGTTGCTCATGGGGGATGATGACAAGTGCGCATCTTTGGGACCTCTGAGGAAGTCTCTGTGGCTGGAAGCTCGACAAAGTGGCAATTCAGGCTCCCCCTACCCCAGTGTAATGGAGAATAATGACTATTCCCTGATTGATGTAGAGATCTTGCAATACATTTGTTTAGGTCAAATGATGTCCACGGCTCTATGTAAACACGTTTTTTTCTCCCTTATCCACTCCTTCGTCATACAACTGATCTTTTGGATCTTCTCATTTCACTGTGTTTTTGTGCAGATAACGGACTTTCTTTAGTCCCTTGTTTGGAGGAGTGCCTGTTATGTCAGTTTGTATTTGGGGTGCTGGGAGGGTGTGGGTTGTTTGGTAACTATTTTCATTGTTCTATATTTTATGTTATTATTACGGGTGCCCATGACCATAGACCTTTACCGCTTATTCTTTTTTCAATGTGGCAATGGCTACTCATATGGACAGATCTGTAAATCCTCAAGTTACTCTTCTAGTGCCCTTCCAACTGTACTTTAGAGTCTTATGACAAGTCTGGCTCTTACAGGTATTGGCCTATTCTATTACCTGACTCGGCTATATCTGAAGTTATTAATACCTAGCTGAGCATCACCTTCCGCCGTGGCCCCATTTTAACCCCTTTAGTGGCACGCCCGGAAAATCTGCTAAAAATCAGTGTTGAAATGTGCTGAAGACTACCTAAACCTACCACTGAAGGGGTTAAAGGACATGCTTGTTCATAGTTATTTTTAATGGGAGCTATAAGACAGACAGGAGGCTGGCGACCATGTGGGAATTGTTACTATTTCTCTGTGGTGATGAATACAACCTCTTCTAGAAATTTCATTGATAACACGACATATGCCATAAAAACTCCATAAACTGCAGAAGTAGAGCGGTTGTGTCCTTGCCCTAAAAGTTATGTCAGTACGACTATTCAGGAGTTTAGACACCGGATCTCCAAGTATCAAAGAGGTATTAGAACAAGAGCAGAAACGCCTGTATCCAGGCACGTGAATGACGCACATAGTGGAAACATTGGTAGCTTGAGGTTCTGTGGTATACGTCAGGTCCGCTTGGGCCAGAGGAAGGGCAGCTTAGATACTGTCCTGTTGAAAGAAGAGGCGAGATGGATCTGTTGCCTGAAGAGCAGAACACCCTCGGGATGGAATGGGGCTTTGCTTTTGAGGCTTTTATTTAAATGTCTGTTTTTGACATTTGATGCTGTTGAGTATTAATACGTTGAGATGCGCTTTCTCTTTTATTTAGAGTAATGGGGATATATATAATTTGCATATTTCTAAATTGTTTTCACGTATATTCGTCTGTCGTCTGTGAACCAGTAAGTATTAGAGAGGGGTAGCCTTTATTTTGTCACATTAAAGCAGGCAAATGAGTGTCCTGGCTATCCTAACACAAATTATATTTATATTCCGGCCTTGTGGAGATTTTTATTCTGTTGGCCCTCTTTTGATCCACTGAGTGTACTCCGGCTGATGAACACAGGGAGTGCCTTCACAGTGTGTCTCCCATTGGCTGAATGTTATGTGTTACTCTATTGGCTAAAGACACGGTTTCTCCTATTGGTCTTTGCTGTGATGTATGTACATTACTCCAGAGCCTTTATTGGTTGATCCCTCTGTTTCTCATACAGCTGATTGGTGGTGGGGATGATATTGATCCCGCCTCTTACTGATATATATGTCTATTACCACTGGGCGCTGCATCTATAGGGGAAGCTCTAGTGCTATGTTTTGGCTTCAGATCAAGACTGTAGGTATTTATCGCCTCACTACTGATTGTGGTGCTTTCAGTATATTAGTATCACTGATACCAGTCAGTGACCAGTGTTATACATGGCCACTCTATGGCCACCAGCGTCCTACTTTTTAAAGAAATGAGATGCATTCACAGTAGATCAGGGCCCAGCAACTACTCGCTTTGGGATGCCTTTAAGGCGTTTGGCAAAAGGAGAAATGAAACGAGGTCTCTCCTCCAGTATCGAAACCCTCGAGAAAGCCACCACTGAGGCTGAATTACTTTATATTCAGTGTTCTACCTCAGAAACCAAACGGTACTGGTTTTGCTCTTCAGGATGTGGCCCCAAATAAACTGTTTTTACCTGTCTGACATTTTATGACCAGGGAAATGGATGTGGTGCTTTGTTAGCTCATCTGGCTAAGGTGAGCCACTCCTCTTTCGAATCCCCAATCTATATTGTGTGAGTTTGGGGAATTTCGCCAAAACTTATATTCTGCTACCTCAGATGCTTCACCTCAACAGGTAAAAGATCCCATTGCTGATTTTCAGCTCCCTTCTCTATTTTCCACAAGTTACGTACTGCTTCCATTCAGGGGATTGAGGACGCTATTTCTACCCTACAGAATGCAACCTCTCCCGGTACAGACGGGCTTTATCTATAAGACATATAGATAGTTCCTCCTTAGTCCAACTCCTTATGCGTTCGTATGAGAAAGCATGTCACACAGAGCTCCTTCTCCAGTCAATGATTGAAGCCTTAATACTAGTCATCCTGAAACCTGGAAAGGTGCCCAAATAGTCTTATAGGCCTATATCCTTTCTTCAGGTAAGATATTAACCCCTTAGTGACAAAGCCTTAGAACCAGCTAGTTTTTTCAGGTTTTATTTCATCGTCACATTCCAGGAGCCATAACGTTTTCATTTTTCTATCAACATAGCCGTATGAGGGCTTGTTTTGCAGGAAAGTTATGTTTGTTAATGCCATCATTTTTGGGTATATATAATGTATTATATGACTTTTATTATTTTTTCAGGGAGATTAGGGAAGAAAAACAAATTCAGCTATTTTTTGGATTTCCTTTTTACGGCATTCGGTGTGCAAAATAAATAATGTGATAACATTATTCCCTGGGTCAGTATGATTCCAGCGATACAGCGTTTATACAGTGGCCCCTTTTTTTCCATTTTCGTTTTTTCCTCCCCCCTTTTAAAAAATCATAACTTCTTTATTTATCCATCGGGGACGAGTTGTAGTTTTCAATAGTGCTATTTAATGTACCATATAATGTACTGAAAAACGTTTAAATTCTAAGTGGAGTAAAATGAAAAAAAAAATGACATTCCGCCATCTTTCAGTGCGTCTTGTTTCTACGGCGCACAAACTGCAATAAAAATGACATGATGACTTTATTCTATGGGTCAATACGATTGCTACGATACCAAACTTGTATAGTTTTTTTTTTTTTTTTGAAGACACCTAATTTTTTTAAATTAATTTCTGCAGTCCTCTTCTGCGCGCAATAACTTTTTTATTTTTCCGTCGACTTAGTTCAGCGATGGCTCATTATGCACGGGATGTCCTGTACTTTCCGTTAGTACCAATTCGGAATATGTACGACTTTTTGATCACTTTTTATTGCATTTGTTTCTGGGAGACAGGGTGACTGAAAGTGCATTTCTGGCGTTCTTTTTTTTTTCCGGACTATGTTCACCGTGCGGGGTAAATAATGTGTGGCTTTGATAGATCGGACTTTTATGGACGTGGCGATACCAAATATGTATTTTTCTTTTATGAGTTATGTTTTTTTCATTATAGATATGGCAATAGGGGGGTGATTGAAACTTTTATTACTTTTTTTAGTTTTTTACAATTGATAAAACTTTATTGCTCTTATTTTCACTTTCTTTTTAATCCCCCCTGGGGGACTACAACATGCGATGCTTTTATCGCGCCTGTAGTATGACGTAATGCTATGGCATTACGTCATACTGTAATTTGACAGGTGGTCTATCAAGCCACCCCACGGGGATGGCTTGATAGGCAGTCTCCTAAGGCAGCCCTGTGGCCTTTCAGAAGGCCCCCGGCAGCCATGAAACCTGCAGGACTCCCTGCGATCTCACGCGAGGGGACTGTACTGGACCCCCGTACATCGTTCAGGGCATTTAAACGGTTAATAGCCGTGATCGGCCGCGCACCTGATTGCGGCTATTTCCCGCAGGTGTCAGCTGTAATAAACAGTTGATGCACCTGCCGTATGAAGAGAGGTCGCCCCGCGATATCCCTTCATACATACCCTGACGACACAGGACGTAATGTACGTCCTGGAGCAGGAAGGGCTTAAAGATTTGCTTTTTTTGTCTTTGCATTCCAAGAGCCAGAGCCTTTTTTTATTTTTCCATTGTCTGAGCTCTATGGGGGCTTTTTTTTTGAGGGATGAACTCTAGTCCTTAGTTATATAATTTTTGGGAACTTATAACATTTTGATTGCTTTTTATTCAATTTTTTTTCTATAGGCAAGAATAACAAAAACTGCAATCCTGAGTGTTTTCTGTGTTTAACAGTCTTCACCATGTAATATAAATAATATGTTAAATTAATTCTGCAGGCCGGTACGATTACACAAATACCAAATTTATGTACTTTTTTTTTCCCCTTGCAACTTTTTCACACTTTTTTAATGTATTGTTTATTGCTGCCCTTCCTTAGAAAAACTCTAAAACAATAACCTAATTACTAAAGTATAAAATTGGGGCTGCAGAACAAGCAAGACCAACACAACGAACAGTTGTCACAGACAGGGTGGAGCCAATGGTATATTTTCCACTGCTCCATCAGAGGAGAATTGTCCCATGCTTCCAATCATATGGGGAAGGAGAGTTTGACGTGTCAAAAGAAACCATTTCCTTAAGTTTAGGCATTTGGGGCCAAAACGTTCAGTCTGACCAGTTTATAATGAATCTGTATGCTTGGATGTTTAAAAAGAAAGCTCCAAATAATTCTCCCAAACCAGCGTGGTGACGGGAGGGGCGACAACCAAGGACAGTTACTCAAGTCTCTGATCTAGGATGATAATTCCCAGTTACAATTTAGGATTGATTCTGACAGTTCTTAGTTCTCTCTGATAATTCAGAATCTATAATCCACTTTGAAAGCGACGCCTCTCTTATTTATAGTACACTTAACCCCCTAAGGACCGGACACTTTTTAGGGATTTTACCCATGTGGTGGTTTTACTGCCTTATTTTTTTTTCCTTTCGCTACCAAAATTATTTTTGCAGCGTTTTTTTTCCCACAACATATAGGACTACTTTTTAAATATCTTTTTCGCTGATTTTTTTTCCTGTTTTTTAGTTTTATTGGGGGTAAAAAGCTTAAAAAAAAGTTTTATTTATTTTTTTAAAGTTTTTTTTTTAAATTACTATATTAACGCTTAAATAAAGTATGTTAATGGGTTCCTCATTTTGTTTTAGATGTTTTTGATTACAGGGCGCATATAGCGACGATTTTGGTTGGCGACGGCTCTGGGTTATTTTCTTTCTTATGTATATATTGTTGTTTTATTCTGTAATTTTGTTTCATTTATTTATGTAACTATTCTTTTTACGATCCATGTCTCTATGACGTCATATAAGACCTCTGGGGTACAGTCACATGTTTGTTTTTTTTATTTGACACTTTCCAACTGTAGCTGGGGCATCCATAGGAGTCGCATCCATAGGAGCCCCAGTTACAGGGAAAAGCATCCCCTGTAGTGACAGTAGTCATTGGCAGAGCTGATCGGGGTTTACTATGACCCTGCAGCTCTGCTATAGCAGGGAATCCCGGTGGTCACATGACCTACAGGCTTCCATAGTGGAAGTTATACTTTCACTTTTTAGTACACAGCGCTCATTGAGCACTGTGTACTCTGGGAAGGAGAAGACAGAAAGTGTTAAAAACCCCTCCTGCCTTCTCCTCCGAGTTATCAGCTGTTACTAACAGCTGAAAAACCGTTTTGCTTCTGTTTGATTGCAGAACAGGAGGCTTTAATACCCGCCATAATTTTACATACGGCTGGGCTTTAAGCCTGGGACCAGATGCCGTATATTTACAGTGTCTGGTCCTAAATGGGTTAATAATACTCAATCAATATTTACTGTAGGTTCTGACCGTTCCTAGTTCAGATCTTTAGTCATCAAAAAGGTTCTGACCGTTTTATAGTCCCCTATGAAAGATCTAAAATCCAAATAGTCTAGTATCAGAAGTAACTAGAATTGCTGGTGATACAAAAAGACAAAAAAAAGTCTCAACACGTTTCCATAGGAGGACCCTCGTTTATCAGGAGCCTGGTGCCAATAAACATTACACGGTGGGATCTGGTGAAAAGTAGATGTTCAGACCCTTAAATCACCCACAGGATCCACACCGTAAAAAGGCATCCTATGAAAGAAATAAAAGTAATTCAGAGATGCCCTCAAGTACCCAGTGAGACAGCTTGCCGAAGATTCACTAAAATAAGGATATAACTCCCCAGGTTGCTGATGTCAGCCAACCTGGTGACAAAATGATCACACTAGAGGATATAAACCAATAGTTAAGAGAAACGGCAGATTTAAAAGTTCTACATGGAATCCATTTTGCTGGACACCATGACAGAAAATCACAAACGAGCCGACAGCCCTGATGGTGCACTGATGGCATTAATCAGATTATCTGGTATAGTCTACTGCTATGCAGTTTATTTAGCCCATAGAGGACATCCCATCAGAGGAGTGTGATACAAAGCCCAATCAGCAATAAGTGTAGAAGGAGGCTCGACCATTCTGGAAGGCATGGCAGATAACTGATGGCGATGCGCATGTAATACTTGTCAGAATGCACGTACTAGCATTAAAACATAGAGGCGCGACATAAGCCACGAGGCAGCATGCACAAAATGCTGGTCAGGAGGCATGCACGAACGCTCTGAGGCAAAACAAATGTTGGCATTCATGAACTGTTCGTCAGACTACACGCACTAGCGCTCTTATGTAAAGAGAGTCACTGCACGCTGGTACACATGAGCAAGCACACGCCCAACAAAAATGGCGCATGTGTGTATCTAGAGAACATCCATTCAGGGCAGTAAGGAACCCAGATAAATAATGAGGGACCATTAGCCCATGGTGGGTCAATGAAGATAACCGAATAAGCATTCTCAATTACTATATCTCAATCAGACTGACCCAGATCGGTCCCTTCAAACAGTGCTTGAGTTGATTACTAGATCAGGTCCTTCTCAGGCTAAGGGCTCACTCAAAAGGGCATATGTCGCCTGCACATTACGTGATGCTAAAAGCCCATTGGTTTCTATTGGGCCACAAACACCTGTGCTTTTTTTTACACGCATTGGAAAAAAAAGTGCAGCATGTCCTATTTTGCAGTGTATTACACGCATATATTGGCTATGGAGACTTAATATACGCAGTTGCTGTGTACTGCGTATTTTACTAGGGGAGTCAGGAACACTGTATTTTCTCCTTAGGGAGAGCACTCTGGCTTGGCTTTCAATTCCCAGCCATTGTTACAAGGCTTGTATAAAGAGTCTAACATTGACTTGCAGGAATGCTGCCTTCCAATAGGTGGCACTGCAGAGTTATTGTTCCATTGATCATATCTGTGAGGGGAGATGAAATTACGTACCAAAGGCCTCTGGATTTTTCTACGGACTTTACCCTGGCTTCTGCATATGGATAACAGCGTTCACATTAAAGTAAAAAAAGTTAAAGTTTCACTTCCAGCTGAAAATAGTCTATTCTAGAGTAGGAGTTGTGCGGGCGAGAAAAGAAAGCGTAATCTTTAGTGGAGGGGTGAATGATTCTCTATGCATTCACCAGTTTGATCATATAATGTTTTGCGGAACTTATGGTGTGTGGACCTAGGCAAACTACTAACCCCTCTGGAAGTATCTGTGAATGAGTTAAGTGGGATGTTTAGGTTGCCCCCTAGTATCAGGGTACCCTCCAAATCCTCCAAGGGCCCTTCTAGGAATGAGACCTAGGCGGAGTTTGGGAGGGAAAGCGATGCCATGGTGACTGAGTTGTCTGCCAACGTACCCTTGATAAAAACGGATCTACCCACAATGTCTTCCCCGCGTGTCTATGGGTATGGAGCTGGCAACAAGAATGGAGACTCCTTTGGTTTTAGACACTGCCTAAGAAAGCCGTACCATAAGTTGGATAACCAAAGACGGGGTCCACCCAATCAACTACAAGGTAATGAGAAGCCTTTGTACCCACTATTGAAGGAGTAGAGAGGGAAATAAGAATTATGTTAGGAGAAACTAATCGGAGAAGAGGCAGGATGACCGTGTGACCGCAAATTTTTCCCCTCTTTTTCTTTTTCCTACAAGATGCCTGATTCGTACTGGGAAGGACAAAGGAATTCCTTAAAGTCCAGATTAGTCCTGAGTTTGAGGGGACCTTCCATGCACTCCTCTTTGCGTCCCGCTGCTGCGGGTGGAATCTTCCTCTGTAGGCTGGCTGAAAGCAGGGGTACAGTTCAATTCAGAACAGCTAGAATAGGAATTTACCCTCGAAATCAGCTGGTGACATGAGTATATAGGTGCAGCCACGCCTGATGTGAAATGGATGGCCCCATCATTATGTGGCATCTGCAGTGCGAGTGGCCTCTAGCAGGGAGCTGATGACCCTCCACATATGTAAATTCAGTCTAGAGACATCCAGGAGGATAGTGATCTCTGAACAACTGTATTTGAACGGGGTCTGGTTTCCAAGCACAGAGTAGGGTGTCTTCCTTTTGTCTATGAAAGTGTACCCGAAAAATGACGTCCCTTGGGAAATCAGGGTTACACTTCCATGGTCCTGCCAGGCAATGGACTCTATCTAATTTTATTACTCTGTCTTCTGGTCTGTTCAACCTTGGTAAAGAGAGAGACCACAGAGTCATGGAGGGCATCCAGTGGAATATCCTTGGGCAAGCCTCTGAGCTTTAGATTATTACAATGGCTCCTATTTTCAACGTCAAGGTGCAGTGCAAAGTCTCTCATCTGGTACCTGTACTTGACTAGGGATTGGGCTAGATGCTGCATGTCCAAAGAGGTAGCTGTAGATGTTTGCTCCAGAGTCAGGGCACAGGCTGTAAGAGATTGGACAGTGTGGTTCACTGCTTGGATCGCTGTGGCGTGTTTTTCTTCGAAACGCCGAATCTAGTGTTCCAAATCTGTTTTTAGTTGGCAAGGCACTGACCATCTTCCAGTAAAGTATAGGTTAAGCCTGATAGGATGCTGGGAGATGGACCGTCTGAGATCCATATATTGGACTGGAGGAGGGAAGACTTAACAGCTGCCATTGGTGTTTTCTCCAAATGGAGCTGACAATGGCAGGTGTTAGCTGTCAAAGATGGCTGACACACTCGAGCCTGCTCCATGCACAGACATCCAACATGCAATGTATATCTACAGCACATATCAGGAAGGGGTTAATTACACTATTTAATGTTTCCTGCAGGGCGATTTGTATTTTTTAAAAATCGGACTCTAAAACGCATATAATGAATGGAGTAGCTTTTCTCTCTTTTTGCCCTCAACAGTGTCACCTGACACTACCCCCTTCCCCCACACACATTATATAACAGCCAGTCTCTGGTATATATCCATCCTATCAAAATTTAGTATATGTCATCCCATGTATATACTGTATCTCTCCCTAGTATATGTGTGTTATAAATACTTGTGTGTGTGCTTCCACCCCTGCCCATGGGGAACAGCTCTTACCCTTCAGTCGGCCCTCTCGGCACACACTCACACAGCAGGACTCGGCAATCAGCTGCTCTTCCCTGGGGCTCTCTCCACTTCTGTACTGGTCACATGACACAAGACTCCGGAGAGCGCTGGGGAGGGAAGAGCAGCTAATCGCTGAGTCCAGAGAGAGCAGAAGGTAAGGGCTGCTTCTAGGAGGAGAGGGGTCGGCCCACTGCAGCACCGCCCCCAAGGAGTGCCCTCGTGACATATAAGCCAGTACAATATGTGTGAGAAAGATATTGGTGCATGTGTTTACTTTTGAGGGTTTGGAATTGCTGAGTACACATGGATACGGCTTCAGTTGTATGGTGGGATTTATCACAATAGTGGCAAGATTGCAGAAGTCAGATGTGATGTTGCCTTTCATCAGAGACATGCAGATCTTTCCCTAAGCAAAGACAAGCTGATAATGGAAGCAACGGTCCTGCTTTTACTCCCTTGTTTTCTCTGCCTCCTCATCTTTGCAGAGTTGATACGAACTGCTGACTTTGATGGTCAAGAAAATGTTTGAAAATTCAAATAACGATTTTGTAGGATTGAGCCAATTGTAAAGAATCAAAATGGCGTTTTTAGCAAACCAGCAATATAACTTGTTTTGAGGTACGCAGACTCTTCCTCAGACAGCTGAATAATATATTCACTGCTAAATCATTAGAAGGCCTGATAATGATGAAACTATTTGACCTGTGTACAGATCAGACAACCAGCACCAATCTCATTGATCAGCACTTGTCTACCAGAGCAAACCATTCTTAGTCTGAAAGGTCTTTGCTTTTCATATTTAGTGTATTCTGTTGATTTTAATAATAGACATAATATGTAACATCTGCATGTGAAACTTAAATCTAGGGCAGAAAAAGAATGGGGCGATGGAATACGAGGATTGTCCTTAAATGCTGCCCGATATGCTTTGCTTAGAGTTGAACATGGTGCAACACATACTAAAAACTGGAGGTATGTAACTCTTTAATTCATAGTGTTTATTATATTGTTTCAATGCATCCAATATAAAAACAATAAAGTAAAGTAACTTTCCACATTCTATTCATAAAAAATACCCTACCATCTTGTTTTTATGGCTCTTTGGCAGACCTACAAGGTGTAGCAAAGCGGGACTTAACTTATAAAAGCTGAAAGTTACCAAAGTCATCTTAAGTTATTGAAATGGTAAATAAATTGTGGCACAGAAATATTTCCTAATACTTTAAGAGTCAAGTAAAACTTTGTTACATCTGTTTTTGTCTGTGTGGAAGCATACTCTGTGTAGTGTAATCCAGCTACTACCCTGCCCACCAAATGAGGGAGACTACACAGGAATCAGGATGTGTCAGCAATCCGCTTCACTTAGCCTACATTCACACAAGGACTATTTTGGAGGGCAGAAAAATCAACGCAGATTTACGAGAAAATCTGCGTCAGACCCTCAAATTACTGTCCCCCTGTGCAGTTTGGTTTACCACCAATCTGCATATGTGGATTTACCCCAGTCAGTGGAGATAATCCCTGTTTGGCAATCTTTTATGTGCAGAAGCGGCCTCAATATTTGACCTTTTGTTTATTTTTACTGTGACACATAATCTGCCCTGAAAAAAATCCACATCATTTAAACATAAATGCACATTTCCTATTAAACACGATGGCAGATGGATTGTTGGCAGGTTGCACATGGAATTTGTGCTGAAATAATTATGTGAATATGCCCTTTGTCTGCATTAGGTGCTCCTGCAGCCCCAACATGACTGTTCCCGTTATCATGTAAAGAACATACAATCAGAATATAAAAACACTTTTTAGAAAATATAGTTTGAATCCATATTTTGATGTAATTGAGCCACCAGAGACCTTCTAGCCCTTTCTGGAGGACAGATGTTCTGTTGGAATGGTTTTCACTTTGCAGCCTATTAGGTGCCATAAATGACAGGTTTGCCAAAGTGACAGCTGCCGTTCAAAGGTGAAAATCCTGCTGCAAGTCCAAGTATTGTCCATATAAATAAGGGCTAATGTGTTGATGCTATAGCTCTGCACCAAGATTTGTTGAATAATAATGCACTAATTATATGTATAAATGGTAAACTGGGCACTAGGGTGCAATGTGAGGATCACGGATGCCCATGGATCAAAACAATGTGACCCGTCACAAAGCAACTCTGCTTTCATTTTTGAAACTGCTGTGGGAACATGATTTGTTTCGCGTGCAACTCTTGAGGTTCTTTGTTTTTCCCTTTGTTTTAGACCTCAGATATTGGTGTTGGTAAATCTGGATTCTGAGCAGAATGTTAAGCATCCCCGACTTCTTTCACTGACCACTCAACTGAAGGCTGGCAAAGGATTAACGATTGTTGGTTCTGTGCTGCAAGGGACTTTTCTAGATAAACATGTAGAAGCACAAAAAGGTGAAGAAGTAAGTACAGCCATCCTGAGAGGTCTTCGGCACTGTGTAGTTTTAGGCTTCTCGCAGCTGACATTTATGGATAAATGCCTGGTAGACTTGGGCCCCTCCTCTGGAATCTGTATCCACATCTAGATTGAGGGACCCATAATGCCATCCCACCACTTCTAGGCTCCCAATGGTGGCTGGTTTGATGACACTATCAATGCATTTTATCACTACGCTGGTTTCCTACCACCCATAGAAGTGAATGTCTTCAATGAAAAGTGTAAGCTCAGTGAGTAACGCATCTCACAATTTATGGAACCCACATAGCCTGCAGTGATGCGCTGTTTGTGTAGCTTGTATTCACTAATGGAAACTGTGTAGCAAAGGCTGCTGAACTGTTTATTTAAAATCCATTTACCTTTTGGGACCTATATGCAAAGGCCAGGAAGATGATGGCAGCTGGACAGAGTAGGGAACGTTGGATACGCACAGGGTATGTATGAAGCGGACTCTGGAGCTGAGCCTGCTCCATGTGTGGTGGGGGTCAGCTATCTTGGACAGTCGACACCCAGCCGCAGGCGCAGATAACTCCAATCATGACTGCTAACCACTTAGAAGCCTCTGTCCATTCTGCCAGCAGTGGGGGCTCCCGCTCTCACCCACACAGCTCATCCACAATAAGGTTGTGTGTGGCTGTACATACATCATGGAAACCTGGGGGGCTTGTCAAGGTCTCCAGTGCTTTCCTAGCTGTTTGTCTATTAAACGCGGTCTTGGCAGTACTTAATAGAATGCCTGTCAAAATACAATATATTAAAGTACTGCAGTATACTGCATGAGCTCTCAAACAACTGCTAGTTCAAGGAAAAATAACATTTTCTTTTCATTATTACAATTTTTAAACCCTTTTCTTATTTTTAACATAATACGAAAAAAATGTAAAAACCTTGTGTCACTGCATCCATGAACGCTTTAATCTCTTTAAAAAAAGGATGCCATTAAAAAACACGCACACAATGCCAGGATTGCGCTCCTTTGGTTGCCCTGACTCCAAGATAAAAATGTATAAAATGCTATCAAAAAGTCGTGCTTACCCCCACATGGCACCAATAGAAACTACAGGTCGTCCTGCAATAAACAAGTCTTCAAACAACCCCATTGCTAGAAAAATAGTCATGGTGGTCAGAAGATGCCGACAAAGTTTTTTGTTTGTTACAACAAAAAAAAACTATATTTGGTATTGCCATAATCGTACTGAGCCACAAAATCAAGTTAACATGTCCCATAAAACGAGACCTCCCTAAAAATGTTGTAATTGCTTTTTTTCTCCATTTCACCCCGTATTTCTGTACACTATATGGTACATTAAATGGCATAACTGCAAAATGCAGCTCCTCTCGCAAAAAACAACCCTCATAAAGCTAATGTATGATGGAGAAAACAAGTTATGATTTTTTGAAAGCAAAAAAGAAGACAAAAATGAAAAAAAAAAAAGGCTGTCAAC
Source organism: Eleutherodactylus coqui (assembly GCF_035609145.1). NCBI lineage: Eukaryota > Metazoa > Chordata > Amphibia > Anura > Eleutherodactylidae > Eleutherodactylus > Eleutherodactylus coqui. The sequence goes on along the minus strand of NC_089848.1, from coordinate 35,594,214 downwards.
AAAGGGTTAATATGAGTAGACATTCTCCACAAGTAATGCATTTAACCCTTTAGGAAATGTCACCTAATGCAAGGCAGATATCCTCCAAATGCACAGCCTTTTTTCCACATGAATGTTCGTCATACAATTGACTTTGTGGTTCTCTTGTAGTTTGTGCTCTTTCCATCCAGTCAATAACTTTGTTTCTGTTGTAGAACGTTAAAGCTTTAATGACGGCTGAGAAGACCAAAGGATTTTGTCAGTTAGTCGTTTCCCCCAGCGTACGGGATGGAATGTCACACTTGATTCAGGCAGCCGGTCTTGGGGGAATGAAGCACAACACTGTATTAATGGCTTGGCCAAACTCATGGAAGCAACCCAACAATCCCTACAGCTGGAAACCTTTTGTTGGTGGGTGTCGCCTTTTGTTTGTCCAAGAGAAGGGTGGAGCGACTCCTATTAGACATGTGAAACTAATATGCAGAATAGTTAGTAGGGTTCTGCCAATCCAATTACTGTCCCCATAGGTAACGGGGCATAGAAATGCTTAATTGTAAAAAGGAGGAAATGATGGACCGTGTGCGCAAAACCTTGTAATGTAAAGCGCATAAAAGCAAAAGGGATTATTTCTTCCTTATTAATTAATGCTAGCCAGCACAAATAATGCGCTTTGGGCTCGCAGACCCCTTCTTCAGAAATGGCTGGAAAGAAATACTAATAACATGAATAGAAAGTAGGAAGAACAAGAGACACAAATAAAATCAATAATTAAAAGCAACAACAGACTAAATAGAGTTTAACATCTTGAATAAAGCTACTAGAGGCAATAAATTCATGAAGTGCCATCCGTAAAAACTAAAATATAAAATATAGTCCTCTATAGTAATTTAAATGGTAAAAACAGAAAGTAGCGCGTCTGCTGTTGGATTGTCCGTATGCTTCAGTGCCCGGTTAGGGAATAGTTAATATCTATGTAAAATAAAGCATAAATCCTAGTGTTTAAAACCACGTTATTAGCCATATTTATGTATAAGAATTCCTTCTGTACTGGGAATGGTAAAAAATAGAGACAGAAAGTATCTGGCACATGATGTAATGAGGGGTAGTTACTAACTTAGTATGGTGCAATGCCCATATTATGGAGTGAGCGCATAAAATGCATGATACAAGTGGAGGGCGGTGGAGCGGAGGACCGTAATACTAATATTATAAAAGTGAAAGTAACTGTCTGTCTGTTACCATTTTGTGGCTAAACCGCTGCAGGGATTTTGATGAAGCCTGGCAGCTGCATCCTGAGGAAGGGCATGGGCTATGTTTTAGTCGGAAAATTTATAGAGTTCTCTAGAGCGCGCCACGAGACAGATTTATTTGGTGATGCGCAGGCGCACCTCCGCTTCGCTGGCGCAGAGCCATGCAGTGAGGCGGAGAGGAAGGGGTACACATCATAAGTTGAGCCTACGCAAACGGGCAGACACGTGAGGGCAAACGTCGTTGACCCATGTATGCGATTATCTGACTTGCGCAGCCTATAATAAGAGCAATAAAAGGTTGGGAAATGCGTTTATCAAAAGAAAACCATTTCTTACACCGCTGAGGTAAAATAAAAGCTGTACTGTCATTGGTTGCTATGGGCAACACAGATTTTCTTTAAAATCTCAATCGTTGTTGATGTCTTTGGTTCAGGTTTTAATCCGTGCAACACTGGGTATCCCTGCTAGCGTAATAACCACATGCATGCAGCTATGATGTCTGCCCTCACGTGTCTGCCTGATTGGGGAGGCCTCGCTTATGATATGCACTCCCTTCCCCTCCGCCTCGCCGCACAGTGCAGCACCGGTGGTGCAGCAGAGGTGCGTCTGCACATGCCCAAATAAATCTGTTTTGCCGCTGCCTAGAGAACAGACAGTTACATTCGCATTCATATTAGTATGAATTTTAATAATTATCTTTTGATTCTATTATGTTCCATATATTTACTGTCTCTATGTCTACCCTTCCCAGTGCAGAAGGAAATATATTTCTTTATTTACTATTATATATAAATATCGCTAATAATTTGGTTGTAAGCACGAGTATTTATGCTTTATTTTACATTAACTATTCCATAACCAGGCAATGAAGATTACAGATAATCCAACAGCAAACCCGCTATTTTTTGTTTACTACTATATTTTATTTAGTTACTATAAAGAAATATATATGTGTGTGTGTGTGTGTGTATGTATATATATATGTGTATATATATATATGTATATATATATATGTATATATATATATATATATATATATATATTATTTTTTTCTTTTTCTTTAGATATTTCATTTCTTTTACCGATAGTATTTCATGAATTTATTGCATCTAGTAGCTTTATCCAAATGGTTAAATTCTATTATTTAGTTCATTATTGCTTTTGATTTTTGATTTTATTTTTGTCTCCTGCTCTTCCTACTTTCCATTCGTTTTATCAATTATTTTTATAAACATTACATTATAGAACTTACAGTTAAGAATTTTAAATTGTGAGATTAAAGCAGAGATTATTTTAGTAATAATTTTTATTGAATGTATTAAATTTAGACCTCAAAGGAGTCTAAAGGGTCTTGTTTAAAAATGAACATTCAACCATAACTCCTTACTGGTTGGCAATACTCCTTCAGGGACGATATGGAATAAAATGTTAGTGTTGAGCGGAATATCAGCTACCAGGCTTTGAGCACCAATTGGTGACCATAGTGAGCATCCCTGATCACGTGATCACCATGATTCAATGAATAACAGCAATCGCCAATAAAAATGTTCACACATGAAAATACGTTTTCTTTAAATTCAAGTTCTGTGCCATTCAGAAATCTCAGCCCTCTTGCTTTTGTTTTTTTAATTTGTGTTTATTTTTTATGTGTTTTTATGGGGTTTTTTTCCCATTAAAAAAAGCTTAGCATTACCCTACAATTTTTTAATTTGTACGAGTAATTTTATTAGGGCTTTTACTCTATTGCTACTCGTATATATAGTCGTAAAGTCCAGCCTTTCTTCCACTGGTTTTTCTCCTCCACATGAACCAGATATGTCGTAAATTATACAAGACGCTAGAATGCAGTGGGGTCACCTGAAGCTTTAGATTTCTATCTATGATGCTGCAGCGTCACATAATAATAATGAAATGTATGAAAAATAGGGACCGCTTTAATCCCCCAACCTGACCAGAGACTATTGGCATCAGTAGCAAAGTTGTGTCAGACATAAAGGTGGCATTCCTGCACAGAAGGTACCATGTGTACACAGATCTTTTTTTTTTTAATTTTTTTTTTTGTTTTCGTCTATAGAATTTCCTCTATTCTGCATATACAGGGGCTGGTTGGATAGTACCACAAAAACAGCAATATTCCCACTACCGGGGGTGGGTCCAGGTTTGTGGAAAGAGTGGATCATAAAATAGTAGATTTGGAAGGCACCTCCAGGGTCATCAGGTCCAACCCCCAGCTTAATGCAAGATCACTAAATCATCCCAGACAGGTGCCTGTCCAGCCTCTGTTTGAAGACGTCTATTGGATGAGAACTCCTCACCTCCTAAGACTTGTGTACTGAAAGATCACAGGTTGAACATGAGTCAACAATGTGATGCAGCAGCAAAAAAAGGTAAACACAATTCTGCAATGTATTAAGAGAAGTCTAGATCTCATGAGGTAATTATCCCCCTTTACTCTTGCTTGGTCAGACCTCATCTGGAATACTCTGTCCATTTCCGGGCACCCCATTTTAAAAAAGACATGGACAAACTGGAGCAAGTTCAGAAAAGAGTTACCAAGATGGTGAGCGATCTGCAAATCCTGTCCTATGAGGAACAGTGAAAGAATCTGGGAATGTTTAGCTTGCAAAAAAGAAGGCTGAGAGGAGACTTAATAGCTGTCTACAAATATCTGAAGGGCTGTCACAGTGCAGAGGGATCAGCCCTATTCTCATCTGCACAAGGAAAGACTTGAAGCAATGGGATGAAACTGAAAGGGAGAAGACACAGATTAGATATTAGACAGTGAGGGGGATCAATGAGTAGAACAGGTTGCCACGGGGGTGGTGAGTTCTCCTTCAGTGGAAGTCTTCAGAGGCTGGACAGACATCTGTATGAGATGATTCAGTAATCCTGCATTGAGCAGGGGGTTGGACCCGATGACCCTGGAGGTCTCTTCAAAATCTATGATGTGACATTGCAGTTTTTTTTAAGATACACAAATAATATTGGTGTATTTCTATCACCTCAATAATTCACTATGTGGCAAAAAAACAATGTTAGAATTGGTTGGATAACCTCAAAGAGTTATCTGTTGTAGCCACACAAAACTGATTTCTAAAAATCTGGCATTGCCATTAGTGGGTTAAATGCCAGTTAGAATTTTGAAACTATTTAGGACAAAACACTTTGATTGTTAATTTCTTAAAGAGACTCTGTCACCTACGTTTGGGCCTATTAGCTAAGCTTATGGGCTAAAACTAAGTGACCCGTGGAATCCGGAGATGTAAGTGTTATATTTACCTCGCCCCATTGTTCCCCAGATGTGATTGCTGAAAGGCACTGTTGCAGTGTGTTGAGTGGCACTGAGTTAGATCGCCCACTGTAAAATTAGAACGGATGGACTACAAACTCTCATAAAAGCATGACATGGTTATTATGGGAGATTTTAACTATCCAGACATTTGTTGGGAATCTCTCTCAGGTTAAAGTAATGGATCTAATAAATTCTTATCCGCTCTTGCTGACAACTTTATCTCACAAGAGGTAGAAGAGAAAACGAGGGGATCTGCTATCTTAGACCTTATTCTTACCAACAGGGAAGAAATGGTTGAGGAAGTAAGGGTGTCTGGGACCTTAGGAGGCAGCGATCATGTGATCCTTGGATGTTGGATAAAAAGGGGAGGAAGACCTGAGAAGACTCAAGGTTGGATTTTTAGAAAGGCAGATTTTAATGAACTCAGAAAGAAGGTAGGAAGAATCCAATGACTGGATGTTCTTAAGGACAGAAATGTCCAAGAAGGTTGGGAAATATTGCGAAATGAGATTCACAAAGCACAATCGTTAACAATCCCTAAAAGAAGCAAGAATGGAAGCATTTAAAGAGACCAGGATGGATGAACACAAAACTTGCACACGTTAAAAATGAAGAAAAATATGTTTATCAAATGGAAAGAGGGGGGAATATCTACAGAAGATATATAATGTGGTCTGCAGAAACTGTAGGGTAAGTGTCAGAAAAGCTAAAGCTAATAATGAACTGAGGCTTGCAACAAAGGCCAAAATCAATTAAAATGGATTTGGGGGTATGTCAAAAGCAAAAGAAAACTCAAAGATGCTGTTGGATGCTTACAGGATGAAAATGGTGAATTGTTTAAGAATGATGTTGAGAAGGCCGAGCTTTTAAATTCCTATTTTGTATCGGTTTTCTCCCAGAAAGTAGATGGAACATCAACTGATCTTCCCTGTGCTATTGGGGGAATAAAATAATGCAGGCTATCTATAAGCAGAGAGCTGGTGACTTGGCTAACTTAAATGAATTCAAGTCTCAAGGTCCAGATGAATTACATCCTAGGATACTAAAGGAAGCAGCGGAGGTAATTTCTGAACCACTTGCCATCATCTTTGAAAATTCCTAGAGAACAGGAGATGTTCCAGAAGATTGGAAAAGGGCAATTGTTGTCCCTATCTTCAAAAAAGAGAAGAAGGTAGATCCAGGAAACTACAGGCCTGTGAGCCTGCCTTATATACCGGGAAAGATCTTTGAACAAATTTTTAAAGAGCATGTGTGCAAGTACTTAGATTCATCTGGCGTGACTTGTTTGTTACAAACCAATGCTGGCTCTCATTATTTACTCCATTTTTATCTAATTTGGTTTTATGAGCGAATCACTGACTGGGTTGATCAGGAAAATTCGGTGGATATAGTATATCTTAACTTTAGTAAAGCATTTGACAAAGTATCTCATACCATGCTTATTGAAAAAAATGACCAAATATGGGGTTGACAAGGCAACTGTTAGGTGGATTCACAACTGACTGGGTAATCGTACTCAAAGAGTGGTCATAAATGGCTCCATATCCAAGTGGAAGAATGTATCATGTGGGGTACCACAAGACTCTGTCCTAGGCCCAGTGTTGTTCAACATTTTTATAAATGGATATGGAGGAGGGAATCGATGGGAAACTGATCAAATTTGCCAACGACACAAAGCTAGGAGGGATAGCTAACACTAGAGAAGAGAGAGAGAGTATTCAAAAAGATCTAGAAAAGCTTGTACTGTGGGTGGCGACTAACAGAATGGTATTTAGCAAGCATAAATGCAAAGTCCTACATCTGGGCAAGAAAAATGAAAAAAGCACACACAGAATAGGAGAAATTGGGCTAAGCAGCAGCACATGTAAAAAAAGACTTTGGTGTACTAATAGATTGCAGACTGAACATGAGTCAACAATGTGATGCAGCAGCCAAAAAGGCAAACACAATTCTGGGATGTATTAAGAGAAGCATAGAGTCTAGATCACGTGAGGTAATTATCCCCCTCTACTCTTCCTTAGTCAAACCTCATCTGGGCACCCCACTTAAAAAAAAAAAAAAAAAAAAAAAAAGACCTAGAAAAACTGGACCAAGTATTTGTACTATAGAATAGTTATTATGATGGTGAGCGGTCTGCAAATCATTTCCTCTGAGGAACGGTTAAAGGATCTGCGAATGTTTAGCTTGCAAAAAAAAAAGGCTGGGAGGAGATTTAATAGCTGTCTACAGATATCTGAAGGGCTGTCACAGTGCAGAGGGATCAGCCCTATTCTCATCTGTACAAGGAAAGACTAGAAGCAATGGGATGAAACTGAGAGGGAGGGGAGACAAATTAGATATCAGAAAAAAATATTATTGTATTTTACAAGAGTGACATCCTTAAAGTAAAAATACTTTAGCCCTTAGTGTTTTTTATACATTATAGAGAAGTCAAAAGAAATGAGTCAATTATGCTATCAAGTTACATGGGAAACTGGTGTGAGTATAGCTGCACTTACAAACCTTTATGTATTTCTACAGACACAGTGAGAGACGCAACAACAGCTCAACAAGCTTTACTTGTAGCCAAAAATATCGATTCATTCCCTACAAACCAGGAACGTTTTGCTGAAGGAAATGTTGATGTTTGGTGGATTGTGCACGATGGTGGGATGCTGATGCTGCTGCCTTTCCTGTTACGCCAACACAAGGTATCTGCTGAGTTTCCAACATATTTAAAAAATATAAAAACTGAAAGGTACTTGAATATAACTTGATAAAGTGATTCATGGGCTCCAGACAAGCTAAAAAGCTACCATATTAACTGGAACCTTGCTTTAGCTGGAAAGTTGGATGTGTGTTTTTAATTTTTTGCTTTTATATGAAGAAATTCGATTTATTGTTTGGAATGAAAACATCTTGATCTTTGTTATATATGAGGGTGACTCAACATGTATCCACAATGCAGTTGCATTTTTTGGCAGACCTATCATTTTTGTGCATTGTATGGTTTTCATCTTATCACTGCTGCAAAGGCTTTAAGTTGATGGGTCAGTTATATTGTCGCAGCTGTGATGTTAGCTATGGCCGCTCTGCTTTCCGCATGCAGTTATCCTTTGTTTTGTGGTTTGAAGCTGTATCGGGGGCTACAATTTAGTATTTTGCCACAAGAAAGTATCTACGAACAAATTTTAAAAAATTAAAAGCGGCCACACAAGTGTTGTGCATGTGAAGGAGCTGAACACAACTGATGACAGTATGGAGTACATAAGTGATACAATTCTATTAGACAATTAACTGTTGATGAAGTGGTAAATTGTCTGCAAATTAGTTGTGGTTCTGCCTATGAAATCCTCTTCAATAGACTTGGCTTTCATAATGTTTGTGTAAGGTGGGTTCCAAAACAACACCCGAATACGTAACAGCAACTGCAGCCATGGATCCCGCTGACCCAAAAGGCACAGGTCTTCCTGGACTGTTTTAGGAACTGTCACTTCAGCGACAGAGGCAGGAGCAGATTTTGGCGTACCTTCACAATGTGAGTGCTCCTCTAGGCAACATGTCAGCCGCAGTTGCCGCTGCACCGACTCCGGTTACAGACGTCGCGTCCACTCCCGGTCCTCGACTAGCGGCACCATCTCGCTATGAGGGGGATCCCAGACACTGTCGGGGCTTTGTTAATTAATGATCCCTACATTTCGAGCTGCTGCCTCACCTCTTTGCCTCCGAGCGTGCTAAAGTCACTTTTATGTTGCACCTTTCTGGTCAGGCTTTAGCATGGCTTAATCTTCTCTGGGAGCGCAATCATCCACTAGTCAATAACCTCGCTCTCTTCACTGAGACCTTTCGTCAAGCTTTTGACAAACCAGGATGCTTGGCTTTAGCAGCCTCAACTCTGTTGTGTCTTCGTCAGGGTAATTGCACAGTGGGCAAATATGTGTTTAATTTTCGCACCTTGGCGCCTGAATTAGGGTGGAACAATTACGCTCTAGTAGCCGCATTCTCGGAGGGGCTTACTGGCCATATCAAGGATGAGCTAGCGGGACGGGAGATACCCACCTCAGTGGACTCACTGATTTTGCTGGCTACTAGAATTGACTTGCGTTTTCAGGAGAGATCTAGGGAGGCTGAGCAGCAGAGGAGCTGTAGTCACCTGATGACTCAGTCTCAGTCCATTTTCTCCGGTCCGGACTGCTGTTCCATCTGCTGAACCAGATTCCATGCAGGTACATCGTCTTGGCCTGTCTAAACGGGAGCTCGAGCGAAGGCTCAGCAAAAGGTTGTGTCTATATTGCAGAACCTGCAGCCACTTAGTGCATGACTGTCCCCGCAAGCCAGGAAACGCTCCCACCTAGGCTCAGTTGGAGAGGCTGTCCTAGGTAAGGATCACTCTTCTCAGTTAAATCTCCCTGCAGTTTTGGTAGTTTCTGGTACCCAGATTCCGGTAGCGGCCTTCCTTGACTCAGGGGCCACCGGGAGTTTTCTCCGCCCGGCCTTTGTTGATCAGTACCAGTTTCCCGTTCATCACTACAGTGAAGAACAATGGTAGCGCACTTCCCGATCCTATCCAGTTTATCACCGAGCCCTTGGAGCTTAAAGTTGGCATTCTGCACTCCGAAACTATATCTCTGTTAGTGCTTCCTATGGCAACCAGCAATTTACTCTTAGGTCTGCCATGGCTCTATGATCACAATCGAGCTTTGAACTGAAGCATTTGCGAGGTGACAAGTTGGGGTACTGTGTACCATGCGAGGTGTTTGCACCCAGTTCGTCTCATCCCTTCAGAGTCCACAGCTTCCAAACTTCAGGGTTTACCTGAGGCTTATCAGGGATTTAGAGACGTTTTTGACAAGAAGCAGGCTGAATGTCTTCCACCACACTGCCTGTACGATTGCCCTATTGAACTCATGCCTGGTACCACTCCACCTTAGGGAAGAGTGTATTCTCTGTCTTTTCCAGAGACTCGGGCTACGGCAGAGTACATAAGGGACAATCTTGCTGAATATTTTATTCAGAAGTCTTCCTTCCCAGCAGGGGCTAGGTTTTTCTTTGTCAAGAAGAAAGACTGGTCGTTACGCCCCTGCATTGACTACCGAAGGCTTAAGACCATCATGGTAAAAAATAAATATCCAGTACCATTGATCTCTGAGCTCTTTGATCGCCTTTGGGGGCCCAAGTTTTTACCAAACTTGACCCGAGGGGTGCTTATAATTTGATCCGTATTCACGAAGGTGATGAGTGGAACACTGTGTTTAATACTCGCGATGGTCATTGCGAATATCGGGTGATGCCATTCTGGTTAGTTAATGCTCCAGCCGTCTTTCAAGACTTCGTTAACAATATTTTTCAAGGTCTTCTTTATGTATGTGGTCGTGTATCTGGATGAATCCCAGTAATATAAACTATCCAACCGGGAGTGTGGATGGGGGGAGGGGAAAGAATAGGAAGGCGGGGAAAGGGATGAAGGGACTAGGAAAATGAAGCGACATCGCTTAGTGATGCTGATGTCTCTTTATGGGTCCAGTCGACCTGACTCTAACCAAGATTTGAACGGATCGGAAACTCTCATCACAATCCAAGGTCTCCATAGGTCGTGTATGCCTGTCCGTTCCTGCTCGTTCTCAAACCCTTCTTCATATCGCATGAGTAGATCTAATTTCTCTGTCCATGTGATTCTTGTTGGGGGAGACGTAGATCTTCACAAACTAGGGACAGACATCCTCACCGCACAAAATGACCAACCTCAGTAAGTCTGCTTTAATCTTGGCGCTGGACCCAGGGAGCATCAGGAGAAGGGCTATCTCAGCTGTTATGGACACCGCTGACCTGGTCATAGCATTGTATAGTATTTCCACATTATTCCACAGGTCTCTGACTGGAAGGCATTCCCATCATATGTGTAGCATTGTTCCATGGCCGTTTTGGTACCTCCAGCAAATCGGAAGGATCTGGGGATCTAATTGATGCAGCCTCGACGGTGTCCAGTACCAGCGGGATAGAACTTTGAAGTTCTGCTCCTGTAGCCTGCCAAATTTAGAGCTTTTTATGACACATAAGGAAGGCCCTTTGCCATTCTGCTCTGGAGAGACTCCCTCCAATCTCCGACTCCCACTGGTTCGTGTAACTAGGGAGTTCGTCCCCTGTCTCGCTTTTCAGCAGCAACTTATAAATGACTGAGATCCCATGTTCGGTAGGCGTCGACGACATGCACAGGGACTCAAATGGCGTCAGCTGTCTACCTCCACAGCCCCCGGGCATCAGGGACTCCACAAAGCCGCTCACCTGAAGGTAACTCAGCCAGGCTTATGGAGGAGAAGTAGCACTACCGTAGATCTCCGTCAGGGATTTTATCCCGGATTGTGTAACTGCGTCTAACTCTATGGATGGGAGAGCCAGGGAGGGACATCAAAGAGGCGTTGTGTCTAGCTGCTGGGAACTGTGGTTTGGTGACCAATGGTGTAAGGGGGTGACCCGGTGTAGACACCAGACCTAATCTCGGGGCACATATCCCCCAAGTCTTAAGGACCCCCAGCGCGAAGGATGAAAGGGTCTGTAGGTCCCCTAGGAACCGTCTTGGGATCCACGGAGCCACTTGCACTGTCTGAGCATCTGTCTCACACTCCATTTCTACCCATAGTTTCGTAGTCCTCCCCTGCATTAGAGTGAGGACAAAGTTCACGAGGCAGGCCTTGTAGTATAGCGAAAAGTCTGGGAGCCCCAGTCCCCCTTCCTCTTTGGCCCGCGTAAGCAGTCTATAGCTAAGTCTAGGTCTGCGACCCATCCATACAAAGTTAGTGATTAGGGAGCGAATGCTGAGAAGGTACTGCCAGTCGAGGGATACGGGGAGTGTCTGGCACAGGTACAGAAACTTCGGGAGGGAGTCCATCTTTATGGCATTAATCCATCCCATCCATGAAACATACAATGGGCTCCATCTGCTCAGATCCGCCCTGAGTTTGTTTGTATATGGCAGAAAGTTTAGTTCAAAAATCTGTGCCGGGTCCACAGGGAGCTAAACCCCTAAGTACTTGATGGACGAGGCTCTCCATTTGAAGGGGAAGGATTCCGAAAGTACCCTGACCTCTTCCTGAGGGAGAGTTACATTGAGTATCTCTGATTTCTGTAGGTTAACTTTAAAGTTGCTAACCCGGCTATATATCTCAAACTCCCTCATCACCACCGGCAGCCCCACCCTAGGGTTCGACAGGAACAGGAGGAGGTCGTCTGCAAACAGTGCCATCTTATGTTCAGAGAGACCCTCCGTCTGACCTCTGACAGACCGAATAAGGTTTTAAAGAGAAAACAAAACCAATGAATAGATAAAAATAAAATACATTTGTTCATTAAAAAATATTCTGAGTGGAACAGGTTACCACGGGAGGTGGTGAGTTCTCCTTCAGTGGAAGTCTTCAAACAAAGGCTGGACAAATATCTGTCTGGGATGATTTAGTGATCCTGCATTGAGCAGGGGGTTGGACCAGATGACCCCGGAGGTCCATTCCAACTCTGATTCTATGTGCGGTTTGAAGGATAGTACAAAGTTAAATGTAACACCAAGACAACGGACTTGGATTCATTAAAAGTGATTGCTAGGACTGGTGGGAGGGTAGACTGAATGCCGAAAAGGTGATGAGTTTTTTTTCCATGTTAAGGCCAGACTCGCACAGGTAGCCAATATTGGGCCGAGAAACTTGGCCCAATATCATGCTTGCCAACATACGTTTTGCATGCGGACGTTTTTCATTCAACGCTTTGCATCACCTCTTTGAAATTGCGATGCTCAGGCGTGTGTTTCACGCGCGTCAGAGGATGGCAAGTGTTACCGATTGATTGGGGGGGGGAGGGGGGCAGATAAATCTTTTTTGATGTTTGCGAGATTACTGGAATGTATAGAGGTTGGTCGATGGTAGGGGAGAGGTATGATGGTGGGAATCTGCTGGGGTGGGCCAGGATATGGGGGTGTATCGGCAGCAGTGAGAGGGATAGTAAGTGCAGATAGAGAAAGTGTGCAGAGGCTATGTGGGTTTGTCAATGTAGGCTTTGAGATTTAGGAAGAGGTCAGCAGTGAAAGTCCAGGGAAATGGTAAATATTAGTTATTTTACTGTGTTAGCAGTATGAAGGAGGTTGGAGAAGACGCCTAGTAGAGTATTTTTTGTTACCTTCTGGTGATATTACTATTTACGAATTCTATTATTTCCAAAGGTTTGGAGAAAGTGCAGAATGCGGATTTTCACTGTTGCCCAAATGGATGATAATAGCATTCAGATGAAAAAGGATCTCCAGATGTTCCTGTATCACCTCCGCCTGGATGCTGAAGTCGAAGTAGTAGAAATGGTTTGTTTGCTTTTTCTTTGCTTTGCTTTCCAAATCCCTCCATGAATGAACCTCTATAATAGGCGCTGTGAGATTTTGTGTTGCCTTAGATGATGAAATATTAACATGCCAATACTTTTATATATGTGTTTTCCAGTTTGAAAATGATATTTCTGCGTTTACATATGAGAAGACTCTAATGATGGAACAGAGATCGCAAATGCTTAAACAAATGCAACTTTCTAAAAATGAAAGAGAGAGAGAAGTAAGTTAATTTGTTTTAATTTTTGGTTAATGTGTGTCTTATCAGCAGTGGATGTCAATTTGTTTGGTGATTATGATATTTACATGTTTATATCTGGGCTCTGGAATAAAAAGATATTTGCAGTCTCTTAGGAGCCGAAGACGGACTAGAGTTATAAAGGAGGCGGAGCTATGCCGTGGAGGTGTATGTAGACTAGATATTGTCACCTGAGTCCCAAGCAGGGTCTTCATGAAGATCTGTATCCGGAGATTTGTGTGGAGGTGCTGCCAAGCAGAGTTGTGCCCGTACAGACTGGGCATGAAACTGAAATAGTGACCTAGATAGAACTAGTGGTTGTGGCACAACCCTCTAAAAAGCTTATTGAAAAACAGTTGGGTGGAAGAGATTTTTTTGTATTGAACGAAATTAAAAGCCAACAAATAACGCATTTTGAGGACAAAGGCCCTTCCTCAGTTTGGCTGGGTTAGAGTACTACAGTAGGTGATGATTATAAGAAAAGTATATTCTACATAATAGTTGGACAAAACAGTTCTAACGAGTTGTAATAAAATATGGATGAATTTTAGGAATGTAACAAGGGGGCGCTCTAATAACTATGTATAGATATGTCAGGGGTCAGTACAGAGCTCTCTCCCATCATCTATTATACCCAGGACTGTAACAAGGGGGCGCTCTAATAACTATGCATAGATATATCAGGGGTCAGTACAGAGATCTCTCTGATTATCTATTTATACCCAGGACTGTAACAAGGGGGCGCTCTAATAACTATGTATAGATATATCAGGGGTCAGTACAGAGATCTCTCTGATTATCTATTTATACCCAGGACTGTAACAAGGGGGCGCTCTAATAACTATGTATAGATATATCAGGGGTCAGTACAGAGATCTCTCCCATCATCTATTATACCCAGGACTGTAACAAGGGGGCATTCTAATAACTATGTATAGATATATCAGGGGTCAGTACAGAGATCTCTCCTATCATCTATTATACCCAGGACTGTAACAAGGGAGCGCTCTAATAACTATGTATACATATATCAGGGGTCAGTGCAGAGATCTCTCCCATCATCTATTATACCCAGGACTAACAAGAGGGGTCTCTAATAACTATGTATAGATATATCAGGGGCCAGTACAGAGATCTCTCCCATCATCTATTATACCCAGGACTGTAACAAGGAGGCGCTCTAATAAATATGTATAATATATCAGGGTCAGTACAGGGATCTCTCCCATCATCTATTTATACCCAGGACTGTAACAAGGGGGCGCTCTAATAACCTATGTATAGATATATCAGGGGTCAGTGCAGAGATCTCTCCAATCATCTATTATACCCAGGACTGTAACAAGTGGGGGCTCTAATAACTATGTATAGATATATCAGGGGCCAGTACAGAGATCTCTCCCCTCATCCATTATTCCCAGGACTGTGACTATAACAAGAGGGCGCCCTCTACATTTCAAGGATAGAAGGTTTCTACACAACATAGAGGGTTCTTTACTGTAAGAGCAGTAAGACTATGGAACGGTCTGTCTGAGAAAGTGGTATAAGAGGGGTCTGGACGCCTTTCTTGAGCGATACAATATTCCATGTCATATTACTGATTACTTCAGAAGTGTCCATGATCCGGGAATTATTCCCAGGAATTATACCTCATGTTTACCTTCCTCTGGATCAACACTATTTATGTTTTTGTCCATCTAATGGAATGAAAGCAAACTGAAGCCTTTTCATTTTTTAAAAACGCCATTAAAATCCCCCCCCAGTTTCTACCCTCCAAAAATGGAGCAGAGAGACGGAGACTTTGAACTGAGTCCTAACGCAGATGTGAAAACAGCGTAAGACAGTTTCACATGCAGTTACATGATAATGCTCCTGGCGGTTATTTCTTGCTTGCACAAAGCCCTGTACCCCAAACGTCTGGTTATCGCCCCTTCCCTGTGTTGTATCTAGGGGACACGTCACATAACCACATCATACAGTAACTTTAGATCTACCAGTCAAACCTGTTAGCTGTGTGCTAGGATATTCAACAAGCCTTCCTTTGCCTTGTACTACCAATGTAGTCAGAACGTCCGGTAAACCGTCCGCAGTCTATGACAATTACTCCGGCTTCTCGCTCCGTAAAGGAGCTCTGACACCTATACGATCGATGGCGTACTTCTTCGCTTTCTGCAGTGCTGTTTGTAGCATGCAGTTTTTCCACAAGTACAGTGTTTTTCACAGAATACATTCTGAGTGTTGTGAGCAATTTAATATTAATCTCCCACTTGCTGCAGATCTTCAACCAAAATTAAACTTTTCTGTAAGTTATTCTGTACAATAGTTGTTTGCGTTTTCAGCCCATGGGTTAGTACTTGTCTGCAGGTCTGACAACATGCTAATGTCTATAGAAGTAAAGCAAAAAAATGTGGGTTTTTCTTACTGTTCTCTGATTTCCTCATACTCTGTTGCATATGTTGCCATGTGTTGTTGGTTACAATTGTTCTAAGTCTGCTGTGCTTAGCATCGTTTTCTTTTTGTAATTAATTTGTCTTTTTGGAAACCTTTATTCTAATTGTCTTTTTGAAATTTTTCACTGGGCGATCTCTATGCCCCAGATACAGAGCATTACAGATGAGTCACGCGGTTCAATTAGAAGAAAAATCTACTCTATTCCACGGCCAGTGGCACAGGACTCTTATCCTCTGCTATCTAATGACAAACCACTAACGGAGGTAGTACGGACATTGTCATCCCATTGTGTAGTTTATCCTTGGTGAAAGAATTAAAGTGCCAGAGTTTTCCCTTATTAAAAAAATATATGTCCTTTTATTTTTTGCCAGTACGTGGTTTATCAGGAAAACGGATACAACAGGGATTGAGAGTGAAACAAATAGAGATGAGCGAGCATACTCGTTAAGGCGATTTACGAGAGAGAGAGAGCATCACCTTTTTCGTGTACCTGCTGGCTTGTCTCTGAAGATTCGGGGGGCCGCGGGGGTGAGCGGGGGATTGCGGAGGGGATCGGGAGAGAGAGAAATCTCTCTCACTCTCCACACCGCTCCCCTCTGCCGCCCTCCGCAGCCACCCCGAATCTTCAGGGACGAGCCAGTAGGTACTCGAAAAAGGCGATGCTCTCTCGAGTAAATTGCCTTAACGAGTATGCTCGCTCATCTCTAGAAACAAACCATTCTTTTCTGATTATTGATCATTTTACATTTAAGTTCATCAGTATTGACTAACGGACATTTGAAATATCCTCAGTTCGCTGCACCACTTAAAACTTCATTAGTTGTCAGGATTTTTTCCCATGTGTCTGTCTGTATATATCTATAGATATAAAGGCAAAAGCCCTCACTGACTGACTCACCACTAACTCTCTTACTTCCCGCTGTTGTACAAACTTCAAATTTAGCCATTCTTTGGGTCCTAAATAGGAAAAGTAAAAGGGTTGCAACTTGGTCAAAGTGCAAAAGTAAGTGACCCCTTATGTAATGTAACTAATAACTCACACCTGTACTGCACAAACGTGAAATTTGGCACAACCATTTTTTTTTTCTTTTGGTCCTAAATAGGAAAAGTAAAGGGGTTGCAACTTCAATATTTAATTCTAAACCTTAAAGTAAGTGACTCCCTATTTAATGTACCTAATCTAATTCTCTAACCTCCCGGTGTCGTACATGCTTCAAATTTTGCACAACCTTTGTTTAGGTCGTAAATAGGAAAAGTAAAGGAGTCACAACTTGTATATTCAATTCGAAGCGTGAAAATCCACAATACATGAGATAGTTATTTTTGCAGAAACCATAAAGCCTAGGGAAATTATTTGTGTACTGAAATAATCTACCTCGCCTCTATGTGTACATACTGAGGAGAGTATTACTGATCTCTGTATATACTGAGGAGAAACTACCTAAAGCAGGGATGTGTATATACTATATATACTGAGGAGAATCTACCTCACCTCTTTGTGTATATTCTGAGGAGAATCTACCTCCCCTCTGTGTATATACTGAGGAGAATCTACCTCACCTCTGTGTATATACTGAAGATAATCTACCTCACCTCTGTGTGTATATATTGAGGATAATCTACCTCACCTCTCTGTGTATATACTGAGGATAATGTACCTCAACTCTATGTGTATATACTGAGGAGAATCTACCTTCCCTCTATATGTATATACTGAGGAGAATCTAACTCACCTCTATGTGTGTATACTGAAGATAATCTACCTCACCTCTATGTGTATATACTGAGGAGAATCTACCTCACCTCTATGTGTATATACTGAGAAGAATCTACCTCACCTCTATGTGTATATACTGAGGAGAATCTACCTCACCTCCATGTGTATATACTGAGGAGAATCTACCTCACCTCCATGTGTATATACTGAGGAGAATCTACCTCACCTCCATGTGTATATACTGAGGAGAATCTACCTCACCTCCATGTGTATATACTGAGGAGAATCTACCTCACCTCCATGTGTATATACTGAGGAGAATCTACCTCACCTCTCGGTGTATATACTGAGGAGAATCTACCTTCCCTCTGTGTATATACTGAGGAGAATCTACCTCACTTTTGTGTGTATATACTGAAGAGAATCTGCATTCCCTCTATGTGCATATACTGAGGAGAATCTACCTCGCCCCTATGTGTATATACTGAGGAGAATCTACCTCATCTCTATGTGTATATACTGAGGAGAATCTACCTCCCCTCTATGTGTATATACTGAGGAGAATCTACCTCCCCTCTATGTGTATATACTGAGGAGAATCTACCTCACCTCTATGTGTATATATTGAAGATAATCTACCTCACCTCTATGTGTATATACTGAGGAGAATCTACCTCATCTCTATGTGTATATACTGAAGATAATCTACCTCCCCTCTATGTGTATATACTGAGGAGAATCTACCTCACCTCTATGTGTATATACTGAGGAGAATCTACCTCACCTCTATGTGTATATACTGAGGAGAATCTACCTCACCTCTATGTGTATATACTGAGGAGAATCTACCTCACCTCTATGTGTATATACTGAGGAGAATCTACCTCATCTCTATGTGTATATACTGAAGATAATCTACCTCCCCTCTATGTGTATATACTGAGGAGAATCTACCTCACCTCTCGGTGTATATACTGAGGAGAATCTACCTTCCCTCTATACTGAGGAGAATCTAACTGACCTATGTGCATATACTGAAAGGCTGTGAAGTACATAAGGAAGCGGCCATGGACTGCAGGGATGGAGCATGTTTTCAAGGCTAAGAAGGGGCTGAAACCTCCAGTCTGGAGGCATGGATTTGAATAAAAGGGGGGTGTTTCCTCACTTTTTATCCTTAAAGGAGATGTCCCGCGCCGAAACGGGTTTTTTTTTTTTTAAACCCCCCCCCCCGTTCGGCGCGAGACAACCCCGATGCAGGGGTTAAAAAAACCACCCGCACAGCGCTTACCTGAATCCCGGCGCTCCGGTGACTTCTCTACTCACCGCTGAAGATGGCCTCTTCCTCCGTGGACCGCAGCTCTTCTGTGCGGTCCACTGCCGATTCCAGCCTCCTGATTGGCTGGAATCGGCACGTGACGGGGCGGAGCTACACGGAGCCCCATAGAGAACAGCAGAAGACCCGGACTGCGCAAGCGCGGCTAATTTGGCCATCGGAGGCCAAAAATTAGTCGGCACCATGGAGACCAGGACGCTAGCAACGGAGCAGGTAAGTAAAAAACTTTTTATAACTTCTGTATGGCTCATATTTAATGCACAATGTATATTACAAAGTGCATTATTATGGCCATACAGAAGTGTATAACCCCACTTGCTGCCTCGGGACATCTCCTTTAAAGGTAAGGAGGGGGGACTGCATATACTGCAGAGGAACATCGGCACATGCAATCTGAGGAGAATCTTACACTCCTCTGTGTGTATACATATTTTATACCTCAGTTTCTCTGAAGTAACCACGACATTATAAAATTTTGCATGTGAACAACAGCTAAACACCTGTACCAAATTAACTCGGGCAAAGCCGGGTATATCGACTAGTAGATAGGTAGACATATATTCATTTTTGTAGTCTTTTTTTAGGCTTTGAAATGGTGCAGTTTTTGAAATGCAACTGCTGTGGTGACCTCTGCAGGCTGCTTAAGGTAATGCAGCAGATAAGACTGAATGCTTTCTATTGGATCAGAAAAGGATCCCTATAATAAGCCTATTACGAATGCTTTTTTTCTTTGTATTTAAAACTTCATAAAATGTTTAATAGCGGATATTTTGCTTTACTTGTCAAATGCCAAATACAAAAAAAAGTAATGGCCCATTTACATACAACGACAATCGTTCAGAATTGTTCAAATTCCCATGCTCCTGCGGGAACTTGAATGATAGTCGGCCCGTGTAAATGCATGTAGACTGAGCAATAGTTTTTTATTCGTTCAGTTTCTGCATACAGAAAACTGAATGACTAGCCGTTCCGTATAAACAGCAGGCGTTCAGTTTTTAACGACTGCCTGCCTATTGTAAATGGAGGCGGGGGTGAAAGGGGGTGGAAGCACTCTCCAGCCGCGCCGCCTCCATGCTGGCCATGCTCTGAGCGATACTCACTCTTGTGTAACAGTATATAAGTGAGCTCCACTGAGACGCACTGTTAGGCATCGTTTGCCCGACATTCGGCCCGTCAAAATAGGGCTTAAATGGGAAAATAGACAAATACTTCTACAGCGCCACCCATTGTTGCTTTCCAATAGCTGGCGCTGTAGAGGTATTGTTCCATCTTCTCATTTGCATATTTTCCAGAGGAGCATGGATGGCCTGCTCCTCACACCTTCTAGGTGCTCCCCAGAAGGAGAAATGAAACCATTCCATGCCAAATATAAGTTACATGATGTTGTGAGGGCACCCATAAGGTCTCTTTTTCCCATAGGAGACCAGTACTATGAATGAAGCCTTATAGTTAGAGAGCCTCTCACAGATTGTGCATTAGGGCCCAGAAGATTCAAGTCATGCCTCTGACACTGCTGGCTATACAGTTTGATTGGCTGTCATTTGTGAGCTCTGTTCGATCCTAAACGATCACACATTATAATGAATTTTATGCAAATATATATATATATATATGTATATATATATATATATATATATATATATATATATATATATATATATATATATATATATATATATATATAATAAATAAAATATCGTGGTAACCTGGGTATTACTTGCTCACCGTGATCACCATCTTCTCCATCCAAGATTGTTGCCAGCACTCTTACAAAAACTCCGGAGACCAGGATTTAACGTGTGTGTGTGCGCGTGCGTGCGTTTATATATATATTTTATAATAGTGTGCGTATGTATATAGTTTTGTACTGTTTTAGCCAGTGTGATTGTTCTCGGAAAGAGAAACCAAATAATCTGGTACATATGATACCTTTTAATTAGAGATGAGCGAGCGTACTCGCTAAGGCAAACTACTCGAGCGAGTAGTGCCTTATGTGAGTACTTGCCCGCTCGTTTGAAAAGATTTGGGTGCCGGCGGGGAGAAACAGGGGGGGGGGAAATCTCTCTCACTCTTCCCCCCCCCGCTCCCCCCTGCTCAATCCCGCAACTCACCACTCTCCCCCCACCGGCACCCGAATCTTTTGAGGCGAGCGGGCAGTTACTCACATAAGGCACTACTCGCTTGAGTAGTTTGCCTTAGCGAGTATGCTCGCTCATCTCTACTTTTAATGTCTAACAAAAATACATGATGTTATAGCGAGCTTTCAAACCTCTCAGGCATGATGGAACAGATCTAAAGATGCATTTGTATAGAGACATACACACATGATCACATCGGAGGGCACAAGCATGATGTGCTTAATTTGCTCTTAGATAAACACCAGAGACAGGATAAAAGGGCATAGCACATAGATAAATACCAGCGAGGGGGATGAGCATAACAGTAAACAGAGCCCTGCTTCCTTCTCCTTTTAGGGGTGCAGCCTCCAGACATCATATGTCACTTATGGCCAGATGGGTGATTCCTGACACAGTTCCCTTTATGTCAGTACGGTTGCTGACTCTCTTTCCCCTTGGTGTGAGGACACTTGGACTAGCAATTGTTTACCAGCTGTACGCATGTGAGTTCTGAGTGGGGTTACTGTTCTGTGTGGTTTGCATTACCTGACATGTTGGTGTGAACAGCGACTTATTCTGTTGGGACTGTGCAGGTGGCCAGACATGTGGTGTATAAACAGTCCTGTTCTGTGTGGTATGTATTACCTGGTGTGTTGGTGTGAACAGCGACATGTTCGGTTGGGTCTGTGCAGGTGGCCAGGCATGGGATGTATGAACAGTCTTGTTCTGTGTATCGGTGTGAACAGTTATGGGTCCTGTGTTTGGTGCATCTCTCCGGGTTCCTAATCGGGGATAACCAGGTCCAAGATCAAGACAGTGGGGCTGTCCTTATTAGGGCGCTTATCCCGCTTTTAGGATGCCCCCCACTTCCCCCGATTGGTAAGGGACAGGTTTCCTTCTGACTTTGCCCGGAATGTTGTAATTTGTCCTTGAAAATACTATGTGAATGTGTTTGCGGCTTTACTAGGATGCCATGTTGCGATTGTGCTGAGGCGTGGTGCCTTAGTGCGGATGCAACACCCTCAGAATAAATTGTTTCTTTCTCAGTGTGCTGTGAACACTATAAAAATGAACCAGCACCACCCCTTCCACCCCCCAAAAAAGTGGTGCTTTTTTTTTTTTTTACCTTTCACCTTGCTTAGAAATTTCTAGCCGTTATACAGCTATATCAATGGAAAAGCAGAAACATGTCTCTTGCAAATCTCCTATCTTGAAAGAGTTAAATTCTATGGTCTGGGTGGTCTATGCACCACGACATCTGATCTAGATCACTAATGTGAACGATCTAGCGGTCCTCTTGCCAAACTATACAGATCATGGACATAGATTTAAAAAAAGAAAGAAAAAAAGGGTGAAAAAACCGAACCGGTTTGTGGAAAAGAGCACAGCCGAACTCATCCTAAAAATGTCTAGTTTAAGCCAACTGTGGTTAAAAAAAATCCAACAATCCAGCAGTTTTAATGCAGTTTTTTTTTTTGTTCTAATTACAATGAGAAGTTGTTCATTCGCTGCCTTTATTATTAATTTTTTTCAAGTCCGGACACGTGTACATTATAGTGTTACACATATTGGACCATATTGTTTTGAGTTATTGTGGTCTTTGTCTTGATTTGGATTTTTGAATTACCTGTTCTAATCTTCTTGCAAGTCATTTCTATTGAGCCAATAAACATCCAACATCACAAACCACTCATCACTATGTCATCCGCCATTGTAGAAATTCATTAATGTATAATTTTAAAACTGGTCAATCTGATCTTTTAGAATATTAATAATCAAAATTTACTGTGTCTGATTTGTTGACCAATGGCCAGTCGTGTGTCAGTGGACGTTATGTCTTACGTTGTGGAGAGGAGTGTTTGTGCAATATTTTTCTCTGAACCTGTGTAATCAAGCTAAAGAGCCATTTCTGGTATATCGACGGGGGAGTATGTAACTAGCCCAGCACCCCAGGCTGTGCCGATCTCACCGTGTCACCCTGTTTACAGAACGCCCTTTCACTTCCATGGAACTTGCAGAAACAATGTAGTGCAGGATGCTTATCTGTTTCCATAACCCCCACCCCCCCACCCCACCTCTCAGAGCCTGGATGCCGTGACCAGCTAATGAGAGCAGCGGGTCGGCGTACCTATTACCCAATTTATATTTTGAGGATTTTAACAACTACACATCACCTATTTTGCATATGTCTATACAGATCTGGAACTCTGGCCCTTTAAACTTCAGTAAATGTGTTTCCACCTTCTTAGCACTCTGATGCCACATTCCCTTTGTGCTGTTTAATGTGTTTTTTGTATTGTGATAATAGAACTATTTGCTTTTTATCAGAAATGGGAATAACGCTGCATGTTACGATTGAAAACGATCAAAATCTGCTGCTACATTTTGTTTCTAAGGTGCTGTAAGAAATCTGCCTTAAAGAAAAACTACAAGTGTTACATAAAAAGCCTTTTAGTGTAAGAAATGGATTTGTAATTCAAGCCAGTAAGGATGTAGAAGGACATAATTGGTAACAGAGATCCATCCGATGTCTCCATACAGTAGGAAGCATTTTGGAGACATCGGAGAAGAGGAGCTGCTGACGAGTAACTTCAACCACTCATGAAATAGTAAAAAAAAATAAAAATACTCTTTCCATCTTATTTATAATGCACAAAAAATCTGAACCCATGACACTTCTGAAAGGGCGTGCCTTCATGTTACTCATCAGAAGAGATGTTTTTTCTGTTATTTGTACTGTGTTTGAGAAAAAATTAATGTATTGGAGTAGTCAGTTTAAAAAAAAAATTAAAAATCCCTGCCAGCTGCCATTCCAAAGGGTCGGGTGCCACTCTGCACTCTTCTTCCAGCTCCAGCGATGATATCCTGTCATAGGGTGATGTGAGCTCTGCAGCCAGTTATCTGCTCCCTGTAACTCAGATCAGTTGATGATTGCTGACAGGGCCGGAAGAAGAGTGCAGCAGGGCGCTGTCGGAATGGCAGCTGCAGGGGGGGAGTGAGTAGGACTTGTAGGAGTAGGACTAGTACTGTGTAAAAACATACAATTCAATTCGTTTTCATCAGATTACCCCTTTAAAGGGCACCAGTCAGGTTCACGCTATTCAAAAACCGGCAGCATAAATTCTGAATGGGCACCGACATTGCAGGCATGTTGATTCTATTCTGAAATGCTGCAGTGTTTCAGTAAAAACCTACTTTAAACTCTGAAAGGGGCTTGGTGTCACTGGGATTGAGCTTCGCTCACCTGCGTTACGTGGACTCACGGGTCGCTTCCTGTTTTTAAATAGGGAGGGACTTGTCAATCTAGGTGATCTGGGCAGGGAGAGGCTGGGATTCTAATACTGCATACTGCAAGGTTACAGCACCCCCACAGTGAGGGGGAGAGCGAATGAAGTACTGTTCATCCAAGCAGTGCGCCATTCACTTTCAATAGGATCACCGAGATACCCGAGCAACACCCGCTCAGGTGTTTCTGTCAGCCCCATTGAGATGTGACCCGCTGCAGTGGCAGGAGAGCGGGACATGGGAGTTCCATTCTTGAGATTGTCAGGGGTCTCAGCAGTGAGACCCCTACAGATCAGCAAGTTATTCCCTATCCCGTGGATAGGGATAACTTAAATTTACTGGTTGAAGGGGTTGTACCAGAATTTTGACAGTTCATTACTTGACTCGTGCGTCTGCTTCCTTGTTTTTCGTTCAGGCACAGATCATCCATGACAGGAATACTGCATCACATTCTGCGGTGATTGCCAAATCAAGTAATGCAGCACCAGAGAGAGTTCAAATGACATGGACTAAAGAAAAGCTTATTGCTGAGAAGCACAAAGTTAAAGATTTGAATGTGACAGGATACAGGGATATATTTAATATGAAACCGTAAGTAATAGTAACGTTGAAAAAAGCCGCCAGCCACTGTATGCTGCCAGTAAATAATGGTAATTAATGTGATGGTATTGCTTTAAGTAATCAAGTGGTTAAACAGACCAAAGTAAGGCTCATCCACGCTGTATTTGCGGTACACGATTAAGGAGTGTTCACGGAGCATTTTTTAATGCACTGCGTGACTTTGAGAACAGTGCTGTAACGGAACCCCCAATACAAAGGAACAAAACAGTTCACTTATAATGTGAATTGGACACCACTTTGATGTCTGTTTTACAAGGTTTGTTTGTCTCCTTTTTATTTGGAGCATGGAATATATAATCCGTGAAGATCTCTCTGCATTGAGCCCCTCCACAGCTCTGATTCTATGAAGGAGTCTTCTCATAGGTGAGAGGCTAGTCAAGCCCAAAGTAATTTCCCATTCTTGCTTTGACTAGAAGGTTCTCCCAGTCTTGTAAACAGAAACGATAATTCCAAAGTTAAGACATTGTGCGCTCCTAGGAAGAGTGCAGGACAAAAAGTGAATCCAATATGATAGTCGCAAAACGAAGACTTACTTCGGAGGAGGGGGGTATGATAGACACAGAAGCCTTCTCCTAATGATGCTGATCAGAGTTGTCAGATGGAGAGACGAGAAGCTCCAGGTGGATGATAATTAAATAATTAGCTAAAAGTTAACAAAATAACAAATATCGGCAACGCATTTCCGTGCTCATAGGCACCTTCATCAAGCCATAGACACATGCACAATAACATATGTATTTATATTCGAAAGTCATACCTGTTGTAACAAGACACAAAGGGAGTGTCCTTTCGAATACTATGTGATATGAATTGGGACGCGCCAACATCACTGGGTGATGCTGCCACGCCAACCTGGTGATGGTGCCGTGCTGCCGCCGCCCCCAGCCAGAATGTGCAGCGGTCTTTCTGAATTGGATTAACTCCCGTGGCAACCTGTTCAAATCATTGATCACCCTCACTGTCAGGAAGTCTTTTCTAATATCCAATCTGTATCTCCTCTCCATCAGTTTCATCCCATTGCTTCTGGTCTTTCCTTGTGCTGATGAGAATAGGGCTGATCCCTCTGCACTGACAGCCCTTAAGATATTTGTAGACAGCTATTAAGTCTTCTCTCCTCCTTTTTTACAAGCTTAACATTCCCAGATCCTTTAAGCGTTCTTTATAGGACAGGGTTTGCAGACTGCTCACCATCTAGGTACCTCTCATTTGAACTTGCTCCAGTTTGTCAATTTTGTTTTAAAATTTTAGTTGGGGTGCTCAGAACTGGACATAGTCATAGAATAGTAGAGATGGAAGGGACCTCCAGTTTCATCTGGTCCAACCTCCTGCTCAGTGCAGGTTTCACTAAATCATTCCAGACAGATATTTGTCCAGCCTTTGTTTGAACACTTCCACTGAAGGAGAACTCCCCACCTCCCATGGCAACCTGTTCCACTCATTGATCCCCCCTCACTGTCAGAAAGTTTTTTCTAATATCTAATTTGTGGCTCCTCCCTTTCAGTTTCATCCCATTGCTTCTAGTCTTTCCTTGTGCAGATGAGAATAGGGCTGATCCCTCTGCACTGTGACAACCCTTCAGATATTTGTAGACAGCTATTATGTCTCCTCTAAGCCTTCTCTTCTGCAAGCTAAACATTAGCAGATCATTTAACCGTTCCTCATAGGACATGATTTGCAGACCGCTCACCATCTTGGTAACTCTTCTCTGAACTTGCTGCAGTTTGTCTGTCTTTATTAAAGTAGGGTGCACAGAACTAGACACAGTATTCCAGATGAGGTCTGACTAAGGAGGAGTAATGTGGGATAGTTACCTCACGTTATCTAGACTCTGCTTCTCTTAATACATCCCAGAATTGTGTTTGCCTTTTTGGATGCTGCATCACATTGTTGGCTCATGTGCAGTCCATGATCTATTAGTATACCCAAGTCTTTTTCACATGTGCTGCTGCTTAGCCCGATTCCTTCCCTTCTGTATAAGAATTTGTTGGATCCATTACTTTTACCTGAATGAGACTCCCAACAAATGTCTGGATCGGAAAAATCTCCCATGATCACCATGTTGTGCTTTTTTGAGAGCTTGGCCATCTGATGTAGAAAGAGTTCCTCCATATCTTCTGCTTGTCCAGGCGGCCTATAGTAAATGCCTACAATGGTGTCCTTTCTGTTGTTCTCTCCTTGTATTCTTACCCAAACATTTTCTACAGAACTCCCAGGTCTGAAGCTTGAATCTCTGTGGAGATGAATGTTTTCCTAACATACAACACCTCCTCCCCTTTTATTAGGTCTGTTCCTTATAAATAAATTGAATTCTTCAAGCCTTGTATCCAATCATGTGTATCATCCCACCAAGTTTCCGTGATGCCTATGACATCATATTTCTCTTCCTGTGTTAGAAGCTCCAGTTCCCCTTGTTTGTTTCCCATGCTCTGGGCATTTGTGTAGAAACATGTTAGTTTGTGATCGGTGTCTCTTGCTCCTCTACTTTCCTTCTGAATTTTTTGTCTTTGTTCTTTCTTTCCACTTCTAATAGCGAGGTTGTCAAATTCATTAACTGTATATTTTTGCATTTCACTTTCCTTCCCATATTGTGATAGTTTAAAGCTCTCCCAATGAGGGAAGCAAGGCGCCCACCAAATATATGCTTACCTGTTTTTGCAAGGTGCAACCCGTCTCTAGCAAGCAGTCCATCATATAGGTAATGCACTCCATGGTCTAGAAACCCAAATATTTGCTGATGGCACCATCGACGTAGCCAGTTGTTCACCTCTAGAATCCTCTTCTGTCTTCTTATTCCATGGCCATCCACTGGGAGGATGGATGAGACCACCTGTGCTCCTAGTTCCTTCACCTTCTTTCCGAGGTCTTCAAAGTTTCTGCAGATAGCTGCAAGGTCATTTTTTTTTGCTGTGGCATGTATTAGTAGGAATGGGTGGTGTTCTGTAGGACTGAAGAGTCTTGACAGCCTATCACTTCTGAACGATTGTCTGCTTACTGTGAATGGAGGTGGGTTGGGGAAGAACACTCCCCGGCCGCCCCGCCTCCATGCGAGCATCAGTGTGAGAGATGCCAGTGTAACTGCAGAGGACCGAGCATCACTGGGTCGAGCTGCCCAATGGCTCATCCCGTGTAAAAGGCTCATTACTCTGTTTCCGTAACTCCCAGTGAAGTGAATGGGAAACAGCCACGCGTTTTTCATCTCAGCCATGACACTCCACTACATCTGTATATATAGTTATCTTGGGGATAGAATTCTATCTTCACTTGATCTTTTTTATGTAATTTCATTTAAGATGTACAAATTTTTTCTATATCTGACCATTGTTGCTCTTTTCTCCCGTAGGTCACATAGTTCTGGTTGAGTGCTAACTATTATTTAAGGCACCATATAGTAACACTACTTGGTAATGGATATTACTTATATGGTCGTCTTCTGTTGGTTTTTGGTTGACATTTCAAATCTATATTATGCTATACAATTGTCCTGTTATTGTGGGTGGGATGTAAAACAATGTAATTCATTAATGTTGTCTTTTTTCATGCATTCAGGGAATGGGAGAACTTGTAAGTTACTATGAATTTTTCTATTGTGTAAATTGTTTATATGGTTTGTGGTTGGATGTTTATCTCCCCTCCCTACAGTTTAGAACCAGCTGGATAAAGGACATTACACCGTTGTGGACAACTGCGCTTGTTTTACTTCAAATAGCTGTACCTCTGGTTCTATCAGTGCCAGTGACATGCTTTTAGTGTCATTTTAAATTCAAGATTCTTACACTTACAAGAGACATTCCACCCCCCCCCCCCCCCCCCCCATTGTAAACAAATGTCTCAGTCCATGAACGGGGCTTGAGCTACGGAAATTTGGCAGCAGTCTAATTTGTGTCTTTCCCAGCAGCAGGCCTGTTGGCTAACTATTTGGTCCTATAGGTGTGTACGCCTAATGTTTCTGCTGGGGCCGGCTTTACTTACAGTTTGATGCATGTGGGTCACAGCTTCTACCAACCAGATCTCTTCAACAGTGTTGTCCAGAGTCAAGAGTGCCACTCTCCGCTCTTCTCTCCAAATGGCACATGTTGCAGCTGCAGCACTCCACTCCCTCAGGCCCGTGGAATGACTGCTCCTCTCTGTCCCAGTTAGTGTTCTCCCATCTCCTCATCCTTCCTGCATTAGCACACTTCTCTTCTGTCCAGCTCTGCTTACTGTGCAGCTGACTTTGCCCTCTTTCTAATCAGAGTATCATAACTCAATATGTAATTGTCCACTGGGCATGCTCAGCTCAGTTTGGAGCAGCAGTTGTGGTGCTCCATTGTGAAGCCCAGAACCCCCTAGGGATTGCTACATCTCCAGTCCCTTCCAGCTGTGCAGCAAGTAATAGCTGAATAAAAGCTGATTTAATGATGTATTATAACTGTATTGTAAATCCTATTTGTAATTCTTTTTCTTTCAGAAATCAGTCAAATGTTAGAAGAATGCACACTGCAGTGAAACTAAATGAAGTGGTGCTGAACAGATCCCAGCATGCACAACTGGTGTTACTGAATATGCCCGGGCCGCCCAAGAATAAACAAGGGGATGAAAACTGTATCCTTTCTGGAAGCGGTTTCGGTTTGAAACATAAACTTCTAAGTCTTGTTTTGAGCGTCTTCATAGGCCGGTCCTAGCAGGCTTCAGTTTTATGAAATGTTACTACTGTCTGTCACCATTTTCTGACCACCATACATTTTTTATTGTTCTGTTGGGTTTGCTTGCGGTACAATCTATACTTTCTTTTCATTTTGGGTTGAAGAAGAAAACCGATAGAGCTCACCGTTGGACGTTCGCACATGAAAACCAAATGCCCTTGCAAAGTGTTCCACGGGTGCACATTGTAGCCGGCCAGGTCCAGGCCCGGAGTAAAGATGGGAAATGTGAGAATTTGACCCAGCACCAGTATTCTTTTAAAAAATTACTCCATTATTGAAAACACATTAAAAATTCCCACGTGCGCAGGGATTAGAAAAACAGGCCGATGCATTCCGACTGTCATAACAATGTGCTTCCAATAAAGGAGTGATTTTTTTTCTTAAGGATACTGTTGCAAAATGTGAAAAATTGATCCAGCATCATTTTGGGGTACATGTGACATTTTGGTCTCTTTTTATAAAATTTTACCTGGCTAACAGGGTGATCAAAGAAGCACATTTCTGGTGTTGTGCATTTCTTTTTCAGACAGCGTTCACCCTGCGGGATAAACAATGCATTACTTGAGTAGAACGGACACTTATGGACACAGCGATGCCACGTTCTGTATTGTGACAACCTGGGGGGGTCCTCACTTATAGGATTGCCATCCTTGCCTTTCAGCAGAAAATGGCACCACAGGCATAAAGGCTCCAGAGATCACTTGACACTCTGGCATTGGCCAGCTTTATTTCACATTACAGCAAGTCCTTGTGAAACATACAAGACTTGGGGTTCACAACCCACAGGGTCTCCATCACCTGGGACGTCTAGAGAGTGTCCTTCCCAGCAAGACCTTATGATGGGCTCAGACTGGTCTACGCCAGACCTCAGGCTCCCAGTCCTGATACTGCTGCTGCTACAGCCTCTCTCTCTAGCTGGCAGCGATCTTTCCCATGAGTGTGGCAGGAACTGATACTTTTATGTTACTTCCTGCAACACCCACAGACGGTCTTTCTCACCTCTAATACCAGAATGCCTGTCTTCAGCCCCCTACAGGCCATTCTGTGCACTATACTTCTTCAGTTTGTTTAATTTTTTTATGTTAAAAAAGGAAAAAGGGGGTTTTGCCTACTGCTTGCCTTTTATAGTAATAAAAAAACTTTTTTATATATTTTTTTTTGTTTAGCACCTATAAGGGGCTTGAACTAGTGATTGTTCGATCACTTATACCAGTGGTGGGCCGAGCGCTCTGTGGGTCAGCCACTGCACTTCATTATACGCAGGGCCAGCCACGGTCAGTGACAACTTGCCAACATGTGGCCTGCCTGTATATAAGAACTGCAGCGCCCAGCCTGCCCAGCTACTACTGTGTGTGCTTGTGAAGTAAAGGAGTACACTGGCAGATGAGGAGGAGGATTCCAGGGTTGGGCACTTAGAGTTCAGCCACTGTTGTTGCTGCTCCAAGTTGTTGGATAGTCCCTGTGCAGAGAAGAGCCTAGAGGAAGCCATGCTGAGTGAGTCTAAGCCAGTGAGCCATCTCATTGGTCCAGCGCTTAGTCCCACGTCGAGGCCGTGCTGATCTCATGCCACCCTGCCGGTTCGGAGGCATCAGGATTTACTTATGGAGCAGCCGTGAGCTGCCTGGTGCCATTATTAGTTCTGTCTCTTTCTCGAGCCGCATCTAGGTCAGCTCTTATTGCCCCGCAGCAGTGTATGAGTTAATGAGGGTGGCCCAACAGAGAGGAGTCAGTAGATGAGCCACGTCTGCCACCTCCGCTGCAGTAATAGGGAAGTTTTCTGGTCAGTGCTGCTTGCCTGTGTGTCTCAGGTTAGTATTAGTTGATTATTGAAGCCCTAATGGTATTTTCACATGCCTGTATCAGTTGGAAGTCTAGATATGGGGGAATCCGTCATCCCTTCTAATCATGTTAAACCATCTAAACCTACAGAACACAGCAGCAGAGCGGTTTCCTAAACGTTTTGCTGTGACTCTTGCATAAAGCATACCTTTAGAAATCGCTACTTAAAGTTCCCCGAGCCGTATGCAAATGGTGGCTGTCCATTAGGTGGGCTGGGTTGTCTGTGCTGCTTGGAGTTTTCTGCATAAGCCCGCCCCTCTGCCTCTGTATTGTTCCATGATCCGTGAAACAATCCCATCCTTCAGGAAGTGAGAAGACTGGCGGTGCATGTGCAGATTAGCCCACAAAAGGGCCAAATTCTCTGCACAAGCGCTGGGCCACACCCCCACTGCGCATGTGTGAAATTTCAATTCTCATCCACACCTCATAAAATAACTTATTTCTTTAACTACAGTCAACCAGATATGGAATTTTTAGAAGTCTTAACTGAAGGCTTAAATCGAGTACTACTTGTACGTGGCGGCGGAAGAGAAGTGATTACCATCTATTCATAATAATCTGATGGAGAAGAGACAAAAGCAAGGAACAGTTTCACAAAGTGACGAGATAAAGTCACCTACACTGTTCTTGGATACTTGACTTGATGTGCCAGTCACCGATCGGACGTAACACTCCACCAATGCTCATTCAGTAAACCGCATTAAACTCTAAGTGCCAGGGTCTCTGTCTAGTTATGACGATAGTCATCTATTCATGCAGTATATTACGTTAACCGGATCTACCATTTGGTTCAACATTTCAAAAACAACAACAATGCAGTAAAGGTGACCAAGAGAAAACTTCCTTTAAACCAAAAATGTTTGTTTTATGTTCAGTTTTTATATTATTTTCAGCTATTGGTGATCTGTGATCCGGTAATCTGCCACAATTGTGAAAATTGTCACATTTTATATGATATGTTTATATTTGTTTTCCTCTATAGCAAAGTCTTATGGAGATTGCAGAAGGAAGGTTTGCACCGCTTGTATCACGGATTGAGGTCTATTCGGACAGAATACTGCACATACCTGTAATAAAATGCAATTTTAGTGAAAATACAATTCAAATCTGGGATAAAATTATTGTAACTATCAGCCGCATGTAGAGATTATACAGCTATGTTTTCACTGCTCCAATGTGAGGACATAAAAATGAGGCAAAGGGAGGAAAGGAATATTGATTAATATGGAGTGTATGACCTGCTGTTTGTCTTTGGTACGTAAAATGTACTTCAGTGTAACGGCCCTCCTTCATGGCCCATTCATCGTACAGATTCAGCTGGATCGCAGGAGTCTGAATGATGATTGGTCCATGTAAACGCCAACAGTGACTGAATGCTGAATTTGTTTGCGGTTCAGTTTCTGCAGGTATAAAGATCAAACGATTGTCCTGTGTAAACGTCTCTGAACGCCGGCCTCGTTACTGTGAGTGGAGGCTGGTGGACGCAGATCGGTCCGGCAGCCTCCACTCAGTGAGTGTTGCCCTTTCGTGTGTGAAAGCACCTGAGCGAATATTGCTGGGACGGCGGCCGGGTGCTGAAGTGCCGAACGGTCACCCATGTAGCAGGGCCCTTGGTTAGGGGATAGATTAATCTGGTAGCAATTAGTTACTTGTGTTTAGATTTAAAAAGAAAGCACTCTAAGTAAACAAACCGAATGCAGACGCATTGGACACCAGAACGATCGTCATCAAATGAGTGAAAGTGAACAATAATCGTTCAGTCTAAACACAGCCAACGACCAAACGATGAACGATAAATTGTTCACTTTCCGTTCGTCCATTTTATGCAGGACTAAAAATCGTCATTCGCTCATTCAGTTTAAATAACACTCATTCCGTTATTATTTGAACAAACCAATGATGTATCTGCTTGGCAGAAGTGGAGCTGAACGAGAGCGAACTCACATCATTCATTCATTCATTCATTCAAATGATAAATAGTCAGGTCTAAATGGACTCTTAGGGCTCATGTCCACGGGCAAAAGAAGAATTAAAATCTGCAGCGGATTTTAACTGTTCTCCTGCCCGCGGATCCGCATCCCATAGGGATGCATTGACCACCCGCGGGTAGATAAATACCCGCGGATGGTCAATAAAAGTGATTTTAAAAAAAATGGAGCATGAAAAAATCTGGACCATGCTCCATTTTCATGCGGGTCTCCCGCGGGCACGGCTCCCGCGGGCTTCTATTGAAGCCTATGGAAGCCGTCCGGATCCGCGGGAGACAAAAATCAGATTTTACTCACCCGCTCCGTTTCTTATCTTCGCCGCCGCGTCATCTTCTCTCAGTCGCGGCCGGATCATTTTGCTTCGGGACGGCGCATGCGCGGGGCACGTCACCGACGTCATCCTGCGCATCCACCGGGCTGAAGAAAGAAGATCCGTCCGCGACGCAGAGAAGATGACGCCGCATCGAAGGAAGTATCCGGAGCGTGCGAGAGGTAAGTTTATTCTGATTTATTCTTATTTTCAGCCCTCATGTCCGCGGGGCAGGAGGGACCCGCTGCAGATTCTCCCTGATAAATTATATTTAGCAAATCCGCGCGTGAAAAAAAACGCAAATCCGCATCCCATAGGAAAGCATTGACCATCCGCTGTTAATTAAATAGCTGCGTATGGTATTTTAAGTGATTTGCGGATTTCACGCACGTGAAAAAAAAGCGACGTGCTTTACTTTAGTGTGGATCATGCGTGCAGGAGCTCATATCTCAATTGATCTCCTGCATGAAAGAAAAGGCATTACTAGTGCATCCACAGCAGAAATCCGCGCGGGCCTGATTTTCCCCATGGACATGAGGCCGCAGTCTTTGCTGCGCACCAGGAGAGGCTCCAGTAGTTCGCCTTCATTCACAGTTTGTCTTCCCAGTGTTGTTCACAATAAAACCTTATCAAGGAGCCATTGGATAACTGTTAAATGACTGGAGTAAATACCAAGAAGGGTTGCCATACTCCTCATCACCATTTGTATTTAGTGCCTTCAATATCCTAAAACTCTCCTTCACATAGACTGAAGTAGAAACTCACAGCCTCAAAAATCCAGATCACTTTGACCCTCCACGGAAAACAGATTTTTAAAAATAGTTTTCTTAGAGACTCTGTTATCTACTTTTGTGCTATGCACTAAGCTTATGAGCTGAATGTAGGTGAGCCTGGAGAGGTAAGTGCTCAATGTGAGCACTGAAAGCCACCGCTGGTAAGTAGTCCCTTCATTATACAATTAGAACGGACAGACTACTTAGCGTACGACTTAATTCTGACACTGGGGTAATGATGGGGAGGTAAGTCTAACACATCCCCGGACTCCGCAGGTCACCTACAGTCAGGCCTAAAGCTTATAGGACTAACAATATTTGACAGATTCCCTTTTCGAACCTCCAGCTGTTGACAGTCCATGTTTTACATTTACTCTCTTAATACCAGTGTTACTTGCAGGAAGATCTTCAGTTGTCCACTGGAGCATTTTAAGTGCATCTCTGTCTTGAAGGTAGTCAGATGTAACCGGGCTTACATTGTATCTGCTTTCTTAATTTACCTCAAAAGGGTTTTATAGGATTTTACATTAATGGCCAACTAAACCACCAAACATCAGCAAACTGACCGGCTCCAGCGCCGCAGCCCCTTGCCTGCAGGACTTGCACAGTGCGGTCCAGGAGGCCGTGGCTTTGTCGGGTTCTGCAACTCTGCTTATTCAAGTGAAAAGAGCTGCCCCCCCCCCCCCCCCCTTCCTTTTTGGATATATTGATAGTCTATCCTAAGAGGCCATCAATACAAAATACCAGAAACCCCTCAGCATGTAACAGACCACACTGTTGTAAGCTGTATCGTGGGTCCTGGGGTCTAAAACTAATAGCACAGACATGTGCTTCTCTGGCTCCAGTGTGCTTAGAACTGTTCATGGAAGGCTGGAGAGATGCGCACCCCGGTATACAGATGTGTTCGCCCTTCCCTTGGCTTGAATTTCATAAAGCACTGCAATTTCTCATGATTTACAAAGTGATACATACACAGAATGGGGTGAGAATGTGAAACCAATATGGTCTTTAGCATGGGAGTCTATAGTGACGGATGGCTGTCAGATGGCAGCCCTCAGAGGCAGCTATGGCACGTATAGATTCTTCATTTATCTTGTACCTCTTATTTCAGCATATGTCGAATTAAGGCCTTATTCACACAAGCATGTCTAATTTTGGTGCGTGGGGGGTAAAAAAAAAATCAATCTTATTGTGCGTATCCACGTGACATCTGTGTGCGCTCATTATTTATGTCCATATATGATTTTTCTCAAAAGTTTCCACATTATCTCAAGTGCACAAAAAAACTTTTAAATTATAGAATTGCTTTGCAATGATGAGTGAAGGACGGAGTGTGCGCAGATGTTGGCTCCAGTTTACTTAAGTGGGTGACTGT
The DNA here is from genome assembly GCF_035609145.1 of Eleutherodactylus coqui. NCBI lineage: Eukaryota > Metazoa > Chordata > Amphibia > Anura > Eleutherodactylidae > Eleutherodactylus > Eleutherodactylus coqui. The sequence goes on along the minus strand of NC_089848.1, from coordinate 35,558,629 downwards.
CATCTGAGAAGTTGGACCAGACTACGCCATGCTGCAATTTTTGTATTCTCTTTAGGATATCTTCCCATATGGTGGAAAGTGTAGCAGGATGTCCACATTGGACATTCCGGACCAAATTCCACTTCACAATCATGTTTGAAAACCCTCTGAAAATATGCAGATTTTGACCAGGTTTTTGTTGTGGCGCTGTCGCAGGTTTCACCCCCAGGTGCCATATGTGCGGCTTTTCAAATGAAAGCATGAAATTTGCTGCGGATCTGCAAGAAAAAGTGCATCAAAATCCGCAACTCTGGGGCAGAGTTTTGACCTGTTTTCTATCGCAGTTGTGATGTGGAATTTGGTGCAGAATTCCTGCACCATTTTCGGCTACATAAGGTGTCTGTATGCCCCTTGTTGCCTGCAGGGGTCGGGGTGATGGCCATTCACAGTCATTGCAAATACAGACGCACATGGATCTGAATAAGCCCCGAGGGAGGACACAGCTGTAGCCGGCCTGGTGACTCAGGTTTGTTGAGCCGATTGTTTTCATGACTAACTAATGATTTGTGTAGAACTTTTATCAGCGATCTAAATGTTTAATTTGTATTAAATTATATTTTTCATACTAATAATCTAAATATTTTATTTTGTTGTGTTACTAAGTGTCCTAATTTTCTTATTTATGCTGTATGTTGTATCCATGTCTCGTGTGTTCCAATATGTTTAGTTAATTCGTATTCAGTCTGTTTCTGGGAATAAAGTAGAAAATGTTCATGAACCATGTTGTATGTTTTATTACTATCCGTATGCAGTAAATGTGCTGCAATAGCTGCTCTGTCACACTGGAAATGATAACGCAGTGGTGTCATGCCTGGTCAATAGGACTCGACACATGGGCATACAGTAGTGAAAACTTCTTTGCGGTCTGTCAACAACAGTTTCCGGTTTACAGTAGGCTAAAGGCCCTTTTACACACAATGATTTTCGCTCAAAGCCATCTTTTGAGCGATAATCGTTGTGTCTAACACTACTGACATCTTGCAGTTTTTGTTAAACAGTCAATCGCTGATCTTTCAGTGGGCTGAAAGATGAGCAATTAGTTATCAGTAATTCACAGCGGGATATATATGATACTATTGTTTCAGCTGTATCCCACTCCCTGAAGAGAGGCGGGGTATGAAGAACACAGCTGTCTAGCTGTGTTCTTCATACCGCGCTCGGCTGTATAACAGGCGGGTGCTCTGATCTGGCAACAGCTGGATGCAGAAGACAAGCGGGGCCGCTTGTCTTTTGCATACCCTGCTCGGAGCGCTCAGCTGTATAGTAGCGCTCCAAGCGGGGGAACAGCTGGATGCAGAAGACAAGTGGCCCGCTTTGTCTTCTGCATCCCCCGCTCGGAGCGCAAGGTGATCGCTCAACATTTGAGCGATCACCTTGCGCTGTAAAGCACACAACGATTATCACTCAAAAGATTTTTTGAGCGATAATCGTTGTGTCTAAACAAGGCTTAAGTCGTAACTGTAAAAACATCTGAATGGGGGAGTGGATAAGCCTGCAAGGAGAGCGGTCATAGAGAGAAGGAGCGCCTCTAACATAGCAGGAAAAAAGGCCAAAAAAACTGATATTTGCCACTGTCCCAGACCTCCACTTCTGTGGACTACCTGTGGGAGACCCTCTTAAGCAGCTGGGCAATGGAGAGGGAGTTTCTGCTGCTTATCTACATCACAGCTTCCTGGGCCTGCTCAGAGGGGAGAAGCCAGTCCTTCAATTTTACAAGCATCCACTGAAGCAACAACCCAGAGCCAGTGCAGCAGGGTCACATACCTGGACAGCCCCTGGATCAAGGCGAGGAGGCAGTGGAAGGGTGATGGGCCGATTAATCAGCAGGAGAGTGCTGAGACACAGTAGGGGGCCAAGCACTAGAGCAGTGATGAGGCAGATAGGAGCTCCGTGCAGCCCTCCCTATCCCGTCCCTCTCCTCAGGACACCATAAAACAGCCTCATGCCTCACTGAGACTTCCTACTAATTAAAAGAGATCCACTTCAAACTGCAACCTATTCCAAAGCCACAGAACTCCTAGAAAGGGAAGCAACCAGTCAAAAACACTGCATCTGCCAGGAATAAAGAAAGAAAGAGGGAAGCCTGTAATAAATACAGAATTCATCTATATGCATAAAATCAAATGCAAAAGTACAACAATTACCTTAATCCACTATTAGCACAAAGGGACAATTAGCCAACAGCCTCCACTTTGTGATAGTGGTGAAGATCTGGACAAAGTGAAAAAAAAAACTGACCTTGCCTGCCACCTAGTGGCCATACCTGGTTACACAGTATGTTTTCTCCTAAACCAATATGCACAATTCAATATGAATAAGTCTCTAAGATCCTAACACTGCCTGTCCACGGCCGTAGCGATATCCTGTGGTGGGAGCTGCCATCGGGGAGCAGGAAACAACTGACTGCTGTTCTCCGCACTGAGCCTATCTGACAGATAGGTATACCGCAGAGAATCGCTATGATTCTCTGCTCATGGACAAGGGGGGGGGGGGGGGGGGGGGCTGTGCTTTCCATAGCAAAGCTATGGAAAGCGTTCACTGCATTCCCCACGGCTGGATTATTGCTGCGGGGAACGCATCGAAAATACGCCCGTGGACAGTCCGCCTAAACCTTGCAGGTGGAACCCTCTTTTCTGCTACCTGATGCTCCTACATCTAAATCCAATGATCTATATATAACATTATCATTAGGAACTCGGAGCACACAGCACGACCGCCGTGTCCACAGCAAGCTCAAGCCTTACCATTTTTTGCGCAGCCTGTAGTTTCTCCTCTTTCAGTACCTATTAAATCTTGAAAGCACTTCAGCCAATATGAACAGAGGCTAAAGAAAAAAAGCCAGCCCACCAGCCTGAAAGCGCTGCGGAATAAGTTGGCGCTATACAAATAAAGATTATTATAAAACGGACTCTCTACATCCAAGGTAAAAAAGCTTCGAAATTCCATGCTAATAAAATTAAAATCAAAGAACCCAAATCTTGGATCCCTTATCTAGTAAATGCCCAAACAACAACATTATGCATCCTTCAGAAATATTGGAGGAATTTAATAAATACTTCAACAAAACACCAATTTATCACACATTCGCATCAGATGCTTATAGATCATTGTCTTGGTATACAGACACTCCTGAATGCAGCTATGGCTCTATAACATTTAGGTTCTGATCACCGACCCCATAACATGCGTACCCCTCTGTAACATGTGCTGATGGCTACCAGATTTGTATCACACATTCTGGAATGGTAATTCTATTCCTTCTAAGCAGATATAATCAAAGCTGTGAACAACAACAGATGGTTTAAATACATGCATCTCGGCACATCAAATAAAGGAACATTCATGAAGAGTTGGGAAGTCTGGATCCACAGCAATGTGTGTTACATGCCAAAATCCTATTTGCTGTAATTACTCTTCTCATGTCCGATGACTTGATCCAAAAAGTTTACAGTTTTGTCTTTTTATGCTCAAGTTACACAGTTCAACCTCTCTGTAAGAGACTCTATGATGACCCAATCAATGAGGTTATGTTATTTGTTCATTACTACTACTATTACTTTGTAAAATCTTTTTAAATAAAAATTGAATGTTTAAAAAAAAAAAAGTCTAATGTAAAATAATCCTTATAGAGGTTGTCTGGTAACCATACACCCCAGTTCAAAAGCACTACCTGCAATAAAACTATAAAGTGAAGTGTACTTACCCCTTCCACAGTCAGCAGGATCCAGGCCTGCAGCCCGCTGCGGTCCCAGGGTTTGTTGTGACAGATGATATCACATGACTTCTGAAGCCTCTCGCTGTATTTGAACTCCTGATTTGATCACAGATGCCAGGAGAATGAGCCTTTCACTAGCTATAGCTGTCACCTGCTGTCGCAACAAACACCAGGGCTGCAGCGCTTGATTCTGGTGGCCGTGGAAGGGCACGCACACTTTGTCACGAATCACACGCTTCCGCTGTAACCAACCACCTTCTGACGTAATCAAGGGGCAGGTCCGCAGTATCCTCATGGTTCTGAAAAGGTAACTGCTGTCTCGCTTGACAAATATTCTCTCAAGCCACAGGGCCGAATTGTCTCTTTGGAATATAGGATAGGGACAAATGCTTGGTGGGGAGGGGGGTAATTAACATCTATATGTCACTGGATAACTTATTTAAATTATGTGAAATTTGGTACCCTTGAGGTGTTTCTTCAAGTTTGGAAACAGATGGTAGTCGAAGGGAGCTAGATCTGGTGAATAAGGTGGGTGGTCAACCAGCTGGAAGCCTAGCTCCACCAGTTTTGCTGCGGTCGCTTGTGCAGTGTGAGCGGAGACGTCTTGCAGGAACAAGATTCCTTTGGACAGATTGCCGCACCTTTTAGCCTTCAGGGCTGCCTTCAATTGGTCCAAAGGTTCAATGTAATACCTTGCATTGATGGTGGAACCATTGTGAAGGTCGTCCACTAGCAGCACGGCCTCCTTATTCCAGAACACAGACGCCATCACCTCAGTGGCTGAACGTCTTTGAGCGAGGAGAAACGCTGTGCCTCCACTCTTTTGCCTTCTCCTTGGTTTCAGGGTCATACAAGTAAATTCAGGACTCATCCATAGTGACCAGTCCATCCAGGAAGTTCTTATCAGTCCAGAAACACTGACAAATGGATCGGGAAGTTTTCATTCGCAAGCTTTTCTGATCTGTTGTCAACCATTTGGGGACCCACTTTGCTGATAGCTTTTTCATGTTCAAATGTTCATTGATAATGACACAAACACGTTCACCAGAAATCCCCATGATGTCTGCTATTCCTGCAGCTGAAATTGGCCGATTCTCCAGTATGAGGTTGTGCGCAGCATTGACGATCTCCGGAACAACAACCTCTCTCGGTCGTCCAGGACGTTCCTCATCATTGGTGCTGAAGTGGCCCGTCAGTTCCTAACTGTAGAATATGAAGGGCATTGATCCCCCAATGTCTGCGACATATCACCATGAATATCCTTCGCGGACTTTCCTTGCAGAAACAAGAATTTTATCACTCCTCTGCTCTCATTTGCTGTGAATATCGCCTTAGAATCCGCCATTTTGTTTTCCCGCGTGCCTAGATCACTCTTGCCATAAGCTACAAACACAAAATTTTGAAAACATATATTAGACAGATAAGGCTTTTGTGTGATGCAACATTCGTTACCATAGAAACAAAAAGAGAACACAAAGCCAAAGACTTATCAGCAGCCCCTCGTACACTCGATAATTCACTGTATGGAGGACATTGTTAATAAAATGGGCCTTTCCGAAGCAAAACACCCAGATGTGAAGACTAAAGCAGCCTCAAAAACAACACCAGTCACTGGTGCTGCAGATAAGTCGGAGCTTCTACTTAACATGCCCACTCCCTCCCCTACAACATCGGAGAGTGAAAATTACGTAGTGGGAGAGGCACAAGTAGTGGATTACAAAATGCTAGCAATTAAGGTTGTGAAGTTGATCTCTTCTGACATCCAAGAGACTCTAGCAAACAGTCGCTGGTTCTCTGCGTCAACTTTAGGAGGTGCTTGGACAACATAGCGCATGAAATTAAAAGTATAACATCGGAGTGCAGCTTCGCATCTAAGCAAATAGAAAACCTCACAAGAGACAACAAAAGACTCTGGGACCGCCTGGAAGATCTAGAAAATAGATCCAGACGAAATAATCTACGCATCATAGGTGTCCAGGAAACGTATCTACAAAGAGATTTGCGCCAACTCTGCAAGATCCCAATCGCTAACGCACTTGGAATCTCTCATATCTGTAAATTCCAACGGGCACACAGATTGGGGCCAGAGACCAGAACTACAATAGATAATGCATCGTCAGCAGTAAAAATGCACCCCAGACCAGTTATTGTAAAAGTATCTGGACTACGCGGATAGAGCACTAATTTTGCAGAATTTCAAAAGTCCCCATGGAGATTGGGGGACAGAAAATTCTAATCTTTGCAGACTTTTCTCTGGAGGTTCAGCGAAAGAGAAAGGCCTATTCACCAATCTGCTCTGCATTATATAAGAAACAACTAAAGTTTGTACTTCTACACCCAGCAATACTGAAAGTTTACCAGGGCAATGGCGCGAGTCTCACTTTCCATGATCCGGAGAGAGCAGAAAAAGAACTTAGCCTGATGTCAACCCGAATCTCACCAGCTCAAACGGGTAATCGACCCCTTTTGCAAGGCAACTGATGACAAGAATTGGCAGGGGGGCGCCTCAGGTCCACCTATGTCACCAAAGAACAGCGGCATTGACACCAGCCACCTGAGGGTTTATGAGGCGGGTCGTGAGCATGCAGCAGTAAATGATACTACTACCTTAAGTGAGGACATTTACAGGACACTAGACAAAATGTTATTATACATAGATTTTGTCAAGGTTTTTAATATCCCATAGAGTAATCCTCATAAGGGGATATCACGAAAATGCTATGGGTTGTGGAACAACATTAAATAGTAGTGGAACATTTCTGGAGTGGATCTGTGGATTTATTTTTTTATGGACACTATCGAGACCTGGGTTGTACCACTGGATTGGCGCATTGCCTATGTGGTTCTAATATACAAAAAGGAGTTCAAAAGAGAGCCTGGTAACTACAGGCCGGTAGGTCTCACTTCAATCATTGGAAAAATATTCAAGGGGTTTCTGAGAGATGCCATCCTGGAATACCTCAAGAACAACGGAATAACTCCTCACCAGCATGGGTTCATGAGAGGTCAATCATGTCAGACCAATTTGATCAGCTTCTACAATGAAGTAAGTTCTAGGCTGGACCGGGGAGAGTCTATTGATCTCGGATATCTGGATTTAAATAAATGCATCTCTGCACATCAAATAATATCTGGATTTCTTTAAAGCATTTGACATCGTGCCACATAATGGGTTGATATATAAAATGAGACAGCTCGGATTGGGTGAAAACGTGTGTATCTGGGTAAGGAGCTGGCTCGGAGATAGGAAACAGTGTGTGGTAATAAATGGATCATACTCCGATTGGGCCACTGTCTCTAGTGGGGGCCACAGGGCTCAGTACTACGCCCCATTCTGTTCAATATATTTATCAATGACCTGATAGAGGGACTGCACAGTAAAAGTATAATTTTGTAGCATCTGCAAATATTGATAAAGATAATTAATACAACGCAGGACAAGGTACGGCTACAAAAGGACCTGGATAAACTGGGTGTTTGGGTAGAAAAATGGCAAATGAACTTCCATATTGATAAATGTAAGGTTCTGCACATGGGCAGGAGAAACGGATGTCATCAATATACACTAAATGGGGTACTGCTAGGGAAAAGTGATATAGAAAAAGACCTGGGGGTACTAGTGGGCTGTAGACTAAACTGGAGTGACCAATGCCAGTCAGCTGGTGCAAGAGCAAATAAAGTCTTGGGGTGCATTAAGAGAGGTAGAGGGGCGAGGGACTAAAACATTATTCTCCCACTATATAAGGCACTTGTTAGGCGTCACATGGAATACTGCGTACAGTTCTGGTCACTGGTGCTCAGGAAGGATGTTACAGTGCTGGAGGGGGTTCAAAGGGAAACTAAATTAATAAACAGAATGAGAGGACTAGAATACTCAGAGAGGCACCAAAACTGGGATTATTTACTCTGGAAAAAAAAGACGGCTAAGGGGCGATCAAATAACTATGTATAAATACATGAGGGGACGATACAAGGATCTCTCCCATGATCTGTTTATACCCAGGACTCGGTGTTGAAACCTTTGTTCCTTTGGATGTAGAGGATGCCCTCTTGTTACCGACCAACACAGAAGGGGATTCTTTACTGTAAGAGCAGTGAGACTGTGGAACTCTCTGCCTGAGGACGTGGTGATGGCAAAATCCATAGAGGAGTTTAAGAGGGGCTAGATGGTTTTCTAGAGCGCTATGATATTACAGGATGTAGACATTATGTAACCAGCGGGGTTGTTGATCTCAAATGTTGATCCCGGGATTACTCTGGCTGCCATTATGGAGTCGGGAAGAAATTTTCTTTTCTCCAAATGAGCTCAATTGGCTACATTTTTTTGCCTTCCTCTGGACAAACAAGGAGGGGGTTGAAACAAGCTCAATGAAGATAATGTCCATCTAGTTCAGTCTAACATACCTTGCCATGTAAACCTAAAAGTGGAAGATCAATTTTTTTTCTGTAACGCATCATACATGAGCAGGAAACATTGACTTTTTCTCATTGCTGTAACTGTGGTGAAATTGACAAATCTACTTCTGATGCTTCTCACAAAGTGGAATTTAGGGAAGTCAATTTATGCATTCTCTTTTGGGGATTATGCAACACATTTATTCTTAAAGGAAACCGCATTTTATTTCCTTTTGGTTCTCGGCACCATGTTAACCGTGAGGCGTGAGAGCTTTGAGTTACGCACGTCTTTTGTTTTATTATTGTTTACAGTGCATTTTTAGATTGGTAGATGTATGGGTAGATCACAAAGTACATATGCATAGAAGACTCTAATTAGATATGTATATCATATCCTGGAATGTGAAGGGACTCAGGCCCCCACAAAGATGCATGCTAATATGTGTCACTTAAAATGACTGAAATATTCCCTTACTCCAAGAGACACACTTTAGTGAATCTGAATACATTCGAATGCGGAAGTTATGAGTAGGGGAGATATATAGTTCACTTGTGATCTACTCGAAGGTGGGGGTTTTGATTCTTATTAAGAAGGGATCAGGATTAACAGTCAAAGACCACTGGCATGACTCAAATGGCAGGATTCAACATAGTGTCTACAATATTTACGAACCAAAAGAACCTTTCCAGGATTCAGCCCTGGGTCTTATCAGTCCCTAACTGCCCATATCCAAAATATTGCGTCTATGTCGTTGGCACCACCAACTGCTCAACATTTTTCCTACTGTTCCCAATAATCCGATACAACAGTTTATTGTTCAAAGCAAAGTGGGGGAATTGTCGGTCAACTCCAGGGTTCTGTGTCACCCCATTTATGACAGCAACCCTTCCCCATGCTGAAGTAAGGGTTGGATCTCTCATTGGTGCTAAACCAAAGTTCTCACTTGACATTTTAAGATCGGACACACCCTGGAGAACAGAAGGTCCTCATCTTCTCCAGCTAATACCTGTAGAGAAAAAGTTAGGCATTCACATCAACATCCACATTAACAGGGCTGTCCGGTGTAGGCTGGCAGTCACCGGGCGCTACCTTAGTCTCTTTTACAGAGGCCGTTGTCTTTCCCTACAATTCCCAAAATAGGGGAAAATTTCATCCTAATATCACTTGGTGCATCAATTTGCCGACAACCTCCACCTCCTGGGACATAGTCCCCACCACTGTTTTGATAGTAGGCAGTGCTATGGAGTAATCTTTAATGTCACCAAGGATGCACAAAACACTTAGGAATGGGCATGTAGATGTTGATTACCAGGCTGGTATGGACCACTGTTACTAGACTCCCGGAGTCCAACAGGGCTCGTATGTCAACCTGGTTTATCTTTATTCAGCACATCTGAGGCTCCACGTCCAGTACAGGGGAGGCAGTAAACATGGGCTCGGCCAATAGGGTGTGACACCAGGCACCATCACACTCCATCAGCTTGGAGGCCAATGGGCAGCGGGCCAAGACACGGTCCAGCTCCTAGCACCTCCAGCATCGCAATAGTTCCTGCCTACTGGGCGGAGAGTTTGGTCTGCGACTGAGGTCTGTCTGCTCCTTCAACCTTGACCCGGGCCTCTTTCCCGACGCACGTTAATCTTCCCCTGGAAGGTGATACTGGCTTACTCGCTGAAGACTGGCTACCTGGAGGAGGGCTCTGGATAGCAGAGGCGTCTCTGGGTTCCCAATGTTCGACCCAGCGCTGTATCTCTACTGGTAGGGCCCTGATTAAATGGTCAACGAATACTTTGACCACAATTTGCACTGCAGTACAGGTCTCTGGCAACAGCCACTTCTGCACCAGGTAAAAGAGGTCGAACATCTGAGATTGGGTGGGCAGGATGCTCCGATATGTCCAACCATGCACGTGGCAAGCACGGACCACTGTGGTAACCCCCAGCCTGGCAAGAATCTCAGCTTTAGGCCTAGCATAGTCCTGTGCCTCCTGCGCGCTGAGTTCAGGGTATGCTTTCTTTTATCAATGAGTTAAGGGGCAAGAACCTTCACCCATTTATCCTTGGGGAGTCTCTTTCTTAGCCACCCTCTTAAATATGGTCAAATAAGCCTCTACATCTGGCTTCAGATCTGAGCGGACATACGGCTTGGAGCTACCGTGACTGCAGGTAAACCCCCTGCATCTGTGGGAAACCGCCCGCCAACGTATACCAGCACCAGAGAATCTCCAGGAGACCTCCGATCGTCAACGGGGGAATTCTCCAACCGTTAGCGGTGAGTCTCCTTCCTCCGGCGACTCTGCCCGTCTCTCACCACAGCCATTTATCCACCACTCGCGGCTTGTCCTGACCTGCCGAGACCCATCTGCTTACCAGTGGAGTTTAGATACAGCCACTAACCGTGGAGCTGCCCCGACAGCCAGCAACAGCTCTGCTCCCATGAAGTCAGTAGGACCAGGTGACCAGATGTGTCCACGAGAGCCCAGCTCCAGCAAGGCAATACCATGGGCCCACTACAGCTTGCTGAGACTCAACATCGAACCCCTACCCTGGGGAACATCTGGAGACTTTTTAAGGTGTCCCCCGAAACGATGACCCACCACAGCCTGTCAGCCCGTACCATTCTTGGACTTGGAGACTGGCTCCTCAGGGCACCAAGTAATCAACGCCAACTTCCCGGTCTCCAGCTAACCACCAAAGACCATCCGAAGCCTCATTTCTTCAGTTCCTCACCATCTGCAAAAGCGGCACCCACACTCCAGTCTACACTTTTGCCAGCTCCATCTTCCATGCGCCTCATCACCATACACATAGACCGCACTCCATTCCATTGTGTTGCTTACGCCTATGCTTTGCCTTGTGTCCATGTTGATGCCCATGCCCATACCTTGCTCCGGCTCTACCGCTGCTTTTATTTGCTCATGCTCATGTTATGCTCTGCTATGTCTATGCCTGCGCTCCCCCTCCTCTTTCGTTTCACCATCTGTTATGGCCTTCTCCACACAAACCCACCTCACCTACCCCACTGCTTAAGAGAACGGCCTGCGCATCTCAACATGGCCGCTCAACAGAGCAGGAGGCAGGTTGACTCCATAAACACAAACACCCTACATATTAACACCCTCATTTTTGCTGTAACCTTTACCGCCACCCTCACTGCTTGCTTCAACACCTTCCTCCTATGCCCAGTCCCAACCACTCTCTACACAAGCCCCTCCCTACTCTCTTCACCTTTCTCAAATTCCTCCATCCCCCTCCAACCACCAACAAACACCACAGTCACCCTCACAAGTCCCATAATCACCTGCTCCCCCTCACTACCCTAATACTCTTAGCCACAGGGGCATCTCCCCCAACCCACCCCGTACTGCTCCCTGCCAAAACCTCCCTCTCTCATCTCGCCAAATTGCATCTTCCAGGTTATTCCCGTGCTCCTTCCCTCACCTTCTCATCATTCGAAGTACACAAACTGCAACTTTTCTGTCTTCTCCTCCTGTGTGTCGCAGTTATCTACTGGCCCCCGGATACCCGTCTGTTCTTGGACCACCTCACCACCTGGCTCCCCCATTTCCTATCCTGTGAACTCCCAACCCTCACCCTCTGATTTCAAAATCCCCACTAATAGCCCCATCTGCCTTCCAGCTCCTAACACTCGCCTCTTCCCTCGGCCTATCACGACTCTTGAACTTCCGCACTCTCAGAGACAGCAACACTCTTGACCAATTTTCCTCCACCTTTGCTCTGCCTCTCACTTTACTAACTCCCCCCCCTCCTCTCAGATCACAGCCTCCTCTCCCTCTCTATCAGGCACCCCAATGTCTCTTCAGACCTTCCCACCTATCAAACCTCCAGACCGTCCATACCCAACAGTTCGCCGAGACCTTACAGACTTTCCTGTCCAGCATTTTTCTTCCTCTCCTGCCCCAACCTGGCTGCCGAACACTACCACTTCACCCTCAGATGTGCACTGGATAAAGTGGCACCCCCATGACCTGAGCCGTCCGCCACAGACCACGACAATCTTGGCTCACACCCCAAATGCGCTTCATTCGGCAGTGCTCCAGCTGTGGTAAACGGCTGTGGCGAAAATCCAGACTGCCTGCAGACTTCGTATACTTCAAATTTATGCTTAAAATATACAATCTCACCCTCCACCATGCCTAACAAGTTTACTTAACCTCCCTCGTCTCCTCCCTATCCCACAACCCTAAACGACTCTTCAACGCCTTTCACCCCCTCCTCAGCCCCAAAGAACAGGCCCCCATGACAGATCTCCGTGTTGGAGAGCTAGCCCCACATTTCATATAAAAATTTTTTTAAACAGCCATAAAAGATACCCCAAAACATTGCATGGCTAGCCCCGATGCCGCTCTCTTCGGTGAGTGAGAGATGGGTGGAGTGCTATCACTGCTAGCGGCCCTCTCCCGCCTTACACCTCCTCCAGTCCCTGTCTCTGGCTGTCATTACCTTCCTCACCACCATCTTTAATCTCTCTGTCCTCTGGCATCTTTTACTCCTCAAACACTCCATCACAACGCTACCACTAAATAAACCAACCCTTGACCTAACTGACACTACCAACTACCAACCCATCTCTAACTTCCCCTTCATCTCCAAACTACTTGAATGTCTGATCTATTCCTGCCTCACACGCTTTCTCTTGGGTAACGCTCTCATCAACCCCCTACAGCCCGGCTTCTGCCCCCTACACTCAACTGAAACTGCCTCACTAAAATATCAAACGACCTGATGATGGCCAAGTCCAAGAGTGACTACTCCCTACTAATCCTCCTTGACCTCTTTGCTGCATTTGACACGGTTGACCATGACCACCTCCTCGCTATGCTCCACTCTATCAGCCTGAAGCACACTGCTCTCTCCTGGTTCTCCTAGATCTCTGACCGCTCTTCCAGCATTTCATTCGCTGACTACCTCCTCTCCACTTCCTCTTGCTGTTGGGGTTCATAAAGGCTTGGTCCTTGGCCCCCTCCTCTTTTTTATCTCCACAGCCCCAATTAGTGTAATATCATTAAGTTATTTTCTGCCTTTAGTCTGATGATAAAATTGTTAGACAAAAGTATAGTTTGGCACTGATTTGAAATTGAAGTGCATACTTGAATACATACTGCCAGATTATCCCACAGATTACAGGTGACAGTTGGGGACCTAGCGATGGGACACTTTGTGATCAGATCATTTTTAAAAAGGACCCTTCCCTGAAGTAAGGATTGTTCAAAGCAGAAAACCCCTTTAAATCATGTTACTACTATGAAATGATGATTACTAGATGCAGCTGTAAAACACAGTTAAAACCAAATTTCAATGTTTTACAGTAATGCCGTCTCATACTCACTCACTATAAAACACATGGTATCTCTTCTGATATCAGAGAAAACACAGCATGCTTCAGAAGCCGCCACTCACCATATCACGGCTCCTTCCACATACCCATTGGAACAGAAAGTGAGGCAAGCCGAGATGTGTGACCACTTGAGAACATTTACTTGAGGTGGACTGAACACATGAGGTGGACTATGCTAACATCATTTCTGAAAAATTTGGCGATTTTTTTAAATTAGCGGAAATATGAAAGATAATTATGGCAACGGGTGAAAACAAAAAGGGTTTTTATGAATGTCCTATATTACTTTAGCCCAGCTTATGTCTTACAAAACCCTTACAATTTGGTATTGGCATAATCGTATCGGCCTGTAGAATGAGCGGTTTAAATAATATATTAAAGAAAGAGAATGCAGTGAAAAATAAAAATAAACATGCCAGAATTACCGATTTTGTTAATCTTGTCACTAGAAAAAATGGAATAAAAAGCGATCAAAATTTTACATGTTCCAAATAATTAGATAAATGAAGACTAGTTTCAGTTGGACCTGCAACTGAAATGCATTGAACCATATAAATCACATCTGAACCACAGGAATTACATCTGAATTAGAGATGAGCGAATATACTCGTTTCGAATAATTACTCGATCGAGCACCGCGATTTTCGAGTACTTCCGTACTCGGGTGAAAAGATTCGGGGGGCGCCGGGGGTAGGCGTGGCGGAGCGGGGGGTAGCAGCGGGGAACAGGGTGGAGCCCCCTCTCTCTCCCTCTCCCCCCCACTGCAACCCCCCACTCACCCACGGCGCCCCCCGAATCTTTTCACCCGAGTACGGAAGTACTCGAAAATCATGGCGCTCGGGTGAAAAAGGGGCGTGGCTGAGTAAGTTCGCTCATCTCTAATCTGAATCTCTCTCTAAGTTCAGTAGACCTCCCTTGTTGGAGGCCGACTTTTACCGTACCGCATTTACACTTGCGATCATCAGGATAGGATTCTTTCCCTCGTCTATTTAGGCTAAGTTCGTATCTATTATAGATGGTTTGTCCGGTAAATCAGCCCAGAACACACTAATCTAAAAAGGGGGTGGACTACTAGACCATACTATACCTACAGTCAGCTTGATTATCACGAACCCCATAGATTTTGGGACTGATCTCAGACATTACCGGGAGCGCTCTATTGTTTTCCATGGCATATTTATTCTAAAAACCAAATAAAATAAAATAAAGTTTGATATTTAAGACGAATCAAGATAGTCCCGTATAGAATTTTCCCCATTGGAATAGTGTGACACGCACGAGTATACTTGTTTCTTTTTTTTTTTTTTGTCATTATTCATGATTTGTTCCCAGCCCAGTGTTTTTAATATATATTAAGATTTGATTTTAGGGATCTTCTGTGATTACCGTTTATGGGAGGAGACAGGCTGCTGCAGCCTTTACACATTACAGCCGGGAAAGGCAGCAGCTCCTTATTTTTTACCGTTGTGACCTCCTTTAGCTACAATTTAAATAACGTAGGCAACTCCATTAGCTCTAGACACTCAGAAATAAATCTGTCGATACCAACAATTGTAAAATCATATCTGATGTGAACTAAGTAGTTGCTCTATTTGACATTGTACAAGGACGTTACATGGCTTCATCCTAAATGTAAACATTGCATCCCAACCGTGAAGACCGGCTCCTGGGACGCTCTGACATTTCCTCCGTGTATCACTGAATCTACAGGCGAACTCTATGTTGGGTCTATCCACCTCTTTTGTAGTTGCATAACGCCCTAAATAATAGCAGCTCAGAAGCCTTTACTGCCCCAACCGTGTCTGCGCTTGTCCATAAAACATGTGTCCATAAGAAGCAGCGTCATTTAGGATCTTGGTATGAAAGGTAAATCAATATTTTTTTACATTAGGTTTGTGAACATAGAATAAAAACACATCCATATAAAAAGGCAACAACAATCAAATGATAAAACAAGGGGCTTTTCTTGCATCTTTTATACAGGTACAAAGATTATCAGCAGTGCTTCTTGCCCTTGAAGAAACAGGGAGCACTGTCAACAAGAATGGAACATGTATGGAGGAGGGAGTAAAGGCCCGTTACACAGTACGAGCTATGATGCAAGCGATGCCCATCATCCCCGTGTGTAATCGCTGCGGTTACACAGGAGTGAACATCGCTTGATCGCTCACAGCAGGGAGGCAGGGCGGCTGGAGGAGAGTTCTCTCCCAGTTCTCCCCCCACCCCTCTCCATTCACTGTAAGCAGCGGCCAGCAGGGCGGCTGGAGGAGGGTTCTCTCCCAGTTCTCCCCCCACCCCTCTCCATTCACTGTAAGCAGCGGCCAGCAGGGCGGCTGGAGGAGGGTTCTCTCCCAGTTCTCCCCCCACCCCTCTCCATTACACTGTAAGCAGCAGCCAGCAGGGCGGCTGAAGGAGAGTTCTCTTCCCGCTCTCCCCCGCCCCTCTCCATTTACTGTAAGCAGCGGCTGCTCAGTGCTGACCTACTGCTGGTTACACTGAATGATGGTGGTTCTGGATTTTAAGCCTGCTCGTCCAGTCACTTAGTCTCCGCATGCTTTTACACGGGACGATTATCATTCAAAACCCCGAAGGAGCCGGACCAACCAGAACGATAATCGTGCCGTGTAAAAGGGCATTTAGTGACTGAACGATTGTACAAGCAACCATTCACATGAAACACAATAATTGCACCATATAGTTGTTTTAAAGTCGTGCTAATTGACTTGCTGTATCCGCCTTTAAGGCAGTTTATCTGTCCGCTCTTTATTTAACCCTAGGCAAGGAGAAAAAAATAATCAGTTTACATTCAGCTGATTAAAACAAAATGAAGAAACATGACAAGTGGAGGCCTTCATGTAATTAAAAATACGGTCGATGATCATTTGTCTCAAAAAAGAAAATAAAAACAATAAATATAAATGTTACAGACATTACTGCTAGAACTTCACAACATTCCAAAACACAGAGTGTACTGTGAAATGTAGCTACTGCTCATTAAGGCCGGCTGCAGGATCCTGCACTGGGTCCGACCCTGTGCCCAGCTGGTGCCCCGCGTACCTGGCATTTCTTTTTATGCGCAGGTTGCCTTATGTACTGCTGATGGTCCAGCCAGTGAGCCGTGAAGACATGCACAGATTTTTTTTTTCTTCCAAACCCTTGCTTTTCCCCGCACCATCGCCTAGCGATGATATGGAATCCGCAACCTTTCTGCAATGTCAATTGCAGATGGGCAGCAGGGCGGTCGGCTTGCATTGACTCTGATTTTTCCTCTGCGAGCAGAAAATTGCAATTAATTTCTGCTCGTGTGCAGATAAAAGCACTTTGCTGTGGCACCCGGAGGTTGACGCCCGTGCTGGATTCCGCCATGCAAATCTGGTCATTGCAGCCGGCCTAAAGGGGCTTTACACAATTTCTCTGCACCAACAAGGGAGGAGTGGAAACTGGCGGAATTAGATGGACATAGTAACAGTTAGGCTACAGGGAGACAATGTTACAAAGAGGTCAGAGCAGAAGCAGCAGAAGTCTCTAGTGGCCGATGCTTGTAACTGCAAGTGCAGCTCTCATTGAAATCAACGCAAGCCGTGCCTGCAGTTACAAGCACCAGCCGCTTCACAGAGGTCAGAGTAGAAACATCCACTCCGACCCCTCTGTAATTGCAGTGCTGTCAGCAGGCGCACAATCAGCTGATCGTTTGGGATCCGTCGCTCAGAACGCCTAACGATCAACTATTGATGACCTATCCTGAGGAGACATCAATAGTATTCTCCCTGGAAAACCCCTTTAAGTGAAAAAACAACAATACATTGAATGAGAGTTTCCAAGTTCTATATAAAATTCCTCTTTTTATGTTTAAAGTATATTTCCAGTAAAAACAAATGGTCAGTATCATGAGGCTTTCTGCCGGCGGCACCATAAACACGTATACTCAGCTCCCCCTCTTCCCTGATATTTGCAAGCTGGCCTCCATACACATCAGCTGATCCAACTGGTGATAGCAGCTTACAGGAACCTTTTCCATGTCTGGTCCGGTGCTCAGCCTTAGCGTTGGTGTACACCAACTTCACGCCTCCTGTATGAAGCATACATTCCAGACGTGATATGACAGCTGTAGGGTACCACCGTTGTAAACGAAGAAAGCAGCATATTATACAATAGGTTGTGTTGTGGTGGTCCTCTGTACAGGGAAGTGGAGCTTGCTGCACTTACATATAATTTGCGAAAAAGTTATGCCAATGCACAGTGGAGGACAAAAGGACACTTTGGTGCCATATGCATAAAGTTAACATGTCCACAAGGAGCTCTTCTTAAATGTGCACCAAGTCTAAGTCTGGCAAAAACTAACTTTTGATCATTTGAATAAAGTTACAAGTGGGAAGAGTTGTAACCATTTGGCTCACCGAAAAAAAACCGACTCACCTACACACTATGCATTGGCAGTTAAGTGTTGTTATAGAGACCAGATAGCATTTAATCAAATGTCGCACTGAATTTTCTACTCTGCTCCAGAGTAAGGGTTTACACGTCGCAGAAAAGAATCTGCACCAAAATCCACATGCGCAAAATTCACTGTATTGCAACAAATAAATTCGGCAGCATTTCTGCACCCAATAGAGAAACCGGGTTGACATGCATGTGATGCCCACAGGTGCTGATTGGATGCTGGACGCATGGACTTTTCAGGCTGGGCTCCCATGTCCGCTCCAGAACTGCAAACACATATGTAGCTCCCAACCCTGTTTTCACTGTCCCCGCTAGCTTCCCATTTCAGGTCTGCTCCCGACCCCGCTGTCACTGTCTCCGCCAGACTCCCATTTTCCCTTTCCCCTGCTCGCCCCGGGCGGCCTCCCAATCGCCTCCTGGCTCCACTGTCCCTGTCGCCCTACCATCTCCCGTGTCAGACACACTGTGACCATCTTTGCCGCCGCCCTCCCCTCTGAGCTCCCGCATACGCTCTGCTTCGGCTTGTCAGCCTCCCATCTGCGGTCCTGGGACGGCTGTCACAGTCTCCGGCATCGGGCTCCCATCTGCAGTTCCAACCCGGCTCTCACTCTCCACACATCACCCTTCGTGGCCACGCTGCCCGGTTGTCACAGTCTCCGCCGGTGGCCTCCCATGTGTAGTCCTGGGCCGGCTCACACTGTCTCTGGCGGCCGCACATCTCCTTCGTGGCTCTGCTGTCACATGAATGGAGACTGTCTGCAGTTGTTGGAGTGAGAATAGCTTGGAGATGGGCGTGGCTGTGCAGAGGTGTGGGAGCATCAGCCAATGGGCAACATTTGGGCGTGACCTTCAACTGAGCCAGCCCAACCCATAGCTACTAGTGCAGCATGTCAACATTTCCAGTGGAGACATAATGCACCAGTACCCACTTACACTGCTCTGTACATTGCTCCATGGTGTGTGAACCCGCCCTAAGAGGAAAAGTGCATTTTATTGGCTGTTAGGATAGTAACAATTACATTGCGCATGTGAAGAAATGGTATGTACCAACAATCTTTCATAATGGTACTGAAATAAGGTATTTAAAATAAATTTCACCTTTTTAAAACACATCAGGGGCTTTTATATAGATATTCTGGGAGCTGCCCTTTAAAGGAAGAATAAAGAGCGATGAGCTGCAGGTTACACATTAAACGCTTACCATATTCGTCTGACTATAAGGGCTCTTTTACATCAGGACTAACTGTAGTGTGCAGGCTGGGGAAAGGGGCGGCAGGACTGACTGCAGTGTGGAGGCTGGGAATGTCATAGAAAGGTAAAGTTGGAAGGGACCCCCGGGGTCATCGGGTCCAACCCCCTGCTCAGTGCAGGATTCACTAAATCATCCCAGACAGATATTTGTCCAGCCATTGTTTGAACACTTCCATTGAAGGAGAACTCACCACGTCCCGTGGTAACCTGTTCCACTCATTGATCCCCCTCACTGTCTAATATCTAATCTGTGTCTCCTCCCTTGCAGTTTCATCCCATTGCGTCGTCTTTCCTTGTACAGATGAGAATAGGGCTGATCTCTCTGCGCTGTGACAGTCCTTCAGATATTTGTAGACAGCTATTAAGTCTCCTCTCAGCCTTCTCTTCTGCAAGCTAAACATTCCTAGATCCTTTAACCGTTCCTCAAAGGACATGATTTGCAGATTGCTCACCATCTTGGTAACTCTTCTCTGAACTTGCTCCAGTTTGTTTATGTATTTTTTAAAGTGGGGTTGCCCAGAACTGGACACAGTATTCCAGATGAGGTCTGACTAAGGAAGAGTAGAGGGGGATAATGACTTCACGTGATCTAGACTCTATGCTTCTCTTAATACATCGCAGAATTGTGTTTGCCTTTTTGGCTGCTGCATCACATTGTTGATTCATGTTCAGTCTATGATCTATTAGTATATCCAAGTCTTTTTCACATATGCTGCTGCTTAGCTCAATTCCTCCCATTCGGTATGTGCATTTTTCATTTTTCTTGCCCAGATGTACGACTTTGCATTTCTCCTTGTTAAATACCATTCTGTTAGTCGCCAACCACTGTGAAGCTTTTCTAGATCTTTTTGAATATTCTCTCTCTTCCCTAGTGTTAGCTATCCCTCCTACCTTTGTGTCGTCGGCAAATTTGATCAGTTTCCCATGAATTCCCTCCTCTAGATCATTTATAAAAATGTTGACCAACACTGGGCCTAGGACAGAGCCTTGTAGTTCCCCACTTGATACATTTTTCCACTTGGATGTGCAGCCATTTATCGTTGAGTACGATCACTCAGCCAGTTGTGAATCCACCTAACAATTGCCTTGTCAATCCCATATTTGGTAATTTTTTCAATAAGTATGGTAGGAGATACTTTGTCAAATGCTTAACTAAAGTCAAGATATACAATATCCACTGCATTTCCCTGATCAACCCAGTCAGCGATTCTGTCATAGAAGGAAATTAGATTTGTCTGACATGACTTGTTTGTTACAAATCCATGCTGTCTCTGTCTCTAGATGTTCATCAGGACTGACTGCAGTGTGGAGGCTGGGGGATGTGCAGCAGAACTGACTGGAGTGTGAAGGCTGGGGGAAAGGGCAGCGGATGCTTCAAAGAGTGGAGGAATTGCATCAGGTGGGATATCTCTAATCTATTAAACCCTAATGTCTTCACAGGTCAGACAGTGGACTGGAAAGGGTTAAGGCTGTACAGCTCCGTTGTTGGTAGACGTCCGTCGGGGTTCTCTTACTGTATATTGCCAGCCTCTCTGCTGTCGGAGCCTATCCTACGTGTCAGCTCATGCAGTACTGGCTTTAGCCAGCATATAGCGCCGTTGTATAACGGCAGAAAAAGAGTAAGCCCCCTAGGAAAACCATATACAAATTGGATTGGAAAGGGTTAATGGAGCCTTTTAGGAAAGTTGGATGGCCTAGGAGAGGTCTCTGCACTAAAAATCTGCCCTGCATTCTAGCAGTTATCATCTTTTTCTAATCCCACTTCTCATGTCTCCAGTACCCCGCGGTTGCAGGGGCTTGGAGTGTAATACACAAAGGGGCAGAGAATAGGCTATGCACTCTGTCCATCTACAATCAGTCGCACATATCCCCTGATCTGTACACAGGCAGGCTGACCAAACAATAGGAAGCCACCATAATAGTACAAGTCCTCCTGTCAGTATCCTGCTCCGTACTGTTAACAAACAGGCAAGTGAAAGCCAGTATAATATTCAAGGTACAAATACCCCTCTCTGCCACCTCCTCCTTAATATCTACATATATTCTTCATTATAGTCAAGACCACCATGTCCATAAATCATAGTGTTGGCCGCAAAGGTCCCCCATAACAATGTGTCGGCTGCAGATGTCTACTTTATTGAACTTTTTTGCACACCAGTTGGTTTGAAATATTTTTTCCTTACTTTTCTTCCAACTAAACCTTAGGTCGGTCTTATAGTCCGAAGAATACGGTGTATGGGAGCACAGAACATGCGACTCTTCACAAACACTTGTAATAAGTCAAAACAGTCTTTCTTGGCATGAACAGCTTATTTGGCTCGTTTCTTATATCCTCTTTGTGGCTTCTAGCATCTGATTAGTGTCTGATTTCAGGGAATTTTCTATTTGTGAAGCTAACTTTATCTAGCAATGATGTTCCTTTAGGAAGTGCAGTAGTACAATCATATGCGACGTGTGAGAGATATATAGTGAGATATCTCACTAAACATGGAGAGATACTAACCATAACAAAACAAATCACCATTGCTTTTACAAAATGTTAACATTGATTATGAATGTAGATTTTCTATTAAGATTTGGTAGATAGAAACCATCCCAGTAGCCCGTTGTATCCGAGATCACATGTGTGACTCAAGTTAAAAAAAATGGGAATAAAAGTTTGTGCCCATTCAATGGGAGAATGTAAAGATTGAGCAGATGTTAATGGGATGACAGTATTGTCAAGTGTCCTGATAGCAATAAGGCACATAAGCTTTAAGAACCTTGCTACCACAAGGCTTCTGGCACTGCATTGCATTGATAAGTCAGCTACAAAAGGCTCATTGGTAAGTCATTGTGACAAGTGTCCAAGGCCCAGTAAGAAGTCCTTCAACACTGGCTCTTAGGTATATTTTTCCATTTATGTGTATTGAGTGACTCAAGTACTGACAGTTCTCTATCTTTTAGAGTTATTTGGTGCTTCTGATCATAGGAAAGTGTCTTCTTCCCCTCCCGGGTCTTCGAGAAGTAGTGTATGTTTGTCAGGATCATTTAGAGGGACGCTCTGCTGAGAATGTTTATCAGACAGAAAGGAGTTGATGGAAGCGCGGCTGTAGTGCACAAAGCGATCCAACATGCTAAGCTTTGGGGAACTTCTCCGGTTTTCCGAGATCCCAATGTGAACGCTAATTTCTGATGGGGACTTTTGCCTCAACTGACCTTGAGCTCGCAGTTCCAGTTTCTCACGACTTGGCTTGCGGTAACTGCACAAACAGGAATAGACATGTATTTAGTTGGTTTTGTATAGCTTGTCCCCATCTATGGCCGATACTCATGCAGCTACCAGTGGCTTACTTCTATCTGGCTGCATATGATGCATGTTAATCGGCACATGTTATTGATACCGTAGAACAAGAAGAAACTAAAACCATGTCAACAATCAAATATTTTGTTACACAAATCCCTGGTAGCAAAAGGGGAATGACAATTGACTTACAGTTTTAGCAGCAAAGAGGAAAAAACAACAGAGACTGAAGAGGCGGCCATAGCTGCAGATCCCATCCAGGGCTGCAAAATCAAACCAACCGGCATGAACACACCTGCAAGAACAGTGAACATAGTTAGTCATATATCAAATAAATGGATGTGAATTATCTTAACTCCTAACCCCAGCTACTATATGTAAAACAGCCTGTAGCATCTATTTAGTGATAGGGGTTCTCTGAGACACAGATTAGATATTAGACAGTGCAGAGGGATCAATGAGTGGAACAGGTTGCCATGGGAGGTGGGGAGTTCTCCTTCAATGGAAGTGTTCAGAGGCCGGAAAGACATCTGTCTGGAATGATTTTGTGATCCTGCATTGAGCAGGGGGATGGATCCGATTTACCCGGAGGACCCAATGACCCTTCCAAATGTAACATTCTGTGAATTCTATATCTATGGCAGCAGCCATCAAGTTTTGATTGCTGGTTAGTCTAGAATGTCTGTCTAATATTCCAGCTCATCGCATTCAAGGGAGGAACATGCTTCAGGATCAGGTACAGCCCCTTTGCCTCTGTCTACTAGGAAGGACTCTCATCCTGGAAGGTGTACTTTGAAACCTGCACCTTTCTGCAGAGGTTAGAACCCCACCAAATATGGATGGCCCATCATAAGGGTAGCTATCAATACTAAATAGGTTGTCCCAGGAAAAATATTGTTTATACTTAAATCCAGACCATATTTATACTTTTTTTTTTTCGGCTTTACACTTATTTAAAAAAATAAAGTTTCTGTCCCCAAATATTCCAGTGCTAATCTTTGAATAGCGCAACCTATTATGTATTGTAAATCCAATTGCCAGCTCACTGCACGGACACCAAAGCAGTCGGGTGCACGAACAGGTGCAAGCACACCCCTGAGCAGTAGAAAACAGAACCTCCAGCACTTCCATGGATAGCAGAATAAAAACCGTATTTTATTTAGGACTTCAGGGATATAAAAACATCTTCCCAAAAATGTTTTGCACTTACATGTTTCGAGCAGAGTTCTCATTCCTCGCATCTATGAATCTTATTCTATGAAGAAGAACTCTGTTCGAAACATGTAAGTGCCCAAAAATTTTTTTGGAAGATGTTTTTTATCCATGTCATCTAAATAAAATACGGTTTTTATTCTGGTATCCATGGAAGTGCTGGAGGTTCTGTTTTCTACTACTGTCTATTGTGTCCACCTCAGTAATACCCATTGTACCCTGTTTATTGTTGCTTCCCTCTCTGCTCGCTGGGTATGTGGGCAGGATCCCTGGTCTGGGGAGCGGCTGCGTATGAAGTTTTGCAGCATCTCTTTTGACAACAAAGAAGTTGAAGCAAGTGATGAGTGAGATGGTGTTACCACAGAGAAGTGAGACAAAGATGTGACTAGTGAAACATTTACTGAGGTGGACCAATCACAGGAAGGCTCTTCAATAGGCACAGCAGGTGGCGCTATTCTAACATCAGATCTGGAATATCAGGGGATATAAACATTTTTTTAGATACAAAAGCTATTCATAATTATGGCTTGGATCTAACAAAAGCTATATTTGACACGGTGCCACATATTAGGCTGATATATAAAATGAGATCTGGGTAAAGAACTGGCAATAAATGGTTCATACTCTGATTGGGCCACCAAGGGGGTTCTTTACTGTAAGAGCAGCGAGACTGTGGAACTCTGAGGACGCTGTGATGGCAAAATCCATACAGGAGTTTAAGAGGGGACTTGATGTTTTTCTAAAGCGCTATGATATTACAGGATATAAACATTAAATAACCAGCGGGGTTGTTGATCCGGGTCTTGGAGTCAGGTAGGAACTTTTCAAATCGTTGATCCAGGGATTATCCTGACTGCCAATATGGAGTCAGGAAGGAATTTTTTTCCCCCAAATAGGCTAAATTGGCTTCTGCCTCATTGGGGTTTTTTTTGCCTTCCCCTGGACCAAGAAGGGGGGTGGAAACAGGCTAAACTGGATAGACATTGTCTCCCTACAGCCTAAAATACTATGATACTATCTCAAGTTAATGAAACTGTGCTTGGTAAAGCCAGAGGTCTGTTTAGATCTGCCGATTTCTCATGTGAACGGACGAACAATGTCAGAGTTCGCTTGTGGAGCCTGTTTATACCAGCAGATACATTGTTGGCTTGAGAACTTGTGCACTCACTGTATAAGTGAATGAGAACGACAGGAAGAACGGTATTTAAACCGAATGATTAGTGAATAAGCCAATGATGATTGTAATGCCTGCATAAAATGAATGATGAAAAAAGTTACCACCGCACACCTGTCTATCATTGGCGGCATTTACACTAAACAATAATTGTTCATTGTTGCTCTTTTTTTTCTCTTAATGTTCCTGTGTGAAAGGGCTTTAAAGGGCTGACTAAATCCTCCAGTTCATAAATAAGGGCTGTGGATTACATACCTGCCGCTATAGGGATACCAATGAGATTGTAAATCAAGGCAAAAACAAAATTTATTCTTATTCTTTTCACAGTCTTGCGTGATAAGTCAATGCTGGCGACAACATCCAGGAGATTATTCTGCATGAGAAAGACATATATTTAACTCTCAGAATGAGAAATATTATATATACACACACACACACATATACATACATACATATATATATATATATACACATACATACATATACATATACATATATATATATATATATATATACACACATATATATATATATACACACACACAAAAAATTTAAATCACTCTCCAAGAAGTTGTAGTTTTGCTGCAAAACTCGGCATGCACTTCCATTCCAGGCAAATACGCCAATTATTGGAGTTGTGGGGTAATTAGATGAATGGTCTCTGCAACTGAAGCCTATAAAAGGCCCTCAGAGGCTCCTTGTGTAGAGCTTGACGACCACTAGGTTTCGACCAGATAGTAGAGTCTGAGAGGGGCGCGTTATTGGGATGTGAGAAGCTGGATGGTCGTTATCGATGAATTATTCCCCACCGGCCGTTCTGACCAGACTGTTAGGAGGTACTGGCAGCAGATTTGTGAAGGCAAACAAGGCGCCTGTGCTCAGGACGCCCCCTACAGACCATACAGACCACCAGTAGAGAGGATTGCCTGATCATTCGACAAGCAGCTCCAAATGCTTTGTTGTCCGCCATCCAGAGACAGGTGGCGCCATCGTTACACCCCAGTGTGTGTCGGAATCATTTCCAGGCGCTTGGCTGAAGGAAATTTGGTCTCATGATCCCCATTACATGTAAGGCCTCTGACACCCACCATCACCTGTGTTTGCAGTGGTGTAGTCAGCGAAAAAAAACTGGACTGCTACGGAGTGGAACCCGACTGTCTTCAATGACAAATCCAGGTTTAGTTTGGGCGCTGACGATGGCAGTGTTCCTGTCTGGAGACCTCGGGGTGAGCGCCTCAATCCTGCCCCACTGCTGGTATAATGGCCTTGGGGTTTCACATACAACAGTCGGTCCCCCCTAGTAGTGGTACGGGGGACCATGACAGCTGCGATATGTTCAGGACATCCTACAGCCACTTGTGTTTCTCTCATGGAGGCTTCCAAGAGGCATTTTTCAGCAGGATAATGCTCGGCCGCACACACAAGAGAGTCACAGGAATGTCTTCACAACACTGGAGTTTGCATGATCTAAAGGCTGTTTTAGCAAACAAGGCGCGATATGCTGCAGGACACCATATAGAGCCTGTATGCTTTCATGCCGGCTCCTATCATGGGAGAGGGGGGTGCGGGGGAGCGCGCGAAAGAGGGGAGATGGGGGGGGATATTTATCAGGGGTCAGTATAGAGATCTCCTCCATCATCGATTATACCCAAGACTGTAACAAGGGGGTACTCAAATAGATATATTAGAGGACAATACAGAGATCTTTCCCATCATCTATTATACCCAGGACTGTGGCATTAACAAGGGGGCACTCCTAGATGATAGAAGGTTTCCAGAACATAGAAGGGGGTTCTTTACTGTAAGGGCAGTGAGACTAGGTCAGTCTCTGCCTAAGGACGTGGTGATGGTGATACAATAAGAATATAAGAGGGGTCTGGACGCCTTTCTTGAGTGTTACAATTTTACATGTTATATCACTGACTACTCAGCAGGGTCGGTGATCCGGGATTATTCTGACTGTTAGACTGAAATCTAGAAGGCATTTTTTCACTTAAATAGGAAAATTTGGCTCCTACCTCATTGGGTTTTTTCGCATTCTTCTGGATCAACATTGGGGAGTAATCGGCCTTACATACTATGTTACAAAGTATCTCTCCCAAAGCCCACAGCACCTTGTGTTAATGCATATAAAGTTGATGCAACTTCTCTGGTCCCTATAGTACAACCCATTTTTTTCTGTGCTAGTGTACAATTTCTCTCACCAGCAGCAGTAGATCCTCTGTAGACTCTCTTGTCCCAAGTACAGAGCACGTTTTCTATAGACATATAAATGTGATGCAGCTTCTATGTTCCCCCCAATATGCTGCAGTTTCTCTGTCCTGTGCCGAACTGTAAAATAGCCGCAGCCAACATAGTGCCCATGTTATTTATGGCTGGGTCATGTAATGCAGGAATCCAAAGTGCTGCCGCTATGTAAGATGGAAGACACATTTGGTGACATTATTAAGGTGCCTTGGCCGAATGCTGACCTCTGTACCAGGCATTAGGGAATTCCCCCCCCCCCCCCTTGGGAAGGGGGGATCAAAAGCAAGCATGGACTAACCTAATCCAATTTAGCGAAAATCAGGTCGATTTTATCACCCAGCCGATCGAGACTAGTATCACTAATCATAATATAGCTGCGTTTACTTTCAATACGGTTTTCATTCCATTTTTTCAGTTTGTTTCACTCTATGTAATACATGTTTAAAGAAAAAAAAAAATCTTGCAAAGTGGAAACCACCATCAAGTAGGTCAAGTACTGCTGGCATACTGTATCCAGCTTAGGGTGGTTTCACATCTCCGCTGGGAATTCCGCTTACCTGCTCCATTAGGGAAGCAGGAGAGGGAAATCCCTGCAGCTAAACGCTTCAGTCTCTGGACGGAACCGAACAGCACTGAGCGGACCCCATTGACTATAATGGGTCTGCCCGCTTTTTGGACTGAAAAAGCACGCTGAATGCAGAACTTTTTCTTCCGGTATGTTCAGACGGATCTGCGACGGAATCTCTAACAGGAGGTTTCTACGCAGATGTGAAACCGGCCTTACCTAGTTGTATATGATTAGTACATATAAGGGAATGTGTAACTTCTTAAGAACTTACCCGTATCAACACAACATCTGCAGCTTCAATGGCTACATCTGTGCCAGTACCGATGGCAATTCCCACATTGGCCATTGCCAGAGCTGGAGAGTCATTGATTCCATCTCCCACCATGGCCACTCGTGTACCTTGGTCCTGCAGCTGTTTTACCTTGGCTACTTTGTGAGATGGAAGAACCTCAGCAAATACTTTAGTTATTCCAACCTTGGGGGAAAAAATGGTTAAAATATATTAAGTATTTAAATAAATATTGCAATATACATTATTGAAAATCAACAAATAGTAAAATGTACATCTCCCCCTCCACCCGCAACCTTCATCGCAGGGTTTTGGCTCGCATGGCAAAGGCGGCATGATGGGGTTTAACGTGTAAAAAGCAGAATAGTGTAGTTTCACAAGGCTTCCATTCCTGTCACTTTTTTTTTAGTTGCATGGAAAGCGCTGTCCTCTTGTCCACCGCTGAGTAGAAGTCAACCAGATCTGATATTGTAATATTATCTATAGCATACACTTGTATATAATCAAACATCCTCAGTTAGCTTTTTTCCCCATAAATGCCTTTCTGGGTATTGTAGTCCACCCATTCATTACTTTACTTGCCCATCTTTGAACTAGCACTAGCTTTACTATGTCTACCCTTTATATTGGAACAGATTTATTAAAGGGGCTGTTACAAGATTGCCAATTGGTGGGGGTCTCATTGCTGAGACTCCCGCAGATCTCCAAAAGCAGACTCCCATGTCCCGTCCTGCACGTCACTGTGGGAGTCGCTTTTACTTCCCAGCAAGGACGTCAGCATGAAGGGAGTGGTGGCCGAGCATCACAGTCAGCACTTCATTATTTCATTGGGAGTGACAAAAATACCTGAGTGGGTGTCACTTGGGTATATCTGCAGCCCACCTGAAAGTGAATGGAGCACCAATGCACTTGCATGACCAGCACTCCAATCAGTCTCCTCCTCACTGCAGGGGAAGGGGGTGCAGTAACCCCACAGTAAGGAGGATGGAGGACATACGACCCCCAATCTGGAGATGGTCAAGGGTCTCAGTGGTGAGTCCCAAACGATCAGCAAGTTCTTCCCCATAGCAAATCAGAACAGAATTCTGGTGCATTTTGCCTAGTGAATCTCCCCAATATTCCATTTGCGGTCTGGATAGTGATTTTCAAAGGTTCTCACTATGTACAGTACTGTGCAAATATTTAGGCAGGTGTGGAAAAAATATTGCAAAATAAGAACGCTTTCAAAAAGAAAATTGTGAATAGTTTATTTTTGTCAATTAAGAAAATGCAAAGTGACTGAACAAAAGAAAAATCCTTATCAAATCAATATTTGGTGTGATCGCCCCTTGTTGTACTGCATCAGCAAGGTCTCCCCCAGGTTGGTAGCATCTTTCCTACTAGATTACAACGTTTGGATCACCCTGTCTGACGGATCCTTCCCTAAGAGCATGGGTTTCCAGTATTCCTGTTGAGAGACGAACCGTCGATATATTTTGATAGGTTAATGGACCCTGGTTCGATAAATCTGGAAGGGTTGGAAAAAGTCG
This sequence comes from Eleutherodactylus coqui, assembly GCF_035609145.1. NCBI lineage: Eukaryota > Metazoa > Chordata > Amphibia > Anura > Eleutherodactylidae > Eleutherodactylus > Eleutherodactylus coqui. The sequence goes on along the minus strand of NC_089848.1, from coordinate 35,529,130 downwards.
GATGGTTGGAGATCTTGGATGCTCAAGCTTTCCAGCAGGAAGAATCAGCATCTCCCAGGCCAAAACAGGACCACAATAATCAGAGGACATATTTTGTGGAGAAACTTCTAGAGTACTCTGGCACTCAGAGGAATTGGAGGGTATGTGTGAACTAGTGCGTGTCCCCAGTCCTGTGTAAACACACCCACAGTGGTAGAAGGATCTCGTGGATTAAGGGACAAAATGTTTTTTCACTTTGCGATTTTTTTCTTGTAGCAAAAAAGTCTGTTGGGAGAGACAATTCCACTGGATACACTATTTGGAGGCTGAGAAAATGAGCCTTTGTATTTAGGGTTCAGGGTCCAGTTGCTGATATGGAAACATATGGCTCCGCCCAGCTGAAGATCTTTTGCGCAATGCTCTGTAGAGAGGTATGCCTTGTACTTGGTGATGAATGTAGGCTGCTGCCATATTGTCTGAGAATACTATTGGTGTCGGCTCCTGGTTACGTCTGCCGACTGCTGGAGGGCTTTCCATAGTGTATAAAGTTCTCTGAAATTTGAGGACTGATTCTTGATGCTCTGAGACCAACGTTCCTTGATAACAAAGGTCTTCTAGCGGAGCCTCCCAATCGAGAGTGCTGACATCTGTTGGGATCGGAATTAAGGGATCTTGAAACCATTCTACCCCCCTTCATCGGGTGGTTGGTTGATGGCCACCAGAGTGGGGAAATTTTTACCGTTTTCCCCATTACCATCACCTTGCCTAGTAAAGTCTGTTTCTTGTCCCAAATAGAAAGAATTGCGTGCTAGAGATTTCTTGTACGAAACTGGGCCCATGCTACAGCTGAAGATATTATATTTTGTTTGTGGGGAAAAAATAAAGTTGTTTCCTGGAGTCCAGGATTATGCCTATGACCAGGAGTCATTTCTGATTTTTCTCCATGATTATCCAGCCGAGAGATTGAAGAAGCTGGATGGTTATCTCGAGTTGGGAACGTCAGAGTTCCTCGGTTTTGGCTTTTGACTTATCCGCTTAGGATAAGTTTCACCATTGGATTATTTCTTGACCTCAGCGGCAGAGATGGGGTGTAAAAAGTGGTGCTCTGTGAGGCTACGTAAGCATACCGTGGCCCACGGTGACATCTCCCTACCGGGAGCAGGGAGATTTTAGATCTCACGACGATCGCTCATAAGTAAAAAAAAAAAAGTTAAAGTTAAAAGTTTCATCTCCCTTCATGGATCGAATCCATGAGGGGAGCTGAAAGTACTCACCTCCGTCCTCCGCTATGTCCTGTGGCGTTCTGGTCCTGCCAGGACCTAACGCCGCCTTCTGTGCATGTGCGCCAGGCATAAAATTAATAAAGGCTGCCATGCGTGCCGATGATTTGACCGATTCTGCCGTTGTGTCTGCCAAGAAGCTTGTGGCCAATTTAAGAACCAGGACTGAGTCTAGAATCTGTTCACAGGGGTACCGTTTTAGAATTGTAATTTTAAATTCTTTTAGCCAGACATTAAAGAGTCTTCGCTACACATGTAGCTGCCACTCTTGGTTTAAGCAAGGCTGAAGCCGCCTCATATCTTTTTCAGAAGAGTGACCCCAATTGCTTTAATTAGTAATTTTTTGTAATCATTATCAACTGAAAAATCATTTAAGATTTTCAACTTCTGCAACTTTAGGCCTCTTTCACAAAGGCGATGCGATATAGTTGAGACTTTTTCTAAATCCTGACCAGGAAGCGCTGCGGCAGAACTTCAAGCAAGTGCAGGGGAGCTTCGAGAGATGTGCGGCGGCCCTGGACAGCGCCTCTTAAGTGATGTGTGCTTTTTTGTTTGTTTTTCTATGCAGCTAGCGCTGAGTTTAGAACAAACAGTAGGATTTTCTACTGTAAAAGTTGCATTGCACTGCACGAAAACAGTGTTTTCGTGCGATGCAACAGAAAGGGTCCATAGGGAAACATGGGCTACAAAACATTGCACGTTGCAGGCATATCTAGCAACCTCAGGTGGTGCAGTCATGGAGACGACTGGGGAGAGAGATCATGCTTACATCCCTTCTAAATCGAAAGCTGTCAAGCAGCATCATCAGCTCAGAACTAGGGTTGCCACCCGGCCTGTATTTTTCCAGCAATACACATGCGGCAGATGATTTCTTCATCCCCGGGGGAAATAAAGAATTAATTCCCTGCTGCACATGTCAGAGATGTGACAGATGCGTCAAAGTAGTTCTTCATCCCCGCGGGGAATAAAGAATTCCCTAGCGCAGCTGTTATCTGTGACAGCTGCGGTAGAGGATCCAGCTGCCGTCACCCTGTAATTGTTTTTCAGGGAGGGGCTTTAAATATAAACCCTTCCCTGAAAAACAACCCAAACTGGTGTAAAATATATATATTAAAAAAATAAATAAAAATCACACTCACCTTTCTTCAGCTGCTGGGTCTCAGCAGCGTCCTCTCTCCGCTGTCCCCGTCTCTGCACTGATGTTCTTTCAGCAGGCGGGGAATTCAAATCCCTGCCTGCTGAAAGAGCTGCTTCTGATTGGCTAAGGCGCTAAGCCAATCACAGGCAGCTCTCACCTGTCATTCATTGAATGGCCAAGATCCGCCTGTGAGAACATGCTAGCCTGGATCCCACACATGCGCACAGCCGCTGGACAGGATCCAGGAGATAAAGGAGAAAAAGAATTCAGTGATAAGCCATGCCCTAAAACACGCCCCCTTTTAAAAACCATGGCCGGTATTTTTTCGTGACAAAAGGTGGCAACCCTACTCAGAACTGGCAGAAACCAGAGGGACCCGGGTACACCCATCTACTCTTTGGAGAAGTTTGGCCAGAAGTGGTCTTCATGGAAGAATTGTGGCCAAAAAGTCAGAAACAAGGCCAAGCAACTCAATTATGCACAAAAACATAGGAAAGGGGGGGGGGGGTGCACAGAAATGGGAGCAGGTGTTCTGGACTGACAAGTCAAAATTTGAAATGTTTGATTGTAACAGAAAGCAGTTTGTTCGCCGAAGGACTGGACAATGGCAGAATAACGAGTGTCTGCAGGCAACAGTGAAGATTCCTTACAAGTCTGTGGCGGCATTTTAGCAAATGGAGTTGGGGATTTAGTCAGGATTATCGGTGTCCTCAATGCTGAGAAATACAGATACTGTTACATCATACAGTACCATCAGGGAGGCTCTGAAAGGCTGTTCTGCAGGAGGACAACCACCCCAAACATACAGTAAAGGTCATTACCAACTATCTTCAGCGTTGGGAAGAACAAGGAGTCCTTGAAGTGAGGATATTTGGACCCACAGAGCCCTGAACTCAACATCCAGTCAGTCTGGGATTACTTGAAGAGACAGAAGGATCGGAGCGAGCAGACACCCACAGAAGATCTGGGATTACAACCTCCCTGCAGAGTTCCTTCAAAAACTTGTGCAAATGTACCTAGATAAACTGATGCGGTTTTGAAGGCATTAATGGTCACAAGTAATGATTCAATTAGCATTTCTCTTTCATTCATTCACTTTGCATTTTGTTTGTTGACTAAAATAAACTATTAACACTTCTCTTCTTGAAAACTTTTTTTTTTACTTTGCAAAAGTTTTAGGCAGATGTAGAAAAAAATGCAGCAGAGTAGTGAACATCTTTATCCCTTTTGATGTACCCCATAATCTTATTTGCCTTGCAACCTGCGAGCGCCGCGTCCTCAATGCTCCTCCGTCCACAAGATGGCGGACTATGAAAGTGCACGTGACTGCAGGCATCACCCAGCCTTCTCCACTGCGCCTGCGCATGGTGTATGGAGGAGGTTAACCGCCGTGTACAGTCAGCCTATGGAGCTAGCAGCTTGCAGTAGGTTACTTAGAATCATAGCTACAAAGCATTTTTTTAATATTAAAAGGGGTGTTTGCCCCTCAGGAATCCTATTTCTACGTGTTTGAAGTTGCAACACCACATTCATTCATAAGATGCTTATTTCCAGATATTGGTTCTGCTGCCTTCTGGTTGTTTACTGTTCATTGCCAGAAAAACGGACCATCTGTTCTATGGAAAGAAATAGCAGAACAGAGTGGTGATGGTGGCCGGACGGGATCCAGTGCACATGTGATCCTGAGATCCCACCACCAGATTTAGATGGATGAAAGAAAGGAGCAATGTCCCATTCAGACGGGACGACCGTCGTCGAAACAACTGCAGAGCGCTGATGGCAACGATAATTTTATTAGCGCTTGTGCAGGGCATTTAGGCGGGCAGATCATCGCTGGATCGCGGGCTTCTCACTCAGCGCTCCCCCTTCTATGTGAAGCAGGGAGCATTTACACTCTGCGAGAATCCTGTGATGTTTTTTATACTGACTGGAAGTCAGCGAGAAGTGAACGCATAGTAAATGAGGTTTAGGCATTTAACCCCTTGAGTGGCAGGTTTCCTACCACCCTGTCGTGCCCACCAGGGCAGGTTTTTTAAAATGGTCTAATCATTGAATTTCAACTAGTTTTGCAGTTGCGTCTCAAGAGCCATAACTTTTTCATTTTTCCATTGACATGGCCATATGAGGGCTTGTTTTTTGCGGGACAAGTTGTGATTTTTTAAACAGGTGGGAGGAAAAAAAGAAATGGGGAAAAAAGAAAAAAAGGGGCCATGTCATTAAGGGGTTAAATAATGTATTAACTTCCTTCTCTGGGTCATTACGACGCACACGGATACCACATGTGTGATTGTATTTTTGATTTTTTACAAAGTAAAAGGAGACAAGTGTTTTTTTATTTTTTTAATAATTTTTTTACTTTTTTTTTTTTTTTTTTTTTAATTTTTTTTTTTTTGTCCCTTTAGGGGACTTTCACAGGGACCCATTAAGACCCCTGATCACATTCCGGGGGTCCGATGGTGACAGCCCTTTTCATGCTGCAGTGACAGCCCTTTACATGCTGCAGTCACATAGACTGCAGCATGTAAAGGGTTAACACAGCAGAGATCGGAGGTTTTCTCTGATCTCTGCTGTAAGAGCTAGTACCTAGCTGTCCTCTGACAGCTAACAACCAGCTCTCCCTGCCACAGAGACCATCGGCTTGCTTCTGACAAGCCGATGGTCTCTATGGCAACTTGTAAACAAAGCAGGACATTGCCGACATGTCGGCAATATCTTCTGCTGGTTTTTCAAAGCCCTTGCACTGCTCTGTGTGGGTCTGTGCAGGCAGAGCACACTGTCACAGCTTGTAGCATTGTGCTCTGCAGCTCCCATAGTGATACATAGCCCGGAAATCTTCCGGGCTATGTTGCTATGAGCAGTGGAGCTCGTCCCGGAAATTTTTCGGGCGTGCCACTCAAGGGGTTAAACAGGACAATGATCACTCATTTCGTTGTAAAGTGACCAGCCCCTTTAACAAAATAACCTGGGATCTCCTACACTATGTACAAAGAGCTCATTCTCCACTAGATCTGATAAGGAGATTCCATCAAGTGGACAGACTCTTCCTTGGAGGGGTGCTTCACGGAAATTACCTGGGCGGCAATGCTTTTTGCAGTTTTGCTGTTGTCTCCAGTCATCAGAACGACATCCAGTCCCATTGACCGCAAGGTATAAACGGCTAATGCCGCCTCTGGTTTTACAGTGTCTGCTATCGCTATTAAGCCACAAAGGACACCTGGAAAAAAACACAACGTGCATGAACATCGGGCAGCGTGCCAACGGCAGTATGTCCATCACCGCAGCGCAAGCGGCTTACCATCAACAGCAACCAAGACCGCGGTACGGCCTTTTTTCTCATGCTCAGCCATAAGAGAATCCGTCTCGGTTTTCATAGTAAGGAAGTTTCTATTCATCCACTCCCGGTTGCCGATAAGCACAGAATATGTCTGAGGAGAAGCCGCTGCACAAGTAAGAAGTACAACAAATTAAACTTAATACCTTCATTACTTGTTCAAGATCCAACAAATGTGACGTCACAAGGCCTCATGGGAGATTTCTTCAATATTTAACATAAGTTATCTAGATGTCGCCTTCTGTAGGTTAGTACTGATACATGTCTGCACACCGCCACGGATCACACACACATAAGGATGCAATATGTAGGTTAGGCTAAACTGGATGGACATGTCTTTTTTCAGCCTTTTTTTCTTCAATGTTGATCCAGAAGGCAAAAAACCCCAATGAGGCCAAAGCCAAATTTTCCCCATTTTAAAACGAAAAAAAAAAAAAATCCTTCCCAATTCTAATCTAGCAATCACAATCATCCCCGGATCACCGGCCTTTCTGAAGTCAAAAGTGATGTAAAATGTAATATTATATTGCTCAAGAAAGACATCCAAAACCTTATACTCTTATCTAGTTTACCATTACTGCGTCCTCAGGAGAGAGTTCCATATTCTCACTGCACTTACAGTAAAGAACCCCTTCTATGTTGTGTAGAAACATTCTTTCCTCTAGGCGTAGAGAGCGCCCCCTTTTTACAGTCCTGGGTATAATAGATGATGGGAGAGATCTCTGTACTGACCCCTGATATGTCTATACATAGTTATTAGAGCGCCCCCTTGTTACAGTTCTGGGATTAATAGATGATGGGAGAGATCTCTGTACTAACCCCTGATATCTATACATAGGTATTAGAGCGCCCTCTTGTTACAGTCCTGGATATAATAGATGATGGGAGAGATCTCTGTACTGACCACTGATATCTAGACATAGTTATTAGAGCGCCCCCTTGTTACAGTCCTGGGTATAATAGATGATGGGAGAGATCTCTGTACTGACCACTGATATATCTATACTTAGTTATTAGAGCGCCCCCTTGATATGGTCCTGGGTATAATAGATGATGGGAGAGATCTCTGTACTGACCCCTGATATATCTATACATAGTTATTAGAGCGCCCCCTTGTTACAGTCCTGGGTACAATAGATGATGGGAGAGATCTCTGTACTGGCCCCTGATATATCTATACATAGTTATTAGAGCGCCCCCTTGATACGGTCCTGGGTATAAGTAGATGATTGGAGAGATCTCTGTACTGACCCCTGACATCTATACATAGTTATTAGAGCGCCCCCTTGTTACAGTCCTGGGTATAATAGATGATGGGAGAGATCTCAGTACTGACCACTGATATATTTATACATAGTTATTAGGTCGCTCCTCAGCCGTCTTTCTTCTAAACTAAATAGTCCCAATTTTGATAACCTCTCTTGGTATTGTAATTCACCCATTCTGTTTATTATTCAATTGCCCTCCTTTGTACCTGCTCAAGCTCTGATATGTCCTTCTTGAGTACTGGTGCCCAAAACTGTCCACAATATTCCATGTGTGGTCTGACCAGTGACTTCTAAAGAGGAGAACAAGGTTCTCATCATGTACCTCTACACCTCATTTGTTGCACCCCATGATCCCATTTGCCGTGGCAGCACTGGTTGTTCCAGATAATCCCCGAGTCCTTTTCCATGTCTGTGTTCTCCAGTGGTTTCCCATTTAGTGTATATTGGTGACATGTATTTCCTCTGCCCGTGTGCAGAACCTTACATTTATCAGTGTTCAACCTCATCTGCCCGGCTTCACGTGATCAAGGGCTACTAACTAGTTTGGCCTGCGAGTCTGGATTCGGTAAAGTGGTGCTCTAATGTCTTTACATCACTTTTGGTGATTTGGCACGTAGAACATTCATTGCCTAGCTTTACAAAAGATAGAGACAGCAGCACAACCAATAGGTACCACTATCAGTGGAGGAGCAAGATGTAATCCAGTGCACGTTTCTCAAAGGCGGCCCAGACTTCGGTGGAGCCAAATTTAGCAGTCCATAAGTAAGTAGTGAAGCTGCACCGCCGGGAAAAAGAAGTTCTTTACGATATCATCAGATGAATAAAATCTTCATTTTTATTAAATATCCATAAAAGACAGAACACGACGTTTCGGCTGACGCAGCGGCCTTTGTCAAGCTTATGGACTGCCTAGCTTTACAGTATTAAGATGCGCAAGGGGGGTGTTATCCGTATATGCAGTGAATGGCATGGTAGCAAGGTAATGTTTAAAATTTTCAGTGACCGCCCCTACAAGAGCTAACAACTCTAACTTAAAGGAACTGTAGTTTGCATCGTTCCTTTCAGCACCTCGTAAACTATGGCTTCCATATGCAATGACCCTGTCTTTGTTATCTTGAACTTGAGACAACACGGCTCTTTGATAGCTGGCATTAGTATAGAGACAGAACAGTTGGCTATAGTCTGGATACACCAAAAGTGGAGGTTGGGTCAAGACCGTTTCCAACATCTGAAAAGCGGTTTCTTGTCTTTCTGACCGGCTTATTAAAATGGAAACAGATAGACCCCTTTCCCCGAAAGTTCCTAGCGGGAGGGGATCATACAGGATGTGGATGGCATGAGCGATGCTCTGGTGGCAAGGCTCTGCAAAGTGGTTGTTCACTAGCTGAGGATGTGGACCAGACAGAGAGTTCTTGCAAGGTTTTAGTCATTTCTATCAGCGTCTCATTCATTAAGTCCACCTATTTTGGAGTTAGGGCTTTAGGAGCAGGGGTAGAAATTAGCACAGCATGTGCAATCTGTGAAATACTGTGTAAGGTCTTTGCAATAGCATCTTCACTTAGCCTTGCTGGAGAGGTTAGCTTTATCTAAGGAGAGCAATAAATTCCACCCCTTTTCTTTTTTTGGTCACTAGCACATGCAATGCTAACTCCAGCAACCTAGTCATTGCAATCTAAGTAGCCACTCACAGCTGTATCTGTTTTCTATGAGGAGGGCTGCAGCAAAGCTGGGAGCGGTGGCGGCGTCAGGAGATCGCGAGTATGCACAGGCTGCGCCGGCAGGGGAGAAGAGTGGCAAGGCTGCGAGAGGTGGCGGTGCAGGCGGCAGCATGGCCAGGAGATGCTGAGCCAGCAGCGGAGCGGCTGCGGCAGGAGAGACACTGCCACTGCAGTGGCACAAGCACAGCCGCAGCACTGAGGCAGTGGAGGCACTGCCTCAGTGCAAGGGGATTGCTGCAGCGCGGAGGTGCCGGCTCCAGGGAACCACAGAACGAGGACGCGACAGCTCCTGGGAAACTCCTACCAGCAGCAGCGTCTGTATGGATTGTTGCCTGGGCTGGACGGTTAGGGTGAGTTTTCATGGTAGGCTTAGATTATTACGCGTAAATGCTTCCATGTTACCCCTTAAACATGCAAGTATTTACAGTGAAGAACGTAAGCTGAACATCGAACATGAACCCTAACCTTAACCGTCCAGCCCAGGCAACAATCTATACAGACGCTGCTGTGAGGACCTTACTGAAGTCACCCAATCGGAAGCTAAGTGTGTGACAGGGGCGTTCCTCCATACAAACCCTGTCAAAGCCCTAGCTTCCGGTGGTGACGAGATACAACAATACCTGCACAGCTCACATGCACTCTTTACTTTCTTACTAAGCCTTAAACCCCCAAATGCTACTGAGAAACATAAATCTCTTAACCACCTGCTCACCCTCACTATCCTGCTGCTACTAGCAGCTTGGGATATCTCTCCCAATCCTGGCCCACCCTCCACTGTTCCTAACTATTACCCCCTACCTGCTTCACTTAGACACCCTCCAAACCCAACTACCAGTCCAAGCATACCCTCCCCTGACTCCTTTAAATGTGCGCTCTGGAACTGCCAGTCAGCATGCAATAAACTCCCCACCACCCACAACTTATTCACTGCTAAATCTTTAAACCTGCTAGCTCTCACAGAAATATGGATACAGCAGTCTGACACGGCCTCCCCTGCTGCATTGTCTACAATGGCCTGCAGTTCTCCCATACCCCAAGACCGGAAAACAGGTGTGGCGGAGGTGTAGGTGCTCTTCTCTTCTCGAAATGTACCTACTAGATCATTCCCCCCGTACCCTCACTCATTTTCCTATAGTCTTAGGTACATATGCTACAACTTTTCCGTCCACTGTCCATGCGAGTAGCAGTTATCTACTGCCCCCCCCCCCCCCCCCCCCCCCAGGTGTTCCTCGCCTGTTTCTGGATCGCTTTGCTGCCTGGCTCCCCCACTTCCTCTCCTGCAAAATCCTAACCCTCATTTTAGGCGTCTTTAACATCCCCATAAATGACTCCATCTGCCTCTCAGCTTCTATCGCTCACCGCCTCTTTTGGTCTCTCACAACTCACAGCCTCTCCCACTCACAAGGACGTCAATACTCTTGATCTGGTCTTCCCGTTTCTCTGCTCTGCATTCCACTTCAATAGTTCCCCTCTCCCGCTCTCGGACCACAACCTCCTCACTTTCTCTGTCAAGCTCCCTAGCATCTTTCTAGACCCACCTACCTACCTACCTACCATAAAGGAACTTTCAGGCCGTTCACACTGAAAATTTTGCAGAGTCCCTACAGTCCTCTGTCCCCCATCTCTCTACTCTTCTGCCCCAACCTGGCTGCCACACGCTACAACACCGCTCTCAAACATGCCCTAGATAAAGTGGCACCCCCATGACCTAAGCCATCCGATGCAGACCTCAGAGACCCTCAAATACGCTTCATTCGGCGGTGCTCTAGATGTGCTGAACAGCTGAGGAGAAAGTCACAAACGTCTGTGGAATTTCTCTACTACAAATTCATGCAACCTACAACCTCGCCCTCCACCACGCCAAACAAGTCTACTTCACCTCTCGTCTACTCACTATCTCACAACCCTAAACGTCTCTTTGAAACATTTCACTTCCTTTCAGCCCCCGGTGACGGATCTCAGTGCTGAAGAACTGGCTGCTTACTTCAAAAAGAAAATAGACGATATCTGGCAAGAAATAAGCCCTGACCCTGGTCTCGTCAGTACTGCATCTAGCTCCTGTTCACTCTCTGGAAAATTCTTCCTCCATCATTGATCTGAGTACAGTCTGCTCTCCTCTGCTTGCCCCAGCACCTGAGCTAGCAACCCTCTTCCCTCACACCTTCTCTGGTCCCTCTCCCGGTGATTATCTACCATCTCACCTCTATATTTAACTTCTCTCTGACCTCTGACATTTTGCCCTCCTCATTTTTTTTTTTTTAAAGGAACGTTTATTTAGCCAAAATAGATACATATACAAAAACAGCAGACACCAAAAAGAATGCACATCTTGTTGATACATCACAGTATATGAGAATTGAGAAAAAAAAGGGGGACAAAAGTAAGAACACTGAGTGTCTCGCATATTCGTGTGCATTTTTCATAAGACATAGTATTTGGCTATTCATTTTTGCTTTTATTTATCAACTACTCATAATAAAACAAACCCAAACCAGGTTAGGGCTCCAAGCCTCGGAGTCCCAAAATATCAGGAGAAAGAGCGGTAAGAAAAAGAGAACGGGAGGAACCCCCACCCCCCACCCCCCAGGACAAAATAAACAAAGGAACATAAGATTAGAGAGAACACCCCCCCAGAAAGAATTTTAACCCCCCCCCTTAATCCCTTAAACAACAAACCTGCGCGACTCAAAGAAGAAAAAAAAAAAAAAAAAAGGATTAGCCTAAACATCGGTTGAAGCGGGTGTACCTTATTTTATCCCTTCCTAGTATCTAGACAGGCATCTCGGCTGCCGTTGCATGACAGTCTACCCAACTCCCCCAAATCTTGTCAAACTTCTCAGGACATCCTCTCGCCATATAAGTCAGTTTGTACATTGGAAGCACAGAGTTCACCACCTGGATCCATGCGTTCCTGGTCGGCCTACCAGGGTGTTTCCAATTCAACAAAATCACCTTTTTAGCATAGAAAAATAGTAATTTATATAAGGTGCGGGTTGCCGCTGCCACTGGCAGGTCTCCAACAAGCCCAAAGAGGCACACCCCAGGGTGCATGATCCTCGGGGCCCCCAGGTGAGACTCCATAAATATGAGGACGTCCCCCCAGTAGTCTCGCATGACACCGCAGTCCCAAAACATGTGCATGATGGTCCCGTCGGCAATTAAACATCGGGGGCAGGTCGCCGAGGGGATGCCCTCCTCATTTAAACATGCTATCATACCTCCACTGCTAAAGAAACAGACTCTTGGCTCGACCAATGCTGCAAACTACCAACCCATCTCAAACGGCCTCCTGACTGCCATATCAAGGGATGGCTACTCCCTACTGATCCTCCTCGACCTCTCCACAGCATTTGACACTGTTGACCACAAACTCCTCCTCAACATGCTTCACTCCATCAGCCTAAAGCACACTGCTCCCTGCTGGTTCTACTCCTATCTATCTGACGGCTCCTTCAGTGCCTCCTTTGCTGGCTCTACCTCCCCTCCTCTTCCCCTTGCTGTTGGGGTCCCCCAGGGCTCTGTCCTTGGCCCCCTCCTGTTTTCTATCTACACAGGCCCTATTGGACAGACCATCAGGAGTTTGAGCTTTCAGTACCATCCCTATGCTGATGACACCCAGTTTTACACCACCTCCTGTGACATCACAGCAACATTCCTCCAGAACATCATTGACTGTCTATCTGCGGTCTCTAACACTATGTCCTCTCTCTTCCTAAAACTGAACCTCTCAAAAAGACTGACCTACTGGAGTTTCTGCCCTCTACTGACCGATCTCATCCTGACATCTCCATCTCAGTGTGTGGCACTGAATATTGCAAGAATCCACCCCTTTCTCACTGTGGAAACTCTAAAAACACACACTTTTACCCTCATCCACTCTCAGCTCCATTACTAAAAACTCCCTGCCGATTGGCCTCCCCTGCTCCAGACTCTACCCCCCTCCAATCCATCCTAAGTGTGGCAGCCAGGCTCATCATCCTATCCAGCCGCTACTCAAACCCCTCTGCCCTGTGCCAGTCACTGCTCTGGCTGCCCGTCAAATACAGAATTCAATTCAAACCAACTACCTTCATCCATAAAACTCTCCATAGCACCGCACCGCCCTACATTGTATCCCTCATCTCAATCCACCATCTAGCCCTCTAATGAAATCAGACTAAGTGCCCCTTTAATTCGAACCTCTCTTTCCCGCCTCCAAGACTTCTCCAAAGCAGCACCAGTCCTCTGAAATGCACTACCCAAAACTATCCGGGCAATCCCCAACACACAAAACTTCAGGCGTGCTCTAGAAACGCACCTCTTCAGGAAGGCACACCATAACCCCTAACCAAACCCCTATTTACTCCATCTGATAACATGCTCCCTGTCCCACAGACTGCAATCCCTGCCAGCCACAATCAAGTCTGTCCATCGTCTATGTGTATAGCATCCCTCACTCTCCACCTCACCATACCGCGCACATCTCCAGCCCCTTTACCTTCTGTATCACCCCATTATCTGTAGCATGTTGGCTCGTTGGAGCCCCCCACCCCTACTGTTGCCATCGATTACTGTAAAAGGTTTTTGTATCTGTTCAACCCTGTTTTGTAAGCGCTGCGGAATATGTTGGCGCTACATGAAGATTATTATTTACACAGGTCAGTTAACATAACGATCATTTGGAATCTAGCAATTCATAACGATAATTATCCATGACATAATGCTTTATTTACACGGGACGACTGTCGGCTAAACAATCTGCATGAGCGGGTGACATCAACGCTAGTTGTTTGCGCAGAACGTTTAGACCGGCAGATCACCACCAAATACCGCTCCCCTCTCACATTCTATGTATACACGGAGCGGGGGAGGCTTTTAGACGCAGCGAAAAGCCAGCAAATCAGCAATGATTTTAAACTGGTCAAAAATGAGCAACATATGAAAAGTAAACATCTAATGCACGATGGCTTCGCATTTAGACGCAATGATCAGCGCGCATTTTCATTTGTTTGAACAAAATTTTGCGCGACGAGCATTACGGGTAAATGGCCCTTAAGGTTTGTAACCGACATCCATAATACTGATGACCTGAATAGGGAGGAGACAGGAAAGGGTTTCAATTAGTCAACTGCTGGCAATAATAAATGTATCCTTACTTGTTTTCTGGGAATCAGCGAGAGAATGAATATCGGCGTCCTCTTGGCCTCCATCAATCTGCACTAGCACGGCATTTTTACTGCTGTTGATGCTTGTTTGGTTGTTGCTGTGTAAAAGGTGTTCAACGTTACTAACTTTGCAGCTGATCCCACATCCAGGAACTGCTTGGAAATCAGAGCAAGTCCCCAGAATCTCCGTGTTAAGGACCTATTAGAAGGAACAGATAGAAAAGAACAATCATCTTTGTGGTCCTGTGGAACTAGAGATGATCATAAACAGGAGATAAAAGTCACAAGAGCCAATACAGTTTTCTGTCCGGGTATCGAGGCCCCCAGGGATGCCACAGATCTCTGCCTGCAGAAATACAGGGGGTGGACAAAAATATGGAAACACCGTATGAAATGCATGCCTTAAATTAAATGGGATTATAAATCATTTTCACAATACTACCAGTAAGTTTTAACCATCATTAAAACATGTAGAGACCGATTTTTAGTCTAACAGTCATGTTAGTCAAGGTTTGGGGCTTTGTTTTTTTTGTTTTGCGTTTTCCTTTACTAGATCAAATAATTGCAAGTTCAAGCCCCCTTAGGTGACCAAAAACAGACAAGTTATAAAAACTAGGTTTAAAAAAAAAAAACAACTTAATTTTTGTAAAGCATAAAAGCATATAACAAGTTTAAACTTTAATCTTTAAAAAAAAAAAAACAGTATTCAAAATAAAAAAAAAAACACAACAAAAAACCAAAACATATTTGGTAATGCCGTGTCCACAAAAGTCTGATCAAAATAATGAATCATTTATCCCACATGGTGAACGTTGTCAGAAAAAAATAGAATCCAGAATTGAACTTTTTGGGTTATCCAGTCTCCAAGAAAATGCAATAAAAAGCAAGCAAAAAGTTGCACATACAACAAAATGTTACCAATAAAAACAAACCAGAGGACATTCCAAAAATACCTCACACAATCCCATTGATAGACTTCAATAGTAGCCCAGATTTGGTATCATGGCAATAGTACTGACCAATAGAATACAGGTATGTCATTCTAGAAGTAGGGTGTACATTATATACACAAGACCCCCCTCTTAAGATGGCACGATTGCACCTTTTTTTTCGACTTTACTCAACTTAGAAATTTTTAAATGTTTTTCAATGCATTACATGGCACATTAAACAGTACCAATGAAAAATACAACTTCTCCCACAAAAACAGCCTTTAAATGGCTGCATCAACAGAAAAATAAGTTATGATTTCTTGAGAGCGAGCCATATTATTTGGCGGAGTAGGAGGTTCCTGGGTACTCCTTAGTTTATAGTCATCTTAAGGTATATTCATAAAAATCATGGCTGGACCGTCGTCTTCTCACTGAGTGTAAACATAGAATGTGAAGCCGGCTGTGATCTGCCTGTCTAAACACTGCACAGGTGCCAACCGCCCAGCGGTGGCGTCAGCGCTCCTGCATTCGGTTAGACTATCGTCATGGGACTATATTGGGATATTGTGCTTAGTTTGACTATCATCATTAGGTGTAGGTGATTAGTGCCCTGCTGCATGCGTTTAGGGTTGGGTGTGTTCTTTGCTACCTTCTCTTCCTGCTCCTCCTCCAGTATGTAATGCAACCAGCATCTCAGATTATATGTATAGGCAAGAGACAAGACGATGAGTATCCTTTACCACAGTTCAAGAAGTTAATATAATGTCATAGAATGTGCAGTGTATGAGAAGTCTTAAATAAGGAAGATGGAACAATAGCTCTGAAACGCCACCAGAGCTATTGTTCCATCTTCCTTATTTGCATAAATTACCCAGAGGAGCATGCGTAGCCTTATAAGTTTCCTCACTCCCTTTTCAGAGGTCTTCTCATACCCCTTTTGGGTGCTCTCCTTTGGGAGAGACGATGCCATCTCCCGACCCACTCACCCCCCCCCCCCTCCCCTAGGCTCTTCCACACTGGCGCTAAGCTAGTATTTTTAGGATTGGTGCATTACAGTAGTTTTATTTTGCGGGGATCGTAGATATTAAGTAGTGGATTTTATAGGATTTTCTAAGGACTTCAGGCATTTTTATTTGGTCGTATTGTCGAACAAAATCCACAGGCTCTCCATCTATCTAGATTTGTGCGTGATTCGTTTTGCACTTCTTTATCCATCATGAGTTTGAGAGGCATTTTTCAATCCAACAGCTGACCCTTTTTTCTCTTGGTGTCTATGAGCTCTTTTTGCATCTGTCAGATAATATCTAGATGGTCTTTCATGCATAGAGGGTCATTATGAAACAATGTCAGCATATTTCCCTACAGTATAGGGGGCTTTCACCTGGCTACAGTTCCACACACTAAGGCGGGAGGTGGTCATGTGAACATCCATTACTCCCTGTGTATGAATACCTAAGGGGCTAATGTACACGGACAGATTATCGCTGCGGAGATCGCAGCCAACCACCCTGAATTCCGTAGCAATAACCCTCCATATACATGTCATGTAGAGAGATTCTCCCATGCCCATGAGTGGAAATCAGCTGCAATTATCCACTCGCGGGGAAGAATCGCAGCAGGTTCTAATTTGTGCGTAAAACCGCACGGGCGGCTTCCACTGTAGTCAATGGAAGCTGTCTGTCCTCCGATACCTCTGCTGTGAGCACAGCGGAAGTATCGAGGGAAATCGCGTCACCGCTGGCACATCATGCGCTGCACTGCGCATTCGCCCCAGCAGAGACTCTCGCCGTGGATCCAGAGATGTGAGTATAGGGTCTCTGGGGGGCGCCGGGTCTGATTCCGCTACGATATTCCGCAGTTGGAATCCAACCCAGCCGTGGGCATTAGGCCTAAAGTGTTGAAATCCAGTTTGTTCCCCTGAGTGGGGGCGGTTTGTCTATTTGTGCCGGTCTATGTGTCACAGGTCGCAGCCTGCATTGTTGTCCGTTTTCTCTAATTATCCACTCAGCCTTTCTATTTTCAATTTATTGATATTAAGTTATATTTTAAAGATTCCTTTCAGTAAGTTGGATATTCCGGTTGTGAAGCAAAGATATGAAAGCTGTCTGCCATGTTCATGCACAGCTGTTTATGGGTATACAACACTCAGTACCTTCTTCTCCTGTCCTCCATTTCTGATGTTTCCCCACATAGCAGTCTTCCAAAATGGCCGCTGCATCCCTGATGACCTGCAACTTGAAGCTACCATTTACCACAGTTACTGCTCTGTACTGCCTTTCTGTGCAGGTCCCCACTAATGGCCCATTTATACAGGACAAGCCGTCAGGCACCCGCTGCCCAACAGCTAGTTCTAGTGATGCTCGCTCCTGCGCTGTTATACAAGAGCGAGTATCACTGGCATTGCTCAGAGTGCGATCGGCATGGAGGCGGAGCGAACCCGGGAGCTGAAGAGGAAAAAGACGCCGTTCCTGGTTGACCTGTAGCTGCGGAATGCCTGCAGATCGTATTTATTAACATTTCTGAGGTGCCGGAAGAAGGGAATGGTTTATAGAGTGAAAGACACAAAATCCAAAGCAGAACCACACTGCAGACTGGAAGAACGTTTGAGGAGTATTCAATTGCCAAAACCGTTGACTATCTGGAATCCCCCACTAACCGATGCTTACCCCTTTACAATGCTTGGTAACTGCTGCTCCGAGGGGATGCTCACTGTTGTTCTCCGCAGTCCCCACAATTGCCAGCAGCTTGTTTGAAGGCATGCTGTTACTTTCCACTAGAAGCTTGATTTGCACAACGACAGGAGAGCCGTGGGTGATTGTCCCCGTCTTATCAAACACAATCGTTCGAACCTGAGAGAACACAACATTTTTATTTTTCAATTTCAAGCAACTTCAGTAAAAGTATAGTATTCAGAGACAATATTTAATGTGTATCCACCGGGAATTAACAGCCCCAACTCCACTGTATACCCTGATAGACTAGCAGGCTGACCGTGCACAACGCACGCCATGTAATCTCTACTGCGGCAGCTTCCTGGTGACCGGAGTACGAAGCCGGGTACATCTCCAAAATAAACGGTGTTATCGGGTAAAAGCAAGATGCAAAACAATCAAGGTTCACTTTAGGGAGTCAAGTAAGCTGGCATGGTTTATGTTCACTTACTTTGTGTGCCATCTCCAGAGGTTCACCTCCCTTAATCAGTATGCCATTCTGAGCACCAACTCCTGTACCAACCATAACTGCAGTTGGCGTCGCCAAACCAAGTGAGCAAGGGCAAGCTATGCACAACACGGTGATCGCCGCTTGAAAAGCAAAGCGGACAATTACTTCTCCTCTTGAAATACTCTTGTTGTAACCCTGTAAAAAAACAATGACTGCCTTAGAACAACTGGAACAACAAGAGGTTAGAATACAACTCCCTCATGCAGCGCATCTACTTAAGGCCCTTGTACACAAGACAATCATCGTTCTCCCACATTTTGAGCTATAATCGTCCCGTGTAACAGCCTGCAGAAACTGAACGAGAATCATCCAGTCGTTCACTCTTAAGCCCCCTGCACACGGGCGGAAATACCGCCCGTACCCGCTGCCATAGGATTGCATTAGATAATGCAATCCTATACAGATGGCCGCGATTTGTCCACATGAAACCACGCGCAAGAAACAAATCGTGGCATGTCCTATTTTTGTGCAGGTCTCACAGAGGCCCGCACAGAAACGTCACTAGTGACGAGCCGGCTCCGCTCTGCACAGCGGGATCCAACCCGGCGTCTGCAGGCGGCCTTAGGCAGCCTAAAATCCGAACCACACATCGTTCAGTATAAGCAGCAGGACTGAGCGGCAGCTGCTTACAGTCAATGGAGAGGGGTGGGGGGAGAGCACCCCCCACCAGCCACTCTGCCTCCCTGTTGGCCACTGCTTACAGTGAATCGAGAGGGGCGGGGAGAGAACCCTCCTCCAGCCGCCCCGCCTCCCTGCTGGCCGCTGCCTACAGTGAATAAGGGGCGGGAGGAGAGAACTCTCCTCCAGCTACCCCGCGCCTCCCTGGCGGCCGCTGCTTACAGTGAATGGAGAAGGGCGGAGGAGATCGAGGAGAGAACTCTTCTCCAGCCGCCCCACCTCCCTGCTGGCCGCGACATCAGCAATCCAACGATGCTTGCTCCTGTGCATCGCTTGCCCGACCCTCATTATGTGTAAAAGGACCCCAAGTTTTTTCCCCAATGGTTTGTATAAAGTTGTAAAACTCTTCCAACAAATGATCAAATGTACACAGGAGGGTGCTAAATAAAACAGAAGAGGAACAGATTATGGTATGACCGGTATGTATTCAGCAGATGCACTGTGCATATAATGCTAACCCTACTCTATATATACACCTGGACAAGATGTGGTCTGTGTAGTTGTGGTACATCAGATTTCTGGGACCATAACATAAGTAAGAGTACATTTAGGTGCCAAGTCCAACTAATGTTCATCACGAGGAGTGTGCATATTAAACTGCCCCACAGTGCTAACGGGCATGTTACACACAAGCTGGATGTGTATTAGATCAAGGGGGAGTTCTGTTTTTGAAAAACTTCCCATTAACTTGCACTATACATGCAAATAGGCCTGCTTCAAGTCATGGGGCCGGCCTCTCAAGTCCCGCCATCCAGCCTTTCAGTACGCCCCTGCAGTGCTCCAGCGCTTCCCTTTGCCGCTTGAGCCCAGGCTCACATGACCATATGAGATGTACTGACAATATTATGTCTGTAGCGGTCATACACGTGAGATCCGCAGCAGTAGATACTAAAGACCAATTTTCTACTGATAAATATCTAATATCTATTGGCGGCAAGCATTCGTTTTCAGACCCACTGATATACAATTTACTCCCTGCGCCTAGTTTCAGACTTGGTATCCTAGTAATATGTGCTGGATGTGAAGTCTTTGTATCCATTAGCCCTCATGTATCAGCACAGCTTCCTTCTTGTACAGATCCCCATGAAGGATTGCCTTCTACCTTGGTGATGCTGCCCACATGTATGAGACCCCTCTGCTCTCACCGCTCTGGAGGGAGTTCTCTCCCATCTACCTATATACACCCGGCCTCTGCGATAACTCTGATTATGCTTCCTGTGCAATATAGTTTATGCTTCCATGTACAACCTCCTCCCTCTCCCTCCTTGCTGGCATTTCTGAGGGGCTGTTCACATCCAAACACAGGATTCATTTGTAACAGTAAGTGTGTAGCTTGAGATTAAGTCAATCTGCATTCATTTACTTTAGAAGGAAGTAATATTAATGAGCCTTGAGTAGTGCAAAGTATTAAGGCAGCAGAAATGCGGTCCTAAGCTTTTGTTCACGACCTGAAGGTTGCAGGTTCAATCCCCGTGTGGTTCAGGTAGCTGGCTCAAGGTTGACTCAGCCTTCCATCCTTCCGAGGTCGGTGAAATTAGTACCCAGCTTGCTGGGCGATAAAAAGATGGAAGGCAATGTCAAACCAGCCCACAAAAACAGTCTGCCTAGAAAATGTCACGGTATGTAAATTTATTAGAAGAGCCAAAATTGGGAAGATTTTGAAAAAAAATTGTCAGTTTTTCATGTTTTTAACTGCAATATGTCAAATATGTGCAAACATACTGTATAATGTTTTGATGAGATATATATATTTCCATCTGTTTAATTTATTCTGGAAGCACATTGGAAAACTTTAGTTTTTTTTGGGGTGGTGGTGGGGGGTTAAACTGTTGAGAACATTTTGCTTTCCTACACCAAGCCAAAATTGCAAAGGCTCATGGGGTCTGTTTTGGGGATATCTATCATTCTGACACCCATTTAAAAAAATACACCCCTTAATATAGTCACTGAGGGGGTCAGGAGTATTTTGACCCAACAATTTCTTTTCAGGAGTTAATGCAATTAAGAGGAGAAAAAAATAAAATTAAATATTTTTGCAAATGTGTTATTTTAAAAGACAGGGTTTTTTTCTATAGTGCACATGAAAATGAGGATTTACACCCCAAAATGGATCCCCCTGTTTGTCCTGTGTTCAGAAACATACCCACTGTGGCCCTAATATTATGTCTGTATGCACAACGTGGCCCAAACCGAAAAAAGTAGCTGGTGGCTTACAGAACCGCCTTTTTGCATGAAGGCGTTTTAGGCCCCATTGCCCACTAGTAGAGCCCTTGAGCGGCCAAAACGACAGAGAACCCCAACAAATGATCCCATTTTGAAAGCTAGACCCCTTAACGAATGCAGCTAGGGGTGTACTGTGTATTTTGACCGCACAGATTTTAAATTAATCTAAGCTAGGCAAAAGGAAAAAAATATATGATTTTCAGGATTTGGGCAATTGCGTCATTTTAAAAACAGTCTTTTTTGTACAACACACACATGAATGAAGACTTTCACCCCAACATGGATCCCAATGTTTGTCCTGTGTTCAGAAACATACCCATTGCGGCCCTAATCTGCTTCCTGAACACATGGCTAGGCCTGTAATGGAGGGAACGCCCGTTGGATTTCAGTGTACAACTGAATAAATTCCAGGCCCCATTGCTCACTTGTATGGAATAAAAATTACTACCTGAAAATAATTTCCTTCCGAGGGGTAATTATGGAGGCTGGTTGGGCTGGCTACATGGGGCAATAAAACCGGGTATCCCTCCTACTACCATGCCTGCTGCAAACCCAACCTTTTTTTTTTTTCTTTTTGAGCACCATTGGCTCAATGCGGCGGATATCTGCGGTAGAATAGAACATGCTCCGTTGTGTTTTCTGCGAGTGAAGTACGCGATTCTGATCCACTAATGTGAGTGGAATTGCGCAATCCAATGCATTTGATTGATCAGTGTATTACCGCGGATCAAACACATGTAGAATCTGAAATTCCTATCCGTCCGTGTGAGACCGGCCCAGGTACATCACTACCTTATTATACCATTGGATAATGGCGATCACATGGGGAGCGCTCCCCTGCTCAGTGGAGGATTCACTAAATCATCCCAGACAGATATTTGTCCCACCTTTGCATGAACACTTTCATTGAAGGAGTACTACCTGCCTTCCGTGGCAACCTGTTCCACTCATTGATCCCCCTCACTGTCTAATCTGTGTCTCCTCCCTTTCAGTGTCATCCCATTGCTTCTAGTCTTTCCTTGTGCAGATGAGAATAGGGCTGACCCCTCTGCACTGTGACAGCCCTTCAGATATTTGTAGACAGCTATCGAGTCTCATCTCAGCCTTCTCTTCTGCAAACTAAACATTCCCAGATCCTTTAACCGTTCCTCATAGGACATGATTTGCAGACCACTCACCATCTTGGTAACTCTTCTCTGAACTTGCTCCAGTTTGTCTATGTCTTTTTTAAAGTGTGGTGCCCAGAACTGGACACAGTATTCCAGATGAGGTCTGACCAAGGAAGAGTAGAGGGGAATAATGACCTCACGTGATCTAGACTCTATGCTTCTCTTAATACATCCAAGAATTGTTTTTGGCTGCTGCATCACATTGACAACTCATGTTCAAAGTCTATGATTAGTATACCCTAGCCTTTTTCACATGTGCTGCTTAGCCCAACCCTCCCATTCTGTATGTCCCTTTTTCATTTTTCTTGCCCAGATGTACGACTTTGCATTTTGTCTCGTTAAATACCATTCTGGAGAAATGAAGTCCTACATCGCGGCAAGAAAAATGAAAAAATGACACAGAATGGGAGGAACTGGGCTAAGTAGCAGCACATGTGAAAAAGACATGTGTATACTAATAGATCATAGACTGAATATGAGTCAACAATGTGATGCAGCAGTCAAAAAAGCAAAAACAATTCTGGCATGTATTAGGAGAAGCAGAGTCTAGATCACTGAGCAATGGGTTGGACCAGATAACCCTGGAGATCCTTTCCAACTCTACAATTCTATGACCACTCACTGTGGCCCTCGGTCACTGCTCGTGGCTCTGGGCTACTTTGGTAGC
This sequence comes from Eleutherodactylus coqui, assembly GCF_035609145.1. Taxonomy (NCBI): domain Eukaryota; kingdom Metazoa; phylum Chordata; class Amphibia; order Anura; family Eleutherodactylidae; genus Eleutherodactylus; species Eleutherodactylus coqui. The sequence goes on along the minus strand of NC_089848.1, from coordinate 35,506,381 downwards.
CAGAAAATGTTAACATTTTCCGGGCCTTCCCCAGCTTGTGCACTTGCGTCTGCCATTGTGCTGACGGGCACATGCGCAGAAGTCGGGTAAAAGGTCCATGGATAACGATTCCATCGGGGGAAAAATCCAGGGGCCTTAGGTAAGTAATTTCACCTCTCCCCCCGGATATGTTCCATGGGGAGAGATAAAATTAACTTAAACTAAAAAAAAAAAAAAAAAAAAAAAAAAAAAAAAAAAAACTTTACATGATTGCCGTTATTCTTTTGATAACGGTGATCACGTGACCGGGGATCGCATGAAATCTCCTTGCTCTTGCAAACCTTTCATAATTGGGACCAGAGAGATTTTAAATTTGCCGGGCTCTCCGGCCTTCTGCGCATGCTCCCAACAACTTTGCCGATCATGGATCTGATCTGTGAGGAGAGATGAATCTTTAACTTTTTCTAACTTTTATACGATCGCCGTTAGCCATTGGATAACAGCTATTGCAAGACTAGGGGCTGCACAACGCGGCCCCCGCCGACAGCTGCGGGTTCTCGTCTACCTCCAGCAGCTGATAGCAGGGAGGTATCACTCACAGACCCCGCGGCTTTAGTTTACAGGGCCGGCGTGTTTTTACGACCCTGTAGATTAAAAGCACAGACACCCAGAACGTGTAAACACGTGTGGATGGTAACTAAGGAGTTAAGTGTAGTCAAAAATATTCTCTTTGAAGTACGTTTGACCAATTTTAGTCTTTAAGTATGTGAAGCAATATGTTTCCTTGTATTAGGACGTATACAATTTAGCTATCCGGCAAACACCGAGAGGGGGGGGGGGGGGGGGGGAAGAGGAGAAAAGACGTCAGCCCTGTGTTGACAGCAGCAGGGAACACTTGGTTGGTTTTGCATATAGGAAACAAAAAGCATCCCAAGTCTTCTTCCGAAAACACAACCCAAGTCTTCTTCCGAAAACACAACAAAAAATAAACTTCAGACCATTTATACTTACAGGGAAATATTTCTCTACTATTTCAAAGTCTTGGTAGCCAATAATGATCCAGACAAACAGAGTGACAACAGAAACTATGACGATGAAAGGAACAAAGTAACCACTGAGCTTATCAGCAAACTGCTGGATGGGAGCCTGGAAGATAAAATATTGACGACTTTGAGCGATAAAAAAGTGAGGCGTTATATCAATATGCAAATAAAAGTGGAATTTACACTTCTAAAGCATCACATTATTAATAAAAGAGCAAAATTGCCTTACATTAAGCAGCTATGAGACCTGCAATCCTGTCTTATGAGAGATGAACCCTTTATTGTACAGCACTGCACATGTTAAGGAATGAAAGGATTCACAGAATCTCTATGGTCCCTGTTCAGAAGGTTTCTCCATGCTGAACAAGATTAATAGATACAAAGGAGAAGATTATTTCTGAGTCTGTTATACAACGGTGCCACCTGCTGGCTAAAGCCAGTGTGTGTGCGCCAGAAAGGCACCGACAGCTGGCAATAGATAGTAAGAATACCCTGTCGGACGTCTTCTGACATCAGAGCTGTACAAGCTTCAATCAAAATGTAGGAAGATGTCAGACAGTGGATTGGAAAGGGTTAACGACCTCCCCCCTCCCCAACCAGAGGTCTTACATTAGGTCATAGATGGTAAAAACAGTTAAAAATTAAGTACAAAAACTAAAAAAAAAATTACAGAATAAAATAAAAATATATACATAAAAAAAGAAAACTACTCAAAGCAAACGCCAACCAAAACCAATGCCTTGTAAAGAATAAAAATAAATCAATCTTGTTACATGTATAGCGACAAACTTATTCCGCAGCGCTCTCAGGTAATTTATTACCGCCCCACCAAGCTGGGTGCTCATTTTACCGACCTTGGAAGGATGGAAGGCTGAGTCAAACTTGAGCCGGCTACCTGAACTATGCAGGGATTGCATATATTTATTTTCAGCCCCACTTCAGCACTATTCACCAATCAGGTTGCTGGAATTCTGAAACGGAAAACCTAAACAACCAATCAGGTTGCTGGAATTGTGAATCAGAACCAATCAGGTTGCTGGATTTGCTGAATAGTGCTTAAGTGGGGCTAAAAATAAATATATGCGCAGGGATTAAAGTTGCAACCTTCAGGCCATGAGTGAGAGCATGCGCAGTCAGTGAAAAATAAATAATAATAATATATATAGCAGCAAAAATAGTTTTGGTAGCTGAAGAAAAAAAATAGGGCAGCAAGACCCCATTACATGGGTGAATACCTAAAAAGTGTCTGGTGCTTCAGGACCAAAACAGTCTGGTCCTTAAGGGGTCAAGTAAACACTCTAAAAAGGTTTGTGTAGCTCTTAGCAACTGCTCAGATGTTTCTATACCTGGAAATATTCTCTAATAGCCAATGACAAATGCCAACACATACCCAAGATGCTGGAGCAATTTATAAAAAGGTTTTCTGGCCCAAGATTACAGACTTTGCCTTAGGCTGCCTGTCCACGGGCGTTTTTGCATTGCGTTCCCTGCGGCGATAATCCGCCCACGGGAACACAGTACATGCTTTCCATAGGGTTGCTATGTAAAGTGCAGCCCCCTGTCCACAAACGGAGAATCACTATAATCGCATGCTGCGAATTGCTGTGATTCTCCGAGGTGAGCCTTCCCGTCAGATAGGCTCACCGCGGAGATCTGTCAGTCTGCTCCTCCCTGGAAAAATCAGGGCATTCTTTATTTTGCATGGAACCGGCATCATCGCTAAGCGACATGCGGGAAATACAAACATTCAAAGAGGAAAAAAACCAAAACTGTACTATGCATGACAGACGGCGAGCCGCCACACCATCCACATTGCAGAATAATCAGTTACGCGGGGTCGTCGGCTGGCTTGACCGCCAGATTCTGCTGCGAGATCCCGCATGTGGAATCTGACCGAGTCGTGTGAAGCCGGCCTTCTAGTGGCACAGATCCCTGCTAAACCGCATTAAGAAAGAACATTAATCATCAGATGGGTGAGTAAACTGCTCAGTGCTTCATAGAAGTTGTTACCTTGGACGTCTGTGCTTCTTCCACAAGTTTAACTATTTGTGAGAGGGTAGTGTCCGAACCAACATGGGTGGCAGAGATGAGCAAGGAGCCATTCTGGTTAATAGAGCCAGCAATAACGCTGCTTCCTGGCTTCTTGGTGACGGGCATCGCCTCACCTGGAAGGCACACGGTGCAGGTTTAGGTCATGTATATTGTCTTCTGCACTTTATCTTCCATAAGCAGGTGAACACAACGATTACAAAGTATATCTGCAGCTCAGCTGGATGCTGCAAACAGGCGCAGATTTAATCAGAAGTAATCAGCTTCCATGCACGCAGGATCTCTGGGTACAACGTCATGATTAAGAGAAGAGGAAAAAATCCAGCAACTGGAAAATGTATAACATTAAAACAGTTTATACCTTTATACAAGAAACATGTAAAATTCACATGGGAGGGAGATTCTGCTGACGAGTTTAGAATACACAATCCTTAGTATCTACAAGCATCTTTAGGCCAATTCACCAATAAATACAATGTAACTTCTTCCACTACTTATCAAATAGAGAAATACATCCCCATGTTCCATCAGGATAAAACATCGCATGAGGCCTTAAAATACCAAATCAATTGGTCTCAAAACATGCTGCTACATTCTAGTCACCTAGCACTACAAGAACAAGCATGCCATGGCCATCCGGATGAGGACTTTATGGATGTGAACACAAGGTTTGCAGTTTGCAGAATGTTCTTTAAAATTTGCCCCCAGAATCACTGGCAGAATGTGCAGCATGCCAACAAGTGGCTCTGGAGTTGGTGCCGGAGCGAGGGCTTCGGGTTCCTGGAGAACTGGGCTGATTTTGCTGTTGGCTACAGGTTCTATCATAGGGTGGGCTGCATGTCAATGGGGAGGGGGCAGCTGTGCTGGGGGAGAAGATGGTGAGAAGATTGGAGGAGAGTTTAAACTAGGGACTGGGAGGCAACTAGAGAGATAGGGGGAAGATGATGTAGACAGTGACCTGGGACTAAGTAATGAGAATGGGGGTGGAGCAGTAGGAGGGGTTAGTACAGTTAGAACTGGCAGAAGAGTTAGTAGTGATACAAAAATAACCAAAATTTTCTAAAAACTGTATGGTGACTAATGCTGGAAGACTGACCAATAAAGTAGACCAACTGAAAGTAATGTCTGAGGAACACTATGACGCAGGGGGAATAATAGACACCTGATTGGATGGAAGCTGGACGGGACGGTCAACTTACAGGGTTACAGGCTGTTTAGAAGGGATCATAAAAGCCATAAACGAGGGGGGGGGGGGGGCAGGGGGTTGTCTTTATGTGAAGTCCCATGTAAAGCTCACATTATGGGAAGAGATATGGGGGGGGGGGGATGAACATGTGGAGTCTCTATGGGTGGAAATACATGGAGGGTAAAACAAAATCCTCTTAGGGATTTTCTATAGGCCACCAAATATAACAGAAGCCATCGGAAATTACTAAGGCAAATAGATGAAGCAGCAAATCACAATGAGGACATGGGGACTTTAACTATCCGGATATAAAATGGGAGGCCGAAACCTACGGAACTCATGAAGGTAACAACTTCCTGTCAATTACTAAAGATAATTACCTTGACCCATTTTGGACTTAATACTAACCAACAGACCTGACAGAACAACAGGGGTGCAGGTTGGGGACACCTGGGAAATAGTGCCAATAATATAATAAACAGCCACTTGTCCTTCAAGACGAGGAGCCGGGGATCCAGTGAGAAGTCCTTCTGTTTAAACGCTCTGCACACTGGCGTAACTATAGGGGATGCGGTTGCACCCGGGCCCAGGAACCTTAGAGGGCCCATAAGGCCTTTCTTCTCCATATAGGGAGCCCAGTACTATAAATAAAGCTTTACAGTTGGGGGCCCTGGTACAGGTTATGCATTCGGGCCCAGGAGCTTCAAGTTACGCCTCTGGCTCTGCACCGGCGCTGATGAACTTAGCGGTGACATCCGCGCTCATGGAGTCGTTTACTCGACTGTTGGCCCGTGTAAAAGGGCCTTAACATGTTAAATGCATTTTTCGGTAATTGCCATGATGGCAATTGCAATTCTTTTTAATTGAAAAAGGGCCTGAGAAGGTGACTGAACCCCACAAGGAGAATGGACTATAAACCAATATTCAAAATGCCTCACGATTTAAGAGTTTATATTCCAAACCCGCAGCCCGAAGGGGAGGCTTCATCATTCCTACTGAACTAATGCTAGAGCCTTTTTATCATCGTTGGGGTTTTTGAGTCATGTGACCAGTGTAATATGGTAAATCGCACCCGAGTTATATGTTTTGACTAAGGATTTTGTCTCTAAAATTAGTCATCTCCTTCCATGTGAACTTACGTAGTTTTTAACTTTAAAAGTCTAAGTTTTAGGGTTCTGGATCTCTTTCCTTTATCTGAACCATGATTCCATCCTGTGTCTAACACAACAATTCATTTGCAACTATAGTTTTAAAAGTAATTAAGTTTAACTTGAAGCCATCATTATAAAAGACAACAAGCTATCTGGACTGTAAATGTTACCACATGGATACCAGATCAAAATATTTACATATTTAATAATAGACTAAAGGCCCTTTTACACACAAAGATGATCGCTCAAAAATGGCTTTTGAGCAATCATTTTACATAAACTATTCATTGATACCAATGCCTATTAGTAACCTAATAATGCGTGTGAGCCACTGGGAGCTATATTCGGAGAACAGCGAGTGGTCTGTTCTCTCAATATTGTACCTTTATTGTGCCGCAGGGCTGACAGCTGAGACCATGTTATCCGTGCTCCCCGCGGAGAACACAGCGTGAAGTCCCTGCTATCAGCTCTTCTACCAAACGATGGATTTTATGTCGAACATAAAATCATTGTTTGGCAGAAAAGTGAAAGATTGGCACATTTACACGCAATAATTATCGCTCAAAAGATGGTTTTTGAGCCAATTTTGAGTGATAATCGTTGTGTGTAAAAGAGCCTTAAGTATTTACTTGACACTTACATTTTTTAAAAGGAGTTTCCCATCTTATAGGCCATGTTCACACTGCCAAGTTTGGAAATTGGTGTGTTTAAACATCTCGGCTAATGTAAGGGCATAGCATCATATACATATAATGGCTCATTATTATAGATGCCCCTCTAGCAGAGTGTTAAACCCCTTTGGCCCACAGAAAAGCAGCAATTCATTGTGGCTTAAATTCCACTAGGCATTGCAATAATTCTGCAAGAACATTCACCCAGGGGGGCAGGACCGCTTCTTGCTAGTTAGATGGAGGTCTTGACATGCTCTCAGAGAAATGGTTCATAGATTCAGGTTTGCTCAAAATTCTGGCTCGTCTAAAAGCACGGTTTAACAGAAATCTGGATTCTTCTGATCAGGCAATGTTTTTCCACTGTTCACAGATCCAATTTCTAAACTTTCCCACTGTTTCTCAGACAGCAATGGCATTCAAACTGCTCCTCTGCTGTTACAGGTCATCCATGCTAAACAATGGAGCATATTCATTAAGGCTTGTATGCTAGATTACTGGCGTACAAAAGTTGCAACTCACCAATATTGCAGCTTTTTGCACTTTACTGCCACATTTTTAAAAAGTGGGTGGGGCCTAGCATTATGGGGTAAAGCTGCATGCATGCCACCGCATTTACTGCAATTTTCCCCAGAAACTGGCATTATAGCCCAAACATACAACACCTTCTAGCTGACATTGGTGTCCATCTGGCACACACAGATGCCTCCAGATTCCAGGCTTATGCCTCTTAATAAATTTGCTGCAGGAATGCCAGCACACACATAGCCCCGTGTATGGAGTGCCAGTCTAAGTAAACGTGTCCCACTAGTTTGGCTTTACTGTTCATCAGAATGGTTCTTGACATCCTATTCTGCCCCTTTTTGTCGTTGAGTTGTTTACATTCACAAGATCCTCTTCCAATGGACGATGTTCCTACATCCCACCATTCCCAGTATAAGGTGCATGCGAAAACCCCACAAGATTGGCCGTTTTTGAAGTACTGGTCCCAGTTAGTCAGCACCAATGACCAGCCTCATTTCACGTGGTTTAGATCACTTGATTTTCTCAGTGTAATGTGGCATCACACTGAAACCGATCCACGGAAATAGTTTTCATTTGATGCTGCACTCCGGGGTCCCGGGTCTAACGGCCGATCATGAAAACAGCAGGTGTCTAAGAAAAGTAGTCATTCCATTAAAAACAATCAGGATTCACTTTGAACTTGCAGCCTGCCCGGGTCTTAGCTGATCTTTGTCTACTTATGAAGAGAATGGGACAATTCACTGCATTTTAGCAGACTTTTTGGACATCCACTGAAACGCAGGAGGTCGAGGTTGTCACTGTTAGTTGACTTAGAATGAGAGCAGAAGCCAGGTGTCACAATACACCAACGTGTATAGCCATCGTGTGTGATGTATGTGGCGGCATGATGCGGGGGAGGTTAAAAGAATACATTTTTATACAAGTAATTACATACACTTTTAAATCTCAGAGAACAGCTCTAAAATGTGGTTATACCAAAAACATAAGATTACTCACTTGTAATCAGTTTTCCATGACCGCACCAGTCAAAGAGCGCCTCCCATCCGGACAGGCACACCCTTCACCTCCTCAGTTCTGTAGCAAGATCCAGGGACTAATTTAGGCCGATCCCTTCTTATTTACAGTTATATTTAAAAATTGATAAAATTATATAAACTTGAACTCAAATACTGCAGCAGGTGGGAAATGAACGGTGCCGTCACGGGCTAATGGAAATCGGATTACTGGTAGATGGTCGTCAGCAGAATATTTCTTTAGGCTGATAATTTATTGGATTGGAGAATCCACCAATCAAGTACCGATGGAAAACTGACCTGGAGCCCCTTAGTATGGATGATGAAAACTGCCAGCCAAATAGATGGTCCAAATTACAGAATATACAGACCCCAGGATCCAATTTGCCCCCATTGTACTGGTTTCTCCATTAGTGCCAACTAGACTATGGAAACTGCATTGATGTTGTTCTTAGGAAGTCCGATTACCAGAAAGGAACTATTTACACAATATTACATCAGTATATTGTACTTGGGATGAACCCAAGCCAAACTTCTAGCTTGGAGTTCTCGATTTTAATGTTAGGAGGATCAGTTTAGATAGCTTAACAAAAATAAAATGTCCCAAAGTATAAAAACATCCTACAACTATTCCATGCGAGGATGCAACTTCAGGAAGAATGGTTCCTACATAATAATTCCTCATCGAAGATTATGGAGCACACATATAGCCATCCCCTTAAAGTTTTCATTTGTTAAGGCAAAGGCTTCCCTTCATAAGCTTCAGAGCCAGGGGAGCACGGCATCCTTTTGCTTACCAAGAGGCTTCTGGTGGAGACTTACACCGGGCACAGATAACCTATCATGCCCTAGAATTTTCGGAGTGAGGGCCTGCAGTCCACCACCTATATAGATCCCTAGAAATCCCTGAGAGCACCACAGCCAAGCAGCAGCTATCTCCTCCAACCTATGTTATGGACAGGAAACAGAGGTGGTGTAGGGTCTGCCTGCCTTCAAAGAGATCTGGGAGGTTCCGCTTTCGTGTTTGGATGGAAGGCTCTCACTGGTGCGGTCGTGGGCATAAAGGAACAACAGATTCTGGATTTGTAGAATTTTGTGTCACGTTTTATTGCTGCAAAAGTCATATTAATGGAGAATTAACATAGAACAGCTGGAGGCTGGTGCACAGCATCGGCAAATACCTGTAATGAGGGATTCATCCACCATGGAGTGGCCTTCAATAACTCGCCCATCCACAGGAAACTTTCCTCCAGGTACCACCTTCACAAGGTCTCCTCTCTGAACCAGTTCCACATCAACCTGCTCCTCGCTGCGATACCGAAAAGGAATTTCCGTTAGTCTGAAGAAGTAATAAGGCGTCATGTTCACAGGCGGGTCGGATTCTGTATGCGGGAGCCCGCAGCGGGATAAGACCCTGCCCACAGCCAGCCACCCTGCGTACCTGACTGGGTTTTCTTGCGGATGTGCAGAAGAGGTTTTATCTTTTAAATCTGCTTTCCCGCGGATGGGCTGCGAATCGGACAGCTTCCATTGACTTCAATGGAAGCCATCCTGCGGGATCGGCAGACAAAATGGAGCATATTGCGAGTCCTTCCCGAGCGTGCGATTCGCACGCTGGAGGAGGAAAAAAAATAAAAAAAATCACATCCGCATGCTTTAAATTGCCCTATGGATGCTAATGCATCACTATGGGCTTCTAGAGCTGCGGATCTCCCACCCGTGGACATTGGGCCTTAGAGTTTGACAGACTGATTAATTTTTAATAGGCTGCATCCGCACGGGTTACAAAGCATTGCTACAGTGTGAGGCTCATGGATTCCAACGGGTTCTTTCACACTAGAGGTTTTGTAGCCTGAAAGAACCCATTGGAGACCATGAGCCTCGCATACTGCATTCTGTAGCCGGTGTGATCGAGGCCTTGGGGCTACAGACTGCAATATTTAGGGGTACTGCGGTTTGATAACTTGTGAGCTCCGCATGTCCTGGGCTCGTTAGTCTTGTCCGCAACCCATCCGGTTTCTATGTAGAATATATATTAACTGCTCTGCACAGTGGGCGTAATCCAGGGTTACCGGCGCGTATGGCGCATTCCAGACGATGCATTTCTGTTGTCCTCGGCTCCACTTTACTTCTGTACAAGCCGGAGCAATTATGAATTTTTACCATTTCACTCCTTTATCATAGTTTCTTAGTAAATTATATTGCATCAGTCAAAATGACAAACTCCTCTCATAAAGAATAACGGCTACATCAACGGAAAATAAGAGCAGGGAGGAGAATGCAAAAATACAAATGGGGTCCCTAAGGGGTTAAGTTAATAAAGTGGCCTCAGCGAGTACCAAGAGGTTACCTCAAGACAGAGTTGTCAGGCCTCAGGGTCACAATGGTAGCCTCCGTGGCTTGCAGGGAGATGAGTCGGGCGAGGGCTTCCGAGGTTTTGCTCTGAAAAAGAGTTTTATCACAACAGATTTTTCTTCTTCCCCACAACTGGTGTACGTGTTAACGTCCGCGAACGCGTCTTCCCTGCGCATCATGCGTGTTGCAGAGACATGCGATACGCGGTGACTGGAGTCAATGAAGGTCGGCCATGCACACTGGCATATGGACACTGCGTATCGATACACAAGAGAAAAATCACAGCACGCTCTATTTCTCTGCGCAGCGTGAGCGCTGTACCTGCAGTGTGTTACATATGGGCAGTGTCGTCACACGCACCCCCGCTCTGAACAAAGTGCGGACTTTAAAACGAGGAGGAACTAAATCTCACTACGCATGTCCATGTGATATGCGGGCATGTAACGTGCCACACACAGTCTCTGCCAGCAGAGCATATGGCTGCACAATGCTGCGTGGAGACCGGTACATGGCCGCGGGCGCGAGCCCTTACTCGGACAGCAGTCTCAACGCCATTTTTAGCCTTTTACACTCTAATGTAAAAGTTTTCTAAGCAACACAATAGATACTGTCTGGCAAGTTTTAGCCCCTTAAGGGAATGTCACCTGCTGCCTGAAGATAACTTATGGCCCACAAACAGAACGAATCACTGAATTTACTAAGGGCTCATTCACACGGCCGTATGCGGAAAATGCTGCGTAGGTGACGGAGTGTTTTAGCAGTCTTGTCTCAAAGCAGCGTTGCGTAGGTATAGTCACCCAAACAATGCATTGCGTATGGACAGCGTTGCATATGCTGCCCATAGAAAGGTATGGAGTTCACGATGCAAGATATGTGGTGAAATAGAGCATGCCGTGGTCTTTTTCACGAGTGTATCTACACGCAGAGTCCACACGCTAATGTGACTAGATCAGTGAAAGGCCATGTACTGTCACTGACTCCATTCACCGCAGGCCACGTGATGGTAGATCACGTGTATAATCCACGCTGAAATCTCAAAGTGGGGGATTTAACCTGATAAACCCCCTAATCATATAATTGGGAGGGGGGGGGGGGGGGGGAGTAAAATATACGTATATATAAGTAGGCTACCAGTCAAAAGTTTTAGCACCCCTCAATTTTTTCCATTTATTTTTGACATGAACTGTGCAAAAGTCCAGCAAACAACGAGAAATAGTTCAAAAGGCTTAAAAAGTAAAAAAAACAAAACCAAAAAAAAACAACCACATTTTGAAATTTTAACTCAAAACTTATCTGAATTTATGATTTTAACCAAAGGGCTCTTTCCAGTAAATACACCAGGGTCAGCCGCGCTGCAGCACAGAAAACAAATTATACTTTGAAATTGGATGCAAACCATTCCTACAGGAGGCTCAATGTTTGTAGACGACTTCCAAATCAAGGAGACAGACAATTATAACCTTTAGGCTGGATTCAGACGAACGTATATCGGCTCGGTTTTCACGCCGAGCCGATATAGGTCGTCCTCATCTGCAGGGGGGAGGGGGAAAGAGTCGGGAGCAGGAACTGAGCTCTCACCCCCCTCTGCACGATTTGCAATGAAAGGAGGTGGGACGGGGGCGGGGCTAAGTTCTGAGAATTAGCCCCGCCCCCGCCTCTCCCCATTGCAAAAAGTGCAGAGGGGCAGAGAGGAGGCAGAGAGGGGGCGGGAGATCAGAGCACTGCTCCTGGCTCTTCCAGCCTCCCCCCCCTGCAGAGAGAGACTACGTATATCGGCTCGGTGCGAAAACCCGGCCGATAGATGTTCGTGTGAATCCAGCCTTAGGGTGTATTTAGATGCAAAGATGATCACTCAAAAGATGGCTTTTGAGCGATCATTTTGCATAATCTACTAATTGGTACTAATGCGTATTAGTACCAATTAGTAGCTTGAGAGCCACTGAATTTATTTAGAGGACCACCCACTGTTCTCTGAATAAATTCCTTTTGTTCTGCCAGTGGGGCAGAGAGCTGAGACAATGTAATCAGCTGTTCTCAGCAGTCCCCGGGCAGAGCACAGCTTGCGGGTCTATCTCATCAGCTGTTCTGCTGAACAATGGGTTTCAAGCTGAACTGAAATCCATCATTCAGCCGAAAACTGAAACATGGGCACATTTACATGCTACTATTATCGCTCAAAAAATGGCTTGAGTGAATTTTGAGCAATAATCGTTGTCTAAATGGGCCTTTAGACATGTAGGTCTGTCCTACAGAGAAACTGTCAAGAAAGCCGAGGTGGCAGTCAGTACAGCTTCCTACACCATCAAAAGAAACTTGGGAACAGCGGGAAACTGGCAGGAAGAGGTCTGGCAGACCAAAGGCCGCTACAAAGTCAGATCACAAGTTGTTGGGAGTCAACAGTTTGCGTAATCACAGCACAAAATCTCCAAGCACAGCTTAATGCAGCAAAAAGTGACCAGGATAGATGATAAAAGCTGATCATATCGATCTCACCACTGATCCCCCCCCACCTTCCTGCACGATCCCGAGAATGGGGGTCCTGTGTGCCAGCGATTTCTCTGCAGTGACGTAAAGATTCAATGGAGTGGTGGTCGCACATGTGGGGCTGCAGGAACAGTACAAACACTTGGCTGTCTCCGGCACCACGCACGTGCGACTGCATGCTCCATTCATCCTCCTCCTCACACAACAAGGGGTCACGGGACCTGCATTCTTGACATCGAGATTTCCAATCAGACTTTTATCACTTATCCTATGAATAAGTAATAAAAGTCAATTGTGGTACATCCCCTTTAACCCCTTGAGTGGCGGGTTTCCTACCACCCTGTCGTGCCTACCAGGGCAGGTTTTTTAAAATGGTCTAATCACTGAATTTCAACTAATCTTGCAGTTGCGTCTCAAGAGCCATAACTTTCTCATTTTTCCATTGACATGGCCATAAGGGCTTGTTTTTTTCGGGACAAGTTGTGATTTTTTTAAATAGGGGGGAGGAAAAAAAGAAATGGGGAAAAAAGAAAAAAAGGGGCCATGTCATTAAGGGGTTAAATAATGTATTAACTTCCTTCTCTGGGTCATTACAACGCACACGGATACCACATGTGTGATTGTATTTTTGATTTTTTACAAAGTAAAAGGGAGACAAGTGTTTTAATTATTTTTTAACTTTTCTTTTAAATTTTTATTTATTTATTTTGTCCCTTTAGGGGACTTCCACAGAGACCCATCAGGACCCTCTGATCACATTCCGGGGGGTCCGATGGTGACAGCCCTTTACATGCTGCAGTCACATAGACTGCAGCATGTAAAGGGTTAACACAGCAGAGATCGGAGGTTTTCTCTGATCTCTGCTGTAAGAGCAGGTACCTAGCTGTCCTCTCACAGCCAAGCACTAGCTCTCCCTGCCACAGAGACCATCGGCTCGCTTCTGACAAGCCGATGGTCTCTATGGCAACCTGTAAACAAAGCAGGAGATTGCCGGCAGATCGGCAATATCTTCTGCTGGTTTTTCAAAGCCCTTGCTTTGTTCTCTGTGGGTCTGTGCAGGCAGAGCACACTGTCACAGCTTGTGGCATTGTGCTCTGCAGCTCCCATAGTGATGCATAGTCCGGAAATCTTCCGGGCTATGTCGCTATGAGCAGTGGAGCTCGTCCCGGAAAATTTCCGAGCATGCCACTCAAGGGGTTAAAAGGGATCCTGTCCTCAGACCCTTGCTGCCCAATCCACAGGCTGCATAAAGCTAGGATAGGGATGCCTGTTCTGTGCTGGATGTATTCTGAGACCGATTCACGAGGTGGGCCGCACCAAGGCTGACAATCCTCTCCCCTTCTGTGTATAGGCAGGGAGTCTTCATGCAGCAGGCAGGCTTGGCGCTCAGCTAGAGGGCAAATTTGAAGGTGTATATTTTTTTTTAAATTCTGCAGTGTTTTCGAATACAACTACTACAGAGACCATCAGCATCCCTGTCCTGGGTCCATGCGTAAACCGATGACATACTCACTTAAAAGGCTCAAAAATCTACTTGCTTAACCCGTCAACACTACAGGATGTATATTTACATGTTGGTATGGAGGGGGATCGGGGGTTGACCTCACTCTATAAAATGCGGGTGTCGGCTGTTTCTAATAGCCAACACCGACCTACAGCAGCTCCAATGAGCCGGGCCGCTGATCGGAGCTGTTAACCCATCAAATGCCACCAATCGATGTCCCGATCTATCAATGTAATGCCAGAATCACGCTTTTTGATAACCCCATCTTTTATTTCATTATTTTAGCCCGGAGCCCCGATTGTTATTTAGAAATTGGCCATATTTCTCAATAAAACTAAAAGAAAAAGGAACAATTATACAAATTTTACACCAAAAGCATAATTACAAGACAGTTATTAGGCCGTGTCATTTCATGCCCTCTATAACAGGTTTTAAAGCTTTAACCTCAAAGTATCCGTGGTGCCCCTACCGCGTATACCCTGAATACCGTATGGTTGTATATGGCACCCATTGGCTTGCACCGTGTGGTACAAGTCCTATTGCTGGACCCCCCGTATTGCATTGCATAGTCAACTACGTTTTTCAACAGCTATTATGGACTAAGAACATGTTTAAGTACACAGGTTCACCGAAGCCAGAGCCTTCCAGACAGATAGTAGGTGCATCTGCTTCATGGCCCCCGGCCCCCGGTAAACTTATATTAACATGACCACTTACCTTAGCGACGTGCTCCAGCCACCGGCCCAATGCAATGAACACAAACAGCATTGGTGGGGTGTCAAAAAAGGTAATTGGGTTTACTTTGGCTTTTTCAAACATTGCAACCAGAAGGACAACCAGCGAATAAATAAAAGCAATGGAGGTGGCTAGGACGATGAGGACATCCATATTAGCAGTCTTATGCTTCAGCGCTTTGTATGCTTGTATGTAGAAGTACCACCCACCTAAAAACTGAAACACATTGACAGAAGCAGCCTGTCACTAGTACTCTACAAACATCGTGAAATGTCTAACAGTAATACGGGTAGACACAAGATTGGAATTGGGAAAAGGCTTTACAATATATGACTACAGTCTACCAAACTGCACCAGAAAACTGAGCTAGGCCTCCTGTGCACAGGCGATACTTCATTGCGTCATCCGCGGCGATATTCTGCACGTGGGTAACGCATGAAACACTTTCCATAGGATAACTATGGAAAGCGCAGCCCGATGGAAATCTGCCGCGATTTTCCACTTGCGTTTAAAAGTCGCGGCATGCTGCGATTTTCTGTGATAAACCTATTATGATCGGTTCATTGTGGGAAATGGCGGTGACTACTAGCGTAGACAGGCAGCCTTACATGGTTTGCGCCACATTTTCACTTAACGACAGGCCCAACAAAAGGTTGTGGCTTTGTAGAAATGAGCATGACATACAATGCGAGAGCACCAAAAACTGCGCCAAAAGTTTGGCGTAAACTAATAACAAATAGATGGTATAAAGTGAGACTAGACAGTCAGATTCATCATCCAACACAAGTCACTGGGATAAGTTTGGCGCACGTTAAGACTGTTCAATCTGCAGTATGTAACTAAGTAGACAGTAATCATAAATCTGCCTCTGTTTCCCATGTGGATTATTGCACCAGGCGCTGATTGTTCCTTCTCTTGTATGGTGAGAACTTATCGAAAAGAGAAGTAATAACGGAATATTTGCTCAGCGTGACGTTTATAACGTGGAGAGATTACCTACAGTGCGGAGCCAAGGCCACAGCGACAAGGTGCTTCCTCTAATAAGGTCACTTACCTGTACGGGGACACACAACAGGAACGACAGCAGGTTCATGATGGACAAGCCTGGCATGAGCTGATACTCCAGGACCATCGTAGGGGGATATGTTGTTATATCATCCAATGTTATATTGTGGTGGTGAAGCAACATGTGCTGGGTGTCCATGAACATCATAAAGATCATTAGACCCATCACAGGAATGCAGAAGAACAAACTGATCAGAAACGATCGCTTCCACCTTAAAAAAAAGAGAAGTTCCCAGATGACATTACTTGCTAGAGCCAAGACGTTCTCACTGACAAGGGGAAGGAAACATTGTAGATTATCAAGTTATAGTCAAGACAATCATGTCCAGGAAATACTGCAGGCAGGTATCTTCCGAGAAAGGGTAATACGAGCGTCAGAAAGTTGGAGATGCCACGAGATCCAATCTGAATTATTCAGGGGCACACCGGCTGTACCTCGATGTGGTACAGAACTATCGGCTTACACAAATGACTTCCCCCAGTGAGTTGTCTGACTGCGATACGGACGGAAGTTGCACGGGAAAGTAACTCCTTGATTTTAACTGATTAATAGTGGGGGGGGGGGGGGGTTGATATCGTGAAAATAGTCCATGTTCTCCTCTGCCCCCCGCCCCTCCCCCTTGGCACACAGATAGGGCCGCTGTGAATCCAGTATTCCTGACCCCACTACGAACAGCTAGAGCTCTGGTTCTACCACAGCAACAGACTTGTCTTGTTCTTCAAACCACTGTAGTTTTAGACAAACTAGCTCAATTCACCTTTTCCTGTAGAAGGAACAGAGCTAGAGGTAATCAGTAAGGGGTTAAAGCCTGGATTTAACTTTATACAGGCAGTTCTGTAAATGCATGGCTTAAGGTATTCTGTTCTGGTGTTCTGCCACCAGAGCCAATAGACATGAGGGCGGAGCTTCAAGAACGCACTGTAGTCTATTGGACTGCATTCTAGTGCTTCCTACATAAGACTACTGAGCAGTAAGGCCTCCTTCACACGGGCGACTAATCGCATGTATGAGAAGCCCATGCATTCCTACGGGTTCCTTCACACATAATGTGTTTTGTAGCATGCTACAAAACGACACACAAACCTCGCAGGTCCGGCGATATGCCCGCTACACGCGAGGTTTTGTAGCCCATGTTTCCCTATGGAGTTTGCATGCGATGCAACTTTGGCAGTAGCAAATGCTACTGTCAAAGCTATAATCTAAGCCCTTACTGCTGGAAAAAAAAAACGAACAAAAAAAAACCACACATACATCACCTTAGACGAGCTGTCAGTCTGGCCGCATCTTCTCCTCGAATCCCGGCACTGATCATCTTCTCTTTTGGCTGGGAATTCTAAAATCCCCGCCTCATGGAAGCGGTGGCTGTGATTGGCAGACACTTAGCAAATCACAGCAAGTCCTCGATGAATGGCAATAATTGAACCAATCACAGCCATTCTTCAAGCACTGGGTGTGATTGGCTAAATGCGTCAGCCAAATCACAGCCAGCGCTTCCAGAAGATGAAGATGATGATCAGTGCCTGGAGAGAAGCTGCGGCGGTGCCCCGGACAGCGCGGAAGAGGTGATGTATACTTTTTTTCCCCCCTCCTTTAGTTACAGCTTATTTTTGGGGTAGGGCATATATTTCAAGCCCCCACGAAATTCTTTGCACGTGATGCTACAAAGTCGAGCGATTTTGTAGTGTCACATGCGACTTTGTAGCGCTACAAAATCGCTGTATTGCTGCGAGAAAAATCGCAGTGATATCGCACGGTGCAGCGATGCAATATCGCTGAGATTTTCTCGCAGCGATGCGGTGTTGCCCGTGTGAAGGAGGCCTAATGTTGATGGTTTACCAGACTGCAAAACACTGCAGCAAGCGGTTAACACTGATCAAAGGAGTGGTTTTTAATTAAAGAGCCACACTAGTGAAATTTTCTCTTCATTATGTAATTAGTCCCCAGTATATATAAATCAGCTAGCATTATCTCGTTTCGTTATTTGGAAATTCTCCGAATCCATCTCTTTGCATCATGGAATCTCATTGTGGCCATCTGAGAATTACTTGTCTCGGTTTTCTCAAAAAAAGTCACTTTTCAGTCACCAGAATTCCTATTTGATGTTACATGGAATGAACTATAAAAGGCTCTTCACAGAGGGGTGGGGGAAAAGTTTGATCACAGCTGCTGCGGACGATGATTAGAGGCTCCCATCACAGCGCTATAATCAACTTGACAGTTTTTCCTCCCTGACTGTAGACTTATGTAGGTGTCTATAGCAGGTAATGATAATCAGACTGTCCTCCCAGCAGGCAGACACGGTAATCGTTCTACGTAGTCATAGGATGCTGTGCTGATGTTTCATGGGATTACTAGCAGATCATAGAGGAAGATGAAGAAGGGCGAAGTCTAAAACATAAAGACAGTGTCTGATAAGTATCACACAGGAGGCTACACAACACGGAAGGCAGTGCAATATTTATTTAGATTATATATGTCCGGAGTGTGACAGTGCGGCAGGGCGAAGGGATGGAAATATGTGTTTTCACTAGGGTGGCCCTTTAACATAGTCATTTCTAAATTAGGGAATCCTACAACTTTCTAGTATACACATACTAATACTGCTCTCCATCACTGCAGGCCGCGGACAGCTCCCACCAGCAGTCATCTGCCTCTCATGTCCCGTGTGTGCACCGTGTCTGGGATGTGTATGTGCTCATTATGAAAGGATGGGGTTGTGACAAAACCCAGAGCAGAGCCGCCGGCAGACTGCCAGGTGGATTGTTACAAGTTAATTTGCACAAAGAACGCTCGACAAGAAGACTGCAACAGGAGCAGAGCAGTGCGGTGGGGAAAACGAAAGGCATATTGATACTGCAGCGCCGGCCGCATGATTGTCTGGCAAGTGGTGCAGAGGAGAGCAGAGCCCCCGGACATGGTACAACAAGGTATGCACCGCATGTATAGCTGGTATAACTTATACCAACCGTACATATCTAACTATATACAGGAAATATTAGCTTCTACTAGCATGCTGCATATCACTATATACAGGGGGAATGTATTTCTTCTGTATACAGATGCTGGTAAAGATTAGGAAATTATTTTATCAGTGTTCCTGGTGATGCAATTCGCCACTTACTGATATAATATAGTTCAGCCTGCCCACCTCCCCCATCCTTGTTGGTCCAGCAGGAGGCAAAAAAAAACAAAAAAAAAAAACAAAGTAGGTGCCAATTTAGTTCATTTGGAGGAAAAAAATTCTTTCCCGACTCCATAATGACAGTCAGAATAACCCCTGGATCAGCCTCTGATAGTTCCTACCTGACTGTAAGACCTGGATCAACAACCCTGATTGGTCACCTAATGTCTATATCCTGTAATATCATAGCGCTCTGGAAAGAGGTCTAGTCCCTCTTAACCCATTAAGGACCAGGCACAGTAAATTTACGGCGGCTGGTCCTAGGCTTAGAGCACTGCCGTTAGTAAAATTATGGTGGTGCTTTAAGTCTCCTGCTCTGCAATTAGTCAGAGACAGGACGGGTTATCAGTTGTTAGTAACAGCTGATAACAAAGAGCAGAAGGCAGGAGGGGTTTTTAACCCTTTCTACCTTCTGCTTCCCCAATACACAGTGCTCAATGAGCACCTCCCAGGATTCCCTGCTACTGCAGAGGGTCAAACTAGACCCTGCCAGCTCTGCCAGTGACTAATATCACTACAGGGGTTGCATTCCCCTGTAACTGGGGCTTCTATGGACGCCCCAGCTACAGTGGGAAAGTGTCAAATGAAGAAAAAAAAATGTGAATGGCCCCAGAGGTCTTATATGACGTCATGGGGGACATAGATAGTAAACAACATGATTACATACACAAAGAAAACAATATTACAGAAGTAAACAACAATATATACATAAGAAAGAAAATAACACAAAGCAGACGCCAACAAAAACCATACATACTATATATCAAAACGTCCGAAACAAATAGAGGAATTCATTCCCATACTTTATTTTAGTGGAAATATAAAAATAATTTTTTTAAAAACTGTAAATGTGAAAAAAAAAAATCATGTTTTTTAGCTTTTTACCCGCAATAAAACTAAAAACGGGGAAAAAAAGTCAGTGAAAAAGATATATAAAAAAAAAGTCCTATATGTCACAGAAAAAATGGTGATGAAACCTGCTTTCTTCTAGACGTAGCGGATGCCCTCTTGTTACAGTCACAGTCCTGGGTATAAACAGATCATGGGAGAGATCCTTGTGTCATCCCCTCATGTAGTTATACATAGTTATTTGATCGCCCCTTAGCCGTCTTTTTCCCAGGGTGAATAATCCTAATTTTGGTGCCTCTCTGTACAGTGATAGGGACTGGCATTGTAAGCGCACGGCTGCTGGTTTCGGACCTGTGATGATGTCACAGTCATGGCTCCTCTAGGGTGTGTGTTAGATAGAGTTCGGTTGCACGCGTCACTCACACAGATCAACCGCCGTATACTAAAATGAAGATCTAGGGTGTAGGTAAGCATTTCATTAAATAAGATAACTGCTCCATTGTAGTGGATGTCGACTGTCGTAAAAGTTTAAAATCGGATAGCAATTATTCTGAGTGACAGAAAGCAGAAGTAAAAGCTGGCACCATGCAGCCTGCGCCACACCGCGGGTTCTTCCTCTTCTGGGGTTTTGGTTCCCATATGTCCATCCCATATCAGAGGATGGCGAAGCAACAGCTGCCTGCTTGTCTCATGGATGCATCTAACAAATGCCCCGATTACGCTTTGTAAGAGTCCCTCAACAATAAACAGATGACAAAGTCCGACTGTTGGAGCCCCAGATATAAACTCCAATCGCCATGGGAACTTGGAAGTTTTATTTTCCTGCAGCAGCCATACAAACTAATGTCTGTAATACAGAATATGAGGGGTTCACAACAGAATCCCAAACCAACTGAACTCATTTCTCATTGATAACTTTGATCATTCCGTCACCCTCATCCAATGGGATACTTTGAAAAATAATTTAAGGACATTTAAATATCTTAAAAGAGACATTGAGCGCAGAAAGCGGATTAGCCTATTAGGTCTAAGAGGCTAAGCAGCGGCATATTGTACGTCTACAAGAGCGGGCATCACGGCGCTTATTGTTCACTAAACAATCTTTCTTGGAATCCGTTCAGAAAATGCTGCCCCCTGTGGTGAACCGATCGCACTCCTCTCCCTCCATACTCCAAATTAACACAAATAGAGGTATTGGCCTAAAGCATAACACGAACATTCCATCATGGGGAGCGCCCTGTACGTCTAGAGGAAGGAGGGTTTCTACATAACACAGAAGGGGGTTCTTTACTGTAAGAGCAGTAAGACTGTGGAACTCTCTGCCTGAGGACGTGGTGATGGGGATACGATAAGAGTTCAAGGGGGACCTGGACGCCTTTCTTGAATGATACAATATTATGATGTAAACATTAATAATTTAGAATGGTCGGTGATTCGGGGATTATTCTGATTGCCAGATTGGAGTCGGGAAGGAATTTTTTCCCTTAAATGAGGAAAAATTGGCTTCTGCCTCATTTGGGTTTTTCCCCTTCCTCTGTATCAACATTGGGGGTAGTGGGCTGAACTGAGTGGACATTTTTCAGCCTTACATACCAATGTTACTACCCTTCCAAGAGTTCTACAACTCAAATGTACCCATCCACTATCTCCACACCCCAAGAAGAGATGGATTATAAAACTTAGACCTTTTGCAATTCCCAACACTGCCCTTAATTTTTAGGTAACTAGCAGCACTATGGAAAGCGTACGCTGCGTTTTTTAAATGCGATTATCAATGGGACTTTCTAATGTTAAAAACATCGCACAAAAATTGCAGAAGCGCCAACTTGTGATGCGTTTTTACATTAGAAAGTCCCATTGATAATCGCATTAGAAAAACGCAGCGATATCGTCTGAAAAAAATGCACAAGAAAAACGCAGGTGTGCAGGAGCCTTATAGTCATTTTTGAACTAGAAGAACTTCAAGTGCAGATCGCTCACACGCTCGCATTGCCCTTTTACATGACAGTTATAAGGTGATAAAAAAATTCTCACCACCACCCTATATTCAGTCATTACTTCTATTGTCCATCCTGACCAATTCAGACTTATCCCAGGTAGATCCATAACAGGTAATCATAGTGTAGGTGCTTAAGCAGCTGGAACACACCGTGACCAAGAACTGGGCCTCCGCCTCACTGGACGCTCCCAAGGCCTTTGGTTCAGTTGAGCGGTCCTTTCTACTAACTGCCCTCAGGAGTTTCACTTTGTAGGAAGATTTATCTGTTGGATCCCTATTAGAGATGAGCGAGTATACTCGCTAAGGGCAATTACTCGAGCGAGCATTGCCCTTTAGCAAGTACCTGCCCACTCGAGACAAAAGGTTCGGGTGCCGGTGCGAGGGAGCAGGGGGAGGGGAGAGAGAGAGATCTCCCCTCCGTTCCTCTCCGCTCTCCCCCGCAGCTCCCTGCCTGCCACCGGCACCCAAACATTTTGTCTCGAGCCGGCAGGTACTCGCTAAGGGCAATGCTCGCTCGAGCAATTGCCCTTAGCGAGTATACTCGCTCATCACTAATCCCTATTATTTACAAATGTACAAGGCCAGTAGGACCCATCAACACCTTTTACCTGCACAAAGGCATCCTCTATCGCCTCATTTTTTTTAATAAAGACTCTTTCCCTCAAAACTCAAAAATTCAGTCCCATGACCTTAATCTGTTCACGTACTTCCCCTGTAATCCTCAGATGGTTTTAGAGTTTTCTTCAACATCCAAATTAATTGGAAGATATATATTAGTGTGTGTATAATTGTACATCCATCTATCTCCCATCTATCGCCAACCTCTCCGCGTGGAAGGAACTGATCTTTCTATCTACCGTAGTTCCTGCCATACCCACAGGTGTTCTTACTT
Source organism: Eleutherodactylus coqui (assembly GCF_035609145.1). Lineage (NCBI taxonomy): Eukaryota > Metazoa > Chordata > Amphibia > Anura > Eleutherodactylidae > Eleutherodactylus > Eleutherodactylus coqui. Next base: position 35,483,702 of record NC_089848.1, on the reverse strand, counting down.
TTCAGGTTCCAGAATGCCTGTCTATCCCCCTCTGCAGACAATTTTGTATATTGCACTTCACACACACTCCTATTCTTAACCTCGTCCTACATGGTTATTGGTAATAAGCAAATTTAAATATTTGGAAATTATAACACAAAATTTATTCATAAAGTAACTGGCTGTTACAATTTCTCTTATAACTTGCCACTAAAGCACTGATTGGACAATGTCAGTAAGTAGGGACACACCCAGTTGTCAATGTAGTCATTAATTCCAAGGAGGAATAGTAGAGGAATCAGACAATTCAGAGTTGGATCCTCCGGAATTCTTAATTCCTGGGGAACACGCATATTTACTAACACACAAATGTGAGGAGAAGTGACAGGTTATGCTTTAATACACATTTAAGAGTAACTCATGCAATAATACACACCTCCGGATTTCAGTCCGGTGATCCAGATGACTTGCAGATCTATCTTTTTTAACTAAAGATGAACTGAATCCTAAATCCTAGATAACATGGAAAACACAATGATCACATGATAAACAGGTAATCCACTTAGTAGAGCACATCTGCCCATGACATGCAGCGCTGCGGACATTAAACACTTACATTAATTATCTTCATGAGGTCTCTAGGTCCAATCACCTCTGGATCATATTTAATGTGAGCTTTATTTGTTGCAAGTGCAACCGAACTGTACTGCACCCCTGGAGTCTTCATCAGGCAGGACTCTATTTTATGCACACAGGATGCGCAGGTCATCCCTCTAACCTGGGAGAGACAAGTATCACAAACCATTCTTCATCTGTATCACAAAACCCCCAAACAACTGGTGTGTTTAACGTGGAACTTATTTTTAAAAGTGTCTGGGCAAGGCAACCCCTTTAACACTAGAGCGGTCCTGCAAGTTGCAACGACCTCAGGATACAATATTTTCAACACGATGGTCTTTCCTCACAAACATGGCTGGTAATGGACTCGCGAGCACCCTCCTCCCCCCGTTTTATGTAGGTTTTTCCCGATTTCTAAAGCGCTGTGGAATATGTTGGCATTATACAAATAATTCTATTACATAAAAGGACTTTTTTCTTGTATTCGGTATCGGTTTGTTTTCTCTAATCTTTAGTTTGTGCTACTTTTGAGTAATATTTTGGGGTTTCAGAACCAATTATCAGCGTTCCAAAGAGTCCTAGTATCAACATACAATGATTAGTGCTTCACATGGAAGGACTACTGGATTGTGGATGTCCTTGACTAGCTACAGAATAAAAGGTCCCTTTACACGGGTCAACTGTTGGGCTAGTTAGAGCCTGGCACCTGTTCAGAGATCATCACGCCTGTGCTTTTACGCAGGAGCAATAGTCATCCTATGAACGAAGGCAGAGTGGTCAGAGATCGCTCCGGCCGCCCGCCTCTATTCACAGTAAACAGGCAGTCGCTCAAAGATCGAGTCACTCCTGTTTACACAGTCTGACAGTCCATTAGTTTTTAGTTCTACTACAAACCAAGAGACTCTGACAATCGACGTGCCGCTCGGTGCCCTGTCGGCAGCCGCTTGTACACAGGGAGACTAATCACCCAAATTTGCAGTTTCCAGTGATTAATCACCCCCTCTAAAGCTGCCTTATAAAGTCAGCTGTCCAACTACAATGAAAAACAAAAATAGCAGACGGAGTAAAAAAATCCAGTAAACGAATGTGTAAATGGGTGAAGTTCATCATGCTAGAAGCACATCCCATGGTCCCACCATAAGAGATGAGCCTCGTCCTCTTACCACCAGCTCCAGAACACCATCTCCTTCATCGTAGTCCTCCAGTACGGATGCCTGAAAGCCCAGTTCTTGGATGAGCTCCACAATGTCCGAGGGCTGTAGAATCATTGGGTTGTACCTCACTTCTGCTTTGCCTGCCATTAAAGCTACTAAGACAGAATGTATACCTAAAAAAGACAAAACATGGCACCATTAAAGGCAACTAGACATTTTGGGTGGGTGCGAACGCCACTCTGTGCTCCTAAGGGTTGCAGCGATGCATTAGAGGACACTGACCGTCTTCCCTGCGGAGATTCCTCTCTATGTTGGCTACGCAGGACGCACAAGTCATACCGGAGACCTGTACGAAACATTTGGTGCTTGCTCGGGCTTCCTGGTTGCTGGGTTCCACGGATTCTTTGCTCATGCTTTCTTTTAGGTGAAAAGAATTGCGCGGAGGTTTCTGTGCGGGCTCCTTACGAATTTCAGATGAAAGACCTTAAAATGTCGGGTAGATAAAAAATAGCCTTTAATAGAGAAGAAAGCTGAAACACTTTATTCAATAGAGCAGAATCGGGTTACATATCAATATCTAAAATGTCCATCATATTCTGGTTACTGGAGGAGACGCATATCCAGACCGATCCCTCTAAAAAATAGCATCATCTCCTTTCTTTTTGCGATATCGCCCATTGGTTTTCAGTGGTGACGGTGGCAGCAGCGCCGGCCCCATTGGAAACAATGGGAAAACATTGCAATCCCCTGCCAGGGATGTCCTCCAGCCCAGCAGGGATGTGAGGCTGTTTCCAAGTGAAGAGACCTCGCATCCAGAGGTTTCCACATGGATTGTGAGGGTGATATTGGGCTGTGATTCACTACCCGATATTGCCCTCGCCAATGTGAAGGAGCCCGACTCTCCCTAGCGGAGCTGATGGCTAAAACATAACAGCGCTGCTAGACTTAACGTAGGAACGGCGGTGGTGAGGATGTCACAAATCTAATGACACCAAAGCCCTCCACCAAATGTCACGCAGGGGGTCAGAGGGCGGTGCAAGGAAAAGCCTGCAGGCCAGGGTTGGGACATCGACACAAAAATATCGATAGTCTATAGTATCAACTATCGCTGAACAAACTATCGATTATTGTAAAATATCGGTGGAAAACTATCGATATTTCGATATATCGGCTTTTTTTAAATGCTGTATAAAAATAAAACAGGTCCGGGGTTATTAAAGCAACAATCAAGAAAAAAATTAGTTTTCTGTTAAAACTTTAAACTGTTAAATTATTAATAACATGAAAATATATTAAAGTTACCAATGAAAATAAAAAATTACAGATGAAAGATAGAATTACAGTTAGGTATGAAAAGAAGTTTTTTATCATCGGCCCCAATAATCGTTATCTAATGAGCCAAGTATTAATTTGCTCGCCTGCTCTCCCTTCACAATGCTCCTTCCAGCAGACATGACCGGGAGTGCAGAGAGATGATTGGAAGTAAACACACAAACAAGGTCCTGCCAGCGACAAGGAAGCCAGAAGCTGGCTGCTGGAGCTGATGGGATGCGTGCGTGATCTGTGTGTGTGTGTGCGTGTGTGCGTGCGTGCCCTGCATTTTTTCAAGTTGCCGCTGAGGGACCAATGGTCTCTATGGCAACCTGTAAACAATGCAGGGCCTGGTAACGCGAACGCAGTGCCCCGAACACAATTGTAATTGCGGTAGCTGGGTCTCATCTTTTCTATGGGGACTGCGTTCGCGTTAGACGCTGAAAACACGACATGTCCGTCTCCTTTTCTGGATGCGACCTTCGTGCGTTCAGCGCAGCCCTCCAGCTTTCATTTAGAAAGCATTGCCCACAGCCATTGTGTTACACACCAGCGTTCAGAGCCTGGGCCTAACGCGATGAACAAACGCATGTGGAGGAGGGCCGAAGACCCCACTATTCTGAGAGTCGTTTTGCCTGGAGCCAACCTTATTGGTGACAGTCACCTCACGCTTTCCAGAAGTTTTTAGAACTTGTTTATAAGTTCATTAGTGCCTCGAGCAAAACTACATCCTGTGCAACACAAAGGAAAGGGCGGAATGTAAAGAAAGATAATCTGGTCACCGGACCACAAGACACCTTCCTCCCTTACAAAAATCAATATCATATCGCCTTAAACTATCGATGTTACTGATATATCGGACATAACACTATCGCTGACAAGTATCGCCAAAGCATTAGCAATGTATCGGTTTTCGATGTCCCAACCTTACTGCAGGCTTCCTTATATTAGATGTTACAGCAGCCACAAAGTAGCAAAAATTAAAAAACAAAAAACACCTCCACGATCACCGGATTGAAAACAGACTACAAAATATTGTATCCATTCTGGCAAGGTTTTACCAGCAGCTTGAAAATGCGGCGGCTACAAACTATTCACGCAGCTCGGAAGATTTCCAATTATCTTTGATGTTTAACAAGAAAAATAATAATTTTAGTGCAAAACGTGACAATAGAATTATTTTTCTAAATGACTGCATTGTTATTTTGCATAGACCGACCACATCCTGCCCTACCAGCTGGGCTATCGTCCTCATTACAGGAGCCAGTGCCATGGGATCCTACCCTGAAGATGGCAGGCAGGGCACGGCCACTCATGTCGCAGTTAAAAAGCTAAATCCGCCATCATTGCAGACAGAACTGGAAGCGGATATCTCTTGCCAACGTTGCAGTGGCCCGGTCTGGTATTGCAGGAGCCCCCAGATCATTCAGGCTAAGCCCACCAGGAAAAAAAAAAATAAACAAGACCTTTTCTACCCGGCTTTTTTATGAAGTTTGGTAGGATGGTAGAGGCATAACTAGAGAAGAGTGAGCGTACTACCGTAGTTAGGGACAGATACTCAAGCGAGTATCGTCCTTTTCGAGTACCTGCCTACTCGCCCGCAAAGATTCGGATGCCGGCGGGGGAGATCTTTCTCCTCTCTGCTCCCTTTTGTTCCAGCTCTGCTTCAATCAGCAAAAGAAGATGATGCCGGCTGGAGGGGACATGCCTGGCGATCGGTCCTGGCCAGGCAAGGTAAGTAAAAGTTGTTTTTTTTTTTTTGTTATGTCAGAACCCCTTTAAACAGCCATACATTTTTGCCGTAACAGTACTGACCCATAGAATAAAGTTATGAGGTCATTTTTGTTGCAGTTTGTGCGCCATAGAAACAAGACGCAATGAAAGATGGCAGAATGTGATATTTTTTTTTCATTTCTCTCCACTTACAATTTTGTAAAAGTTTTTCGGTACATTATATGGCACGTTAAATAGCACCAATGAAAAATACAACTCGTCCCGCAAAGAACAAGCCCTCATACAGCGACGTCGATGGATAAATAAAGGAGTTATGATTCACAGAGGCAAAAAAGTCTAAATTTAGTCAAATGCCCTTCACAGTTTAGACAATATTAAAATATCATAAATTTTATTAGATATCAATTAAATATATATCTCATGGGCACGCGGGAAACATGAGGACAAGAACAAAAACCTCAATAGAGTGAATATCATGATATCAAAGAAAATGACAAACCCACATGTACCCCGTTTCCCTGAAAATAAAACATAGCATGATTTTCCAGAATTTTTGAGGATGCAAAATGATTTTTCAGGCTTTTTGAGGATGCTTGAAATATAAGCCCTACTCCAAAATTAAGCCCTGCTAACAGTTAATTAAAAAAGTCAATTTAAATAGTGTCCAGGCAGCTATACATGTAAAAAAGTTAAACCTTTTGGAACAAAAATTAATATAAGACACTGTCTTATTTTTGGGGAAACACAGTAGTCCATATAAGACAAACGCCGCGGTCTGCACTATTGTACGGGAGTAATCCTCCAAGCAAAACATTAATTCACACACATTATACGGTCTCCGATTATAAACATATCTCCTAATCTAATGCCGCAATGTAGGACTTTTAGATTTACCGATCTGGGATGAGAATACGGCTTGTTAATAAGAGACAAACGTGTGGATCCGAACTGCTCCATGTATCAGACGGGCCACCAGTATATGTAGAGCAATCCGATGGTATATCCTGCCTTCTCATACAGAACAGATTTACTGGGTTTATCTTCTACTGGTTTCTCCCAGTTCTGTTTCATTTCACGCTCGTTTTCTCATCAGGGGATGAGGCCTTCCAGTAAAGCTGCGAGTACCTGTCGGTAACACGGAGCTCTGTGTGTCTTTTGTGCAGATGTAAAGCTGGACTGATTATATGTTCACTGTCTGTTCAGGATAGAAAGCCTTCTGGTAAAGCTTTATGTATTAAGTAGCAGTGCGGGGGGATTCATAGATTTCTAGATATTTAGGAACTTTTTGGATGTTTCATACTAGTAGGCGGCTCTTTGTATAGTTCGACGCATTTCCCGCTACGTATCGGCGGATCATCAGGAACAGATGAGCGGGATGTTATGAACATCAGAGAAAAAGATGGATTTTCATCTACTGATGATCTGGGGATCCCCACAGGTACCCAGAAATATCAGTGAGGGTAAAGATGGATGTGCAAACTGTATGATGAAAGGGGTTTGTTCACGGGTCCAATAGATGTGCGCAGACCAGCCCCACAAACATTCATTGCGGTACTTGTGAGGGAAACCATGTTAAGAATGTCATTGGGGTTTATCTGGTTTATGTTGTGGGGTCCGGATTAGAGCACTGCTGATTGGACCAAGTGTTGGAAATGTTCCCTTTAGTATAATGGCTAAACCAACGCTAGGAAGATCAAGGATTAATGGGATTTCCACTAATTCCTTCCCTATTTGGAAACAGTTCGCTCCTAAATGTTATTTGATATAGAGAAGTCTTGAATTCAATAGAACTAAAAACCGATATAAGGGTTTTGTACGATCAGCCTAGCGTTAGCCTTTAGAACAGAGGAACTGATGAAATTAATGATATGAGAGGCAGAGCCTCCGGCCTTGATAGTAGGTCAGAGCTATGTGTGCTTAAGTCATCTGTCCCATGTTAAATAGAGGGGTTAGCTCCTCCCATGGGTGGTGCTTGCAGAGGCTAGTCCAATCAGAAGATTCCCAAAACAAAGTTAGTCACATGATTAGTTCTTCTAGTTAGACTACTTTGTTAAACTTTTGTTAAGACTGTCTAAGATAGGCTTTAACACCAAAAGAATGTCCGTAATTACGTCAGATCCCCAATATGGGCAGAGATATTCAATTTCAGTCCCCGATCTCGGACTTACTTTGTTATAAGGGTCAACGCGCAGTTTGATGACGTGATGCGAAGCGGAGCGTGATGACGTCATCACGCATACCGCTCAATGACGTGTGCGTGTTGATGCAGAGACGTACTTCAGCCTGATAACGTAGTGCCTTCCTGGAGTACAAAGTAATTAAGTCTTTGACTGTCCGATGGCTATTACTTTGGACTCCGGGAAGGCCTTTTACAAAGATGGCCGTTTCCAGCTATTCGCCCTCCCACTTTCGGCCAGTAGGCCGTCGTACGTGATGGCGTCAGCATGCACCGCTGACGTACTACGTCTCCGCTCGCAGGACTCAAATCGCGACATGCTGCAATTTTCCGTGGTGAGCCTGTCAGATAGGCTCACCACAGAGAATGGACAGTTCTTCCCCCCTGCTCCTGGGCGGCGGAATATCACTAGCAATATTCCGCCTCACCCGTGGACAGGGTTCCTAAAGGAAGCAGCAGAGGTAATTGCTGAACCACTCGCCATAATCTTTGAAAATTTCTGGAGAACATGAGAAGTCCCAGAAGATAGGGACAACATTTGCGCTTTTCCAATCTTCAAGAAAGGAAAGAATGTGGATCCAGGAAACTACAGGCCTGTGAGCCTGATTTATATACCAGGAATCTTTGAATAACTTTTTAAGCAGCATGTATGTAAGTATTTGGATGAGAATGGCGTAATTAACCAGAGCCAGCATGGGTTTGTAACAAACAAGTCATGCCAGACTAATCTAATTTCCTTCTATGATAGTATTACTGACTGGGGTGATCAGGGAAATGCACTGTAGTAAGGCATTTGACAAAGTATCTCTTACCATACTTATTGAAAAAAAAAAGACCAAATATGGGATTAACAAGGCAACTATTAGGTGGATTCACAACTGGCTGAGTGATCGTACTCAAAGACTGGTCATAAATAGCTGCACATCCAAGTGGAAGAATGTATCAAGGGGGGAACCACAAGGATCTGTTCTGGGCCCAGTGTTGTTCAACATTTTTATTAATGATCTGGAGGAGAGAATTATGGGAAACTGATCAAATTTGCAGATGACACAAAGCTAGGACGAATAGCTTAATAGGGAAGAGAGAGAGAGAGAGAGGATTCAAAAAGATCTAGAAAAGCTTCACAGTAGGCAGCGACTAACAGAATGGTATTTAACAAGGAGAAATGCAAAGTCCTACATCTGGGCAAGGAAAATAAAAAAGCACATACAGAATGGGAGGAATTGGGCTAAGCAGCAGCACATGTGAAATCCATAGCCGCAGGAATCTACCACACTGGACAGGATCCAAGGTGCAGACTGTGCCGAGAGGCGTCAGAGACCGTCCAACAAATAGTGACAAGATGCAAGCAGCAATAGGATACACTGAACGGCCCAACCAAGTAGAGGGAATTGTGAATGGGCTAAACCTTCCCAAATCCAGAAGGGAGACCCTACAGAGAGTTATGGACAACAGAACTAAGATCCTGTGGGACTTCCAGATACGAACACACAATCTAGTAGTGGCCAACCAACCAGACATCGCAGCAGTTGTCAATGACCAGAAGACAATGATAAGAACACAGCGGTGGTGATAGATATAGCAGTAACAGGATCAGGAAGAAGGAATATGAGAAGTTGGAAAAGTACCAGGGCCTGAAAGAAGAGTTAGAGGATGTGGAAAGTAAAGGCTAAAGTGGTCCTGGTGGTGGTCGGAGCACTCGGGGGCCGAGACCCCCGCGGTCGGAGCACTCGGGGGCCGAGACCCCCGCGGTCGGAGCACTCGGGGGCCGAGACCCCCGCGGTCGGAGCACTCGGGGGCCGAGACCCCCGCGGTCGGAGCACTCGGGGGCCGAGACCCCCGCGGTCGGAGCACTCGGGGGCCGAGACCCCCGCGGTCGGAGCACTCGGGGGCCGAGACCCCCGCGGTCGGAGCACTCGGGGGCCGAGACCCCCGCGGTCGGAGCACTCGGGGGCCGAGACCCCCGCGGTCGGAGCACTCGGGGGCCGAGACCCCCGCGGTCGGAGCACTCGGGGGCCGAGACCCCCGCGGTCGGAGCACTCGGGGGCCGAGACCCCCGCGGTCGGAGCACTCGGGGGCCGAGACCCCCGCGGTCGGAGCACTCGGGGGCCGAGACCCCCGCGGTCGGAGCACTCGGGGGCCGAGACTCCTAAGTTGGGTGAATGGCTTCAACAAATCCCAGGAGCAACATCCAAGTACGCCATCCAGAAGAGTGATGTGCCAAGATCCTGCTCAGAACCCTCAAATGCCTAGAACTCTGGCAGAGGACTCGAGGTTGATGCAGACACATACCACCCATAGGGACAAGGAAATGTATTACACACTTATAATATAGATACATACACAGACACATTGAGTGGGTGGGGGGCAAGGTCACAAAACTTCAGGGGTGATACAGGGTAGGGAAGTAGGGCATGGGCCATTAATTACAGTCTGCAAAGAATTGCAAGAAATGGCTGTAATTAAGGCTCAGATTTTGGTTCCGGAATATGCAGTGTATTCACGGATCGAAACACTACATATTTTGTGCACGTTGCAGGTTTTTTTTTCATGCGAGTGAACAATTATTTTTTTTTTTTTGCATGCGTGAAAAGCACAAACAAACAATCGCAATAGGCCCCAATGATTTCATAGTGAATATGTATATATTTACGGGGGCCAAACTTTAATGATCTATTCTCGTCTGAAATATGGACAAAACTAAGACATGATAGCAAAGTTCTGTATCTTACATTGCTATTATCAATTATATAACATTCTTATTCACCACTTTATGACTTTTAATGATTCATATCCACTAATTGATGATAATCTATGATATTAATTGGGTTTTACATAGAGGTTCACTAGATGCATTTTCATGTAATTGATTGAATATGTATTTATAATTACTGATAGCGATGTAGAATGTTAATATTGTAGCAATAAGAGACTCCCGACAGTTCTGATAGTGGGAGGTGAGAAGAACCATTTTTTACTATGAGATAGCTCGTTATACTCTCATACCGTTTTACGAATGAGGACAGGGAATGGAACACACGTTTCGTTTCACCTACGCCGTGCATGTGACTTACATAACATTGAAACCGGAAGTCCATCCCACCTTAGTGACGTCATGACGACGGAACGTCTGAAGCGGACATGGCGATTGTAAGTCTCATTACTAGATATACCTTGTGAATGCTATTTGTATGCTTGAGAAAGGCGCCGACATGCGCCAAAACACGTTGCGGAAATTATCTACTAAACAACGGTTATTTTAAACCACTAGACCCGGTGGGTCCGGAAATCGTTCTCAGTCCTAGAGCGCAGAGTTTTTTTGCTTTTTTCCTTTTCACATGGCTGAAAATTGCATGAAAAATCCGCATGTGTATAAACCCATTCACTCTGTATTACGCGCTTCATACGGTGCATATTTACGCCTTTGTGAATGAGCCCCGAGTCACATCTGATGGACAACTGCTTTAGGTGTCATTTATACAGGCTTTAATGGTTTCCATTTTCTTGCTCCATTCTGGGTGCAGGAGAACGGAATCCGACGGCTGAATGACTCCATCTAATGGCAGTATTGAACAGCGTTGAACGGGGGTCTATTCAGTCTGTCTGGCAATTTACAGAACGGAATAGAGCTGCACTATTTCATCTTGGATTGTATCAGATATCAGCCAACGAGGCTCCACACTAAACCTCCAATGCGACCGAGCCACGCGGCTTTATCCCACGCCGCCATTAGTTTTTCACCATGTTGAGTCTGTTTCAGGGTGCCATTTGAATCCCCTAAAAAGCTATTCAGACGGAACCCTGAACAGAGCTGTAACCGTTAGTGAGTCAAATGGAGACTTAAAGGGGTTCCAGCATTAAAAATAATAATAAAAAAAAATCTATACTTGCCCCTTCCTCCCCATTAGTCTCCTTACCGCATCTTCTCCTCACCGATCTCCTCCGGTCCCCCGGGTCACATCACCTCCAGCCGGCCAGATCTGTGTGTGACGCTATGTACAATACTTCTCCTTCCTGCAGGTCTGTGTACCCGCTCACTAGTGTCGTAGCCCTCACTGCCTAGCAGAGAATACCGAATGCGCGGCAGCCTGCTTTAGCGCGAGTGCGTACGTGCGAAGTCTCGCCACTTGTTTTTTATATACTACTAGCTTACCCATCGCGCGTTGCTGCGAAGACAGACAGACATACATACCTTCGTTTTTATATATCTAGATGACAACCAATCACAGCGCAGCTTTAATGTTACCTCAGCAGTATAATATATAGCAACCAATCACAGCACAGCTTTCCTGTTACCTCAGCAGTATAAGAAATAACAACCAATCACAGCACAGCTTTCATTTTACCTCAGTGATATAATTTATAACAACCAATCGCAGCGCAGCTTACATGTTACCTCAGCTTTATAATATATAACACCCAATCACAGCGCAGCTTTCATGTTACCTCAGCAGTAAGAGAAATAACAACCAATCACAGCGCAACTTTTATTCTGCTCAGCAATATAAAAAATAGCAACCAATCACAGCGCAGCATTCATTTTACCTCTGCGGTATTATATATAGCAACCAATCACAGCGCAGCTTTCATGTTACCTCAGTGGTATAATATATAACAACCAATCACAGCGCAGCTTTCATGCAACCTCAGTAGTATAAGAAGTAGCCACCAATCACAGCACAGCTTTCATGTTACCTCAGCAGTATAAGAAATAGCAACCAATCACAGCACAGCTTTCATTTTACCTCAGCAGTATAAGAAATAGCAACCAATCACAGCACAGCTTTCATTTTACCTCAGCAGTATAAGAAATAGCAACCAATCACAGCACAGCTTTCATTTTACCTCAGCAGTATAAGAAATAGCAACCAATCACAGCACAGCTTTCATGTTACCTCAGCAGTATAATATATAGCAACCAATCACAGCACAGCTTTCATTTTACCTCAGCATTCTCAATATCCAGCAATTGTCTTGCGAAACGTTCGGCGGTTGCATCATTTTCTGGTTGAACACTCATCCCGTTGCTCGTAATGCCTTTTGCTTTTGTGCTTGAGATGGAAATCAAACGATCTTTGTCTGGGGGGCATAACTGTCGACGATGCTCGCACGCGCGCCACCTATCGTAGGATAGTTGTACTATGCCAGTAATCTTCCCAGGAGTGTACTCAACAACTTCCCAAAGTCTCATGGCAATTGGATGAATGGTGTAGTAATGCATAAAGGACAAACAGACAGACATACATTCATTTATATATATCAGGAAGTGAGAGAATTAGATTACGTACGTAAAATTTGGACGCTAATTCTTTTGCGCATAGAATTGAATAATCGAGACATTCAATGCCCGTGCCAAATTTCAAGTTTCTATGTGAGAAAAGTAGATTCTGTACGTAAAATTTGGACGCTAATTCTTTGGTGCATAGAATTGAATAATCGAGTTGGGACCCATTAGCGTTTCCTATTTATGACATAATTAATGCCCGTGCAAAATTTCCCGTTTCTATGACATCAGGAAGTGAGAAAATTAGATTCCGTACGTAAAATTTGGACGCTAATTCTTTGGCGCTTAGAATTGAATAATGGAGTTGGGACCCATTAGCTTTTCCTATTTATGACATATTCAATGCCCGTGCCAAATTTCAAGTTTCTATGTGAGAAAATTACATTCCGTACGTAAAATTTGGACGCTAATTCTTTGGCGCTTAGAATTGAATAATGGAGTTAGGACCCATTACCTTTTCCTATTTATGACATAATCAATGCCCGTGCCAAATTTCATGTTTCTACAACATCGGGAAGTGAGAGAATTAGTGGCAATGATGGAAATCGAACAATCTACGTGGGGGGTTGTAACTGTCGACGACGCTCGCACGCGCGCCATTTATCGTAGCATAAATGTACTATGCCTATAATCTTCCCAGGAGTGCACTCAACAACTTCCCGAAGTTTCATGGCGATCGGATGAATGGTGTAGTAGCGCATAAAGGACAAACAGACACACACACAGACAGACATTCAATTTTATATATATAGATATGAAACACTGGCGGTGAGATATCGTGCTAAAGCAGGCCACCGATTTTTGGGCATTCCCTGCTAGGCAGTGGACGCTATGTCACTAGTGACCGTGTACACCGGAAGTGAAGTGCCCCTAATGTATGATCCAAAAACAGGAAGAGGAGGATCCAGAAGGCTGGAGGTGATGTGACCCAGGAGACTGGAGGAGCCGAGGGAAGATGGGTGAAGAGAAGATGCGGTAAGTAGAGATGAGCGAACCTACTCGGCAACGCCCCTTTTTCGCCCGAGCCCCGCGATTTTCGAGTACTTCCGTACTCGGGCGAAAAGATTCGGGGGGGCGCCGTGGGTGAGTGGGGGGTTGCAGCGGGGAGTGGGGGGGAGAGAGAGGGCTCCCCCGTTCCCCGCTGCTACCCCCCGCTCCGCCAAGCCTCCCCCCGCCCCCCAAATCTTTTCACCCGAGTACGGAAGTACTCGAAAATCGCGGTGCTCGATCAATTACTCAAAACGAGTAGGTTCGCTCATCTCTAGCGGTAAGCATATGGTGGCGGTGGAATAGGCAAGTATTGATTTTTTTTCCCCTAATGACAGAACCTCCTTAAAGGTGCAAACTAAAGTCTCTAGTGCTTATGCAAATCGGAGTGCTGCGACTTCCTGCAACGCTAGGACTGTGCATAGAAGAATAAATTATGGGACCTTTCTGATGGTAAAGTCATTTTAAGAGGATAGAGCTGGGTAGTACGCAGAAGACAGACCACAATACTTACAAGCTAGTGAGGCATCAAATCCCATATCTTCTATGGCTGCTAGGAGAGCATCAGGGCTGGTCACACTGGGGTCATACTCTATTGTCCCATTTTTCATTAGCAAAGACACGCTGATAGTTTTTACACCCGGCTTCTGAGAGATGAAGTCCTCAATAGATTGCACACAAGAATTGCAAGTCATCCCTTCAATGTTCACCACAGTGACTTTAGAGGACACCCCCTGATGGGTCCAGTCGGAGGAGATTTGCTCTGCATTACTGCTTTCTGATGGACATGGGACAATGGAAGGGTCACCACATTCCAGGTCATTACAAGGTCTAGCTTTAAAGGTTCCTGGTGCCAGAGACTCTATGGCCCTACATACGGCCTCAGGACTAAGGACATGTGGATTATAAGTGATCGCTGCTGATTTCCTTTCTAATGATACTTCCACACTGGACACCCCGGGGCGTGAGGAAAGGTTCCTTTCAATGTTCAGAACACATGAGTTACAGTGCATGCCCTCCACCTGGAGGACAACTCTTGTGAGGTCACCGAGAGACTTTGGCCTGGTCTGGGATCCATCATCAACACCATTAGTCAGGCGTAGAATATCAATGGCTCCCAGGTTTGGAAGGGCTTTGCTTATAATCGATGCTGTAAAACCAGCTTCTTCTATTTGGCTCCTGATTTCTGCAGCGGAGATGAGGTGAGGTTGGTGGATTATGTGAGCTTCTTGACTGTCCAAGGACACTGTTGAAACAGAAAATGTGCAGATCACTTAGCAAACCTCATATAGGCATCTGAAACATGTCTGAGAATAAAGAAACTTTATCCCCATCCCAAGCTGCTAGTCAATGTCAAACTCACATTTTGTATGCTACCAATCAATACCGTTTGCCCAAAGGGCCCCGTACACTAATGATTGGTAGCATACAAGATGTGAGTATGCCAATGTCAAGGGTAGTCCAAACCCACCAACACTGGCGAAACCGCTGGACAATCGCATGTGTATGGCAGCTTCATGACTCCCCCTCCTCCGAAGATGATGATGGAGGAGAGAAAGAGCAAGCTTGTTGATCTTTCTAACCCTGTGGAGATAAGCTGCTGCAAGAACGGTGGCTTCAGCTGTCTCCACCATCTAGGACATTCTGCTGAGCCCAGCGTTTATACCTCTAGCAGAGAGGGAAACAGCCATCGGGGCCGCTATCAGAGGACTTGGCCAACTCTCTATCACTATAGATAGACTTCAGAGGAACAGGATAATGAGATAAGACACTTGGCTTCCAACCGGCATCTCAGAGTTCAGATTATAAAATAGGCCCTAAAACACTTCATCAACGACTTGAGAACAAGCGGTCGTAAACCTGACCGCCGGGCTGCCAACAATCTGCCCTTTGAACTCTCCTCTTCACCGGCTC
This sequence comes from Eleutherodactylus coqui, assembly GCF_035609145.1. NCBI lineage: Eukaryota > Metazoa > Chordata > Amphibia > Anura > Eleutherodactylidae > Eleutherodactylus > Eleutherodactylus coqui. The sequence goes on along the minus strand of NC_089848.1, from coordinate 35,468,545 downwards.
CGCTCTAGATCATCATTCACTGTAGGTTTCCTACATTATTATTTTGGCACAATTCTCTGTAAATGGTATTATTCAGCAGTGTGATGAGCGCCAGCGACCCTACAGTACTATGGAGGTACAACACTATGCGATTCGCCATGACAACAATAAGTTCTGCAAAACACAATATAGACCAATAGAAAGGATTCTAAGATTAACGCTATTAAGGCCAAAGCGTGAAAACCCACAGACACAACATCTGAACGTTCTATCTATAGGCAATATAATGTATATACCAGCACTCAAGTAAGGGCTATACAAAGAAGCCAACAGCGGCTGGCATGCATTACATGATTACACATCAGCATGCAACTTTGAAGTGACCGGTGTATAGGAAACTCCATATGCTCAAACCTTCTGCTCTTTAAGGGGTTGTCCATTTCCAGCTGTTCTGCTACAGGAAGCAGACAGCTCTGTACATTGCAAAGTGGCCCAGGTTGGTACTGAACCCAGCAAAAGAAAAGGAACTCAGCATGCAGTACCAACCCAGGCCACTGAGCAAATGTACAGAGCTGTCTGATTCCTGTAGCAGAGCAGCTAGAACTGAGACAACCCAGATTAGAGTCAGGAAAGAGTTGTTTTTTTCCCCTTAAATGTGCAAAATTGGCTTTTTTTTTGCCTTCCTCTGGATGAACATTGGGGGGCAATAGGCTGAACTGGATGGACATGTGTCTTTTTTTCGGCCTTGCATACCCCGAAAATAAGACCTACCACAAACATGAGCCCTAGCATGATTTTTCAGGATGCTTGAAATATATTAGCCCTACTCCAAAATTGATCACTAGTTACAGTTAAAAGTACAGTAAAGTAAAAACTTTTGGCGCAAAAAATATAATTGTCTTAATATAGCTAGAATATTGATCATAAACATTAGTTATTTGATATATCACTTAAGGCCAATTTAAACAATCATCGCTTAAAGATTCACTCAAAGCCGTCTTTTGCGCAATAATCGCTGTGTGTAAACGGGCGGCCGCCGTACATTTTTCGTTACCTATTCGTCCATCGTTGTTTTTCTGTCTTATAATCCATCGTTCGGCAGGTCGCTTTTCGTTTGGTTTAAATGACATTCGTTCGGCGATTTGATGGGAGTGTTTAATAGTTTGGCGGGGCGTACATTCAGCCGGCTAAAGGCAGAGCCATTGGCTGTCGGGAGGACAAAGCTTCGGTTTTAACACGCCCACCTAGTGCTCCACCATTGCCCGCGCTGCTGTGATGTACCCTGTAAGCAGCAACCAAGACCATTGAAAAATGAATTCGCCATTTTAAACGCACGTGCGACGGTCTCCGCTGCAGCGGCAGAACTGAACGGCTACTCTTCACACTGATGACTCTTCGTTCAGCTATTCCTCCCTCGGTAATGATCAACGATGAGCTAAACGATGAACGTGAAGTGTAGATAATAGCCGCTGTGTACCCCGCTCTGTACCCCCTAGTTTTCCTATAACTCTTTCACAATTCCTCAGCATAGATCGCCTATGAGCGACATATTATATTAAAGACATCTAGTTTATGTCGCTGCTAAACAGCTGTTTTTTTTTTTTACAGACCAGATAAGCGCAGCCACGTTTTTCGCAGGCCGATACAAAGCAGCTCGTTTGTTTCCCTTCACCAAATTCATGCGCCTTTCATACAAACTATCGTTTAACCCTTTCCAATCCAATTTGCATCCTGGTTTTCCTAGGGGGCTTACTCTTTTCTGCCGTTATACAACAGCGCTATATGCTGGCTAAAGCCAGTACTGCATGAAGTGACACGTTGGATAGACTGACAGCAGAGAGGCTGGCAATATACAGTAAGAGAACCAAGACGGACGTCTTCCAACATCAGAGCTGTACAGCCTTAAATCATAATGTCTTCAGACGTCAGACAGTGGATTGGAAAGGGTTAATGCAAACACTACACAACGATAGTCTAACGACTGACACTCCGGCCGCTACGTCCATTTTCCAACGTTTTTGATAGGTTAAAACGTCCGGCTTTAAAAGCAAAACCACTTTTGATCATTCTAACGAGTTTTGAGCGATAATCGTTGTGTCTAAATGGCCCTTTAAACTTTTTATTTCTCGTTTGCATCCAGGCGTACTATATTACGAAGAATATAAGAGGGTCTGAGAAGCTCCTGATATGTTCCAAATTTATCTCCCAAACCAAGCCGCCAGCTCCACCCTCCTGCCTAACGTGAAGCCAGTCTCATGCAAAACAAAGCCCACGAGGCGTCAATGACTTCTAAAAGCCTTAGGCTGGGTTCACACATCCGCCCGCGACCGCTAATCTCGGGATTAGCCAGCCATGTGGACGAGATTTCTCAGAAACCTCGTCCACACGGGACGGCCAATCGGCTGCGGTAAATCCGGCTGAAACCGCGGCCGCGGTTTCAAAAGATGCAGCATGTCTGTTTACTTTTTTTTGTTTGTTTATTTTCGTTGCGGCCGCGCTCTCCTCTATGGGAGCGCCGTCCGCAACGGAAAAGCAAGCGGCCGGGCCGCTTCAAAGCCACCGCGGTTTAAACCGTGGCGGTTCTCCCGGCGGAAATCTCGCGGTTTTTGCTGCGGCCAAACCGCGAGATTTCCGACGGGAATCCGCCCTGTGTGAAGCCAGCCTTATTGTGACCAATAGCAGATCATAGAGGCACCTCGTTTCAAACATATGTACATCCATGGAAGTTTTCAGCAAAACTGAAGATGGTCGAGTGGGGACCCCTGGTCCAGTTGACATGGAGTGACCTAAATGATCTGACATTAACTTGGACAAGATCTGTGATGTAAATAAGCCCCTTCCTTTCCCAGTCTGTCACTACCTGTCTGTTTAGTTTAGAATTAGTATGAGGAAACCAAATTGTGAGACCAGTTAATTGTTAACGAAGTCTAAAGCCCTATTTACACACAACGATTATCTCTCAAAATTCATTCAAACAATGTCTTTTGAGCGATAATTGTTGCGTGTAAATGCTCTTATCGTTAGCTTTTTGACCAAACGATGATTTTTAGTTCAGCATAAAATCCATTGTTTGGCCGGAGAGCTGATAGGGACCACATGCTGCGATTCTCCACTGGAGCACTGATGACATTGTACTCAGCTGCAGTCCCGCAGGAGAACAATGGAGCTGTATGCAGATAACAGACCACCCTTTGTTATCTGCATACAGTGAGGGAAGCCTCATTTAAATGCAAATGATGTCAATAAGTTACTACTGAGCATTAGTACCCATTAGTAGTTTATGCAAAATGATTGCTTAAACTGTCATTCAAGTTATCTTTGCCTGTAAATGGGGCTTTAGGATTCTAACAGACTCTATGGCTCCGGGATTCAAATTAGGGGAATATCTTTTAATAAGGATTATTCATCGTGTGAAGTTCCTTGCCCGAATCGGAATCGGGCTGGCCAGCTGAATAAAACGCATCTAAAAACTAACTGAAAACTTTTCAGACAAAGGCAACGCTCCTGGAATTAGAAGAGTCACTCTAAAAAGAGGCAGACTTACAACAGCAAATAATCAACAGTAAGTATACACACATATACACACACACATTATATATTATATATATATATATATATATACATACATACATACATACATACACACACACACGCCAACATTATGTCTTCAGTACCTATATATTATTTTCGGACCGCTCCATGCATATATGCCTGTGTACCCCTATGCACACAGCCATACCAGTAGGGTTCTACAACGAGCTCGAAGGTTTTTGTCATGATGCATACCTTATGAATAATCTTTTAAATAATAGAAATGCCATTTCCGAAACAAATGATCTTAATGTTAATTGATGTAATTTTTTTTAACCCTTTCAATGGACTAATCCTATTCATAGTATGTTGGGCTGAATGAAGACATTGTCTATCTAGTTCAGCCTCTTTCAGAGGTCCAGAGGAAGCAAAACCCCCCCCCAATGAGCCAGAATAATCCCTAGATCAACGTTTTGAGTTCCTACCCGACTCCAAGACCCGGATCAACGACCCGCTGGTCACCTAGTGTCTGCATCCTGTAATATCGAGGCCTAGTGTCTGTATCCTGTAATATCGAGGCCTGTCCCCTTTCCCCCATCTAATATACCTACTGATGATTAAGTGTAAACGCACACTTTTTTACAAACTTTTCCTCACTTTAGTTTGCACTATTAGTAGTGTTTTCCAATTTTTGATAGCAAATTGTTTCCCATTGACCCTCCGGTGTTGATATCCTACATGGTTACACAATTCTGTGCTATACCGAACTTATTTTGAGATCACATGACTGATCGTCATGTGACTGTCCCACTGGTATCAAGTAGATTTATTTCCGCATCCTTGATGTATATGTGTCGGCATCACAATCAGAATATAAACCAGTTTTTTCTATGATACATCTTTTAGACCCATGACGGAATGGCATGGCAGTCTGACCGCACACGTCACACAAACACACGTGACTTGACATGTTACATTGTTTTCTTTCTAGCCTCTTATAAAACCCTTTAATAAAGGTCTTCAAAAATACCCTCATCTATGACCCCCTGATGGGGTACATCATAAGAACCCCCTCCCTCCCCGATTCGTCACATGATCTGCATTTACCTACAAGTAGCGCCTCATTCCCGATGAGCATCCAGGCTTGAAGGCGTCACTACACAGAAACGCGTCGCCATTTTCCTGCATAAGTTTGTATATACATGTATTTTTGTTTGTATGTGGCTTTGCAGCCTTTACTACTATATTAACCCCCCTTAAGGACCAGGCTGTTTAGTACCTTAAGCCTGGGTTCACGCGGGACGGATTCCCGTCGGAAATCTCGCAGTTTGGCCGCAGCAAAAACTGCGAGATTTCCGCCGGGAGAACCGCCACGGAAAAAGCCGCGGCGGCTTTGAAGCGGCCCGGCCGCTTGCTCTTTCGCTGCGGCCGGCGCTCCCATAGAGGAGAGCGCGGCCGCAGCGGAATCAAAAAAAGAATGGACATGCTGTATATTCTGAAACCGCAGCTGCGGCCGCCGCAGCCGCGGTTCCAGCCGGACTTACCGCAGCGGATTGGCCGTCCCGTGTGTACGAGATTTATGAGAAATCTCGTCCACATGGTTGGCTAATCCCGAGATTAGCGGCCGCGGGCGGATTTGTCGTGGCGAAATTCCACGCGGCAAAACCGCGGCAAATCCGCCCTGTGTGAACCCAGCCTAAGAGATTTTACCCATGTGGTGGTTTTACTGTCCTATTTTATTCCCCTTTAGCTACCAAAATTATTTTTGCTGCATTTTTTTTCCTGTTACACATAGGGCTAATTTATAAAATATTTTTTTCACTGACTTTTCCGTTTTTTAGTTTTATTGGGGGTAAAAAGCTAAAAAGAATGTCACCATTTCTAGTTATTTTTTTTCAATTTGTATTTTTTCGCTAAAATAAAGTATGGGATTGGGTTCCTGATTTTGTTTCTGACTTTTTGATATATAATATGTATGCTTTTGGATTACAGGGCGCTTATAGCAACGGTTTTGGTTGGCGTCTGTCTTGGGTTATTTTCTTTCTTATGTATATGTTGTTGTTGTATTCTATCATTTTTTATTTACTGATGTAATTATGTTTTTTTTACTATCCATCTATGTCCCCCATGACGTCATATAAGACCTCTGAGGGACATTCCCCCCTTTTTTTTTTTTAAATATTTGACATTTTCCCACTGTAGTTGGGGCATCCATAGGAGCCCCAGTTACAGGGCAAAACATCCCCTGTAGCGACATTAGTCACTGGCAGAGCTGATCAGGGTCTTCTATGACTCTGCAGCTCTGCTGTAACAGGGAATCCCGGCCGTCACGTGACCCTGGGCTCCTATGGTGGAAGAAACACTTCCACTTTTTAGCACATAGAGCCCATCGAGCGCTGTGTACTTGGGGAAGGAGAAGACAGAAAGGGTTACAACCCACTTCCTCCTCCTCCTCAGTGTTATCAGCTGTTACTGATGGATTACAGAAGCAGGAGCCTTTAATCCCCGCTGTAATTTTACATACGGGTGTTCTGGGGAAACTTTAAAAACTAAAGGTGCAGAGGGACCCAGGGTTAGACCTTCGGAGGTACGCTATGGCGTATGGACTGTCCTGTCTGTTTCCAGCGACTCCACACAAGCAGAACCTTGGGCCAAACATCCCAAATCTGGTTTCTCTTATACTCCTTGTTTTATTTTAAGTGCTGTGCCTATAAAGAGATAGCTGCCAGTCATTGGCTGGAGGGCGGGTGGGTGTGGCTGCAGCTCATGAATATGCAGAACTAGTTCTGCACAAACCCACAGCAGACATAGTGTAATCAGCATGACAGCCATGACAGCCCTGTGGCGCTGTCAGTGACGGCTGCGAAGAGATACAGTCTGTTTTATGGTTCTACCCTAGTGCCTATTCTTGGTGTAACAGTGCCTTACCTTTGATACGCTGGACTCCTTTTAGCTTCCCAATCTTGCCCTCTATAGTACTGGTACAGGAGTGGCAGGTCATGCCCTCCACCCTCATTCTTAACAGCACATCTCCATTTGGATGGTCCCGATAAGCTGAAGACCTTTTATTTGTGTCCAGACGGAGTCCTGGGAATTCCTGCAGTATACTGTCAGTATTCAGGGCGGAGGGTATAAATGTCACGCAGACGGTTCCTTCTGGAGACATCGTAGCATCCAGGACTCCTTTCAGTTTTCGGAGGCCGCTGCAGATGCTGTCTGTAGACTGTTCTGAGGACACGTAGAGGAAGGAGCTCTGTGTAGGGACAGGCTGGGGACTTGTAATGACAGGAGCGCTCTCAAACCCCAGATCCTCGATAGCTTCCTGCAGAGCGGCCGCCGTCTGCAGCGCGGGGCTGTAAATAACTGTTGCCGTCTTCCCCTCCAGAGATACCTGAAATGTAAATAGAGGACATAGTAGCCAAACAGAGGAAGCAGCCGGCCTGCCAACAACCTGGATGCTAGACGGAAGATAAAGAGTGAATGCAATCAGTTTTATCGTGTGGATTCAAGGTGTACTTCTAGTTCTTTTCTTATAAAGACACCCAGCACAACACCCCTCCCACCCGTAAGAGAAACTCGTCACTTGTAGTCATCACACCGCATAGGTGTGCTCTGATGAGTTTAACCCCAAGTGACTAAGGCTGCCTGTCCACGGGCGAGCTGTCATTGAGAGACATCCTACTCCAGTGCAGTCCATACGGCTGGGGACGGACCTCTTACTGAAGCAGTGATGCCTTCCTGGCTAACAGACCCCAAGCTTTCTATTCGGACATTCAGCAGGCATTTACCGTCATGAAAACAGAAATTGTATCACTTGGCGACTGAGAATAAAATGGCGGAATAGACATCTGCTCATAAAGAGCTCATTGACATTGCCAACTCTATGGAAGTAGAACTGGAAAACCATGAAATTAAAACTTGCTGATGTGGAAGATAGATCCAGGCGGAATAATATTAAACTTAGAGATATTCCTGAGTCGGTCAAGGCTGAGGGTCTAAAGGAATCCCTTATTGATTTCTTTATTGCTTCACTGCAAGAATCTCACCATTTATTCCAGACAGCTTTAAAACCATCTCACTCCGTAACTGCCGGAAGACGACGGACGTGGGGAAGAGAGCTCCGCTGTCAAAGGCAAAAAACCCTTGACCAACCACGACAATCAGGCCCAGTACGGCCTACTGAAGCCTCCGGAGCCATAGGCTAAATTTCTGGGTTGGTCCACACTGTAGTTGGCCATGAAACGGACCAGGAGCAGCAGAAGCTGACCAATGACCCAAAAGAACCACCGCAGCACCCCCTGAGGCCAGGGAAGAGGTGAGGGGGCTTCCTAGTGGGCCCAAAATCATGGCACAGAGTGCTACCAGGAGGGCTCACAGAGCGGCTCCCTAAGAGGGGAGGAGGGCCACATCACTCTCCAACATATCTGGGGCAGCTGATTTTCCTTGCAGGGTCACCCCACCGCCTTCTGCATCCTGTACGTAGCCTGGTTCTCTGGTCTGCGGAGCCCCTCCTTTCAGTAGACAGCCGCCATCTTAAGTGAGGGCATAGAGCAGCTGTCTCTCTCTGCAGCTGCAGAGGAGAAGAGAAATAACAGAAGGGAGAGAGAAAGTGAGAGACCAATCCATCCAGCGGCACAATAGGGCAGGCTGTCCACCCACCCAGCTGCAGAAAGAAACGTACAGGCCATCCATCTATCCAACTGCTGAAAGGGGACAACCCATCCATCCATCCATCCATACAGCAGTAGAGGGGTGCGGGCCAATCGTCCATCCACCCAGCTGCAGGAAGGAAAGCGAGTAATCTCCACCTATTTTTAACAGGGACTTTAAAAAGGAGCTTTCTGGAGAGGGACCCCCAGCCCACCAAGGCAGCAGCCATCAGCCTCGGGTCTCCTGACCACCAGAAAGGAAAAAAGCAGCCCGGAAACTCTACTGCAGCAAAGACTCCCACCATCAAGACAAGAGAACCACGCAAGAGCGTGATCACAATCTAACCTGGAAGGGGGGGGACGCACATAAAAGGGAAAGAGATAGCATGTCAAGCCCACTGCCTCCCTTTATGTGCCTCCCCCAAAACACCCGAGAAATGCACACCGAGGCTAAACAGAAAGACCACAAAACAGCCTGAGACTTCCGGATCCAGTGCTACCACGATGAGAAGCAGCTAAATGAACTCCAGCGTCTTCCGCGGCTTCAGATAAGAGACAGTAAACGTAAGTCACCCCTGCTCACCGGAGATAGAGCACAAACTACAGCAGGGGAAGCCAAGCCCAAACACTGCGAACCCCTGAACCATTAGCAGACAAAGGTCTCAGTAGTAGCCCTGACTCCAGCTGAGGAACACATCTGAGAAAAGTAGGTGATGGCAACACCAACCGCACAGACAAGACCGATAGCCCACAGGGTCAACCCCTGAGACAACAGAATACCGATACACAAGCAAAAGAAAATAGACACCTGAGAAAGATCAAGCAACGAGCCCAAAAGCAAAACGAAACCTAACACAGGGGTATAGCTCACTGCCTCCGACTATACAAAAAGGCCAAGCTCAAGGAAAACATTGCATGGAACAATACGTACAAATAAGTGCCCAAAAGCGAACAACCAAAACGAGAGGCACAAGCACCAAGAACATTTCCAAAATGTCCCCGACTCCAAAGACGCCCGACACCCCAACAGCCCAATAGAAACAAACACAGAGCACCACACAACAGAGGAGCAGACTCCAAACCTTCCTCTAGGTATACACCAAACTGCATCAGAAATGGCATCGTACATAATGCCTGACATATAAAGAACCCTAGAACAAGCCCTGCAAGCCTCTCTCACCTAAATCTTTGCGGAGTTAGCATCCAACACAAAAAACAAACAGACAAACTGGAGCAATCAATGCAACAACAGCAAAGAGATGGAAAAATGTCAGACAGACAGCGTGGGAACAACATACCAATATCCAGAACATGGCAGACACACGATGATCTGGAGAACAGATCAAGGCGCACCAAACTGAGACTAGTGGGTCTGCCTGAATCAATCTGCCAATAGGATTTTTTCCAAATTTGTGAAAAAACTCCCAGGATGCACTGGGCCTTGAATATTACTGCAGAATAGAAAGGGTCCGCCGTGTAGGCCTGAAACCACCAACCGCCAGAAGGCCCTCAAAAGGAAAAGCCAACACAACAAAGACCACGCCAAGTAATCATGCGCTTTTTAGACTTCAACGACAAAACAGCTCAGAAAGTCTGCTCTGCAGTCACAAACATCCGCAAAGCTCACTCATTAGGAGAACTTTAAACTAGAACAATATGGGAAGGGAAGTGAAAGGTAAAAATATACAGCTAATTAATATATTGGAGAATCTCGCTATTAGGCCGCCTGCAGATGGGCGGAAATTCCGCGGTGGGATTTCCCACGGAATTTCCGCCCTTGGAAGCTGCCATTGGATTGCGTTAGCAAACGCAATCCTAGGCAGACGGCTGTGGTTTGTCCGCGCGACATCTCGCGCGGCAAACAAACCGCAGCATGTTCTATTTCTATTTTCTAGTTCTATTTCTATTTTCAGAGGCGGCGGCCGCTGAGTGACGTTTCTGTGCGGGGCCCCACACAGAATCGTCACTCACCGGCCGCCGGCTCCGGTCTGCACATGCACCGGCAGCCGGCACATGAAAGATCCAGAGCTGCGGGGCGCGGGCGAGTACGCGCTGCTCTCTGCAGGCGCTCGGGTCGGGTCCCACGGCGAGAATTCTCGCAGCCGGGTCTGACTCGGCCGTCTACAGGTGGCCTTAGAAGTGGAAAGAAAGAACAAAGACAAAACATTCTGAAGGAAAGTAGAGGAGCAAGAGACCCCGATCACAAACTAACATGTTTCTACACAAATGCACAGAGCATGGGGAACAAGCAAGGAGAATTGGAGCTCCGAACACAGGAAGAGAAATATGATGTCATAGGCATCACGGAAACTTGGTGGAACGATACATGTGATTGGAATACAAGGCTTGAAGGATATAACTTATTTATGACATAACAGACCTAATAAAAAGGGGAAGAGGTGTAGGTGGCGGAGTTCTGTAGAAACTGTTTGGGTAAGAATACAAGCAGAGAACAACAGAAAGGAGGTCCCTTCCAACTCTATCATTCTATGAAAGTCCTGGTAACACTCAATGCCTCGTGTGGTGGAGTGTGTTAAGGCAACAGTACACAGTCCTAAGCTCTCGTTCACGACCTGAACTTACATTCACAGCCTATAGCTTACAACCCCAGAGCCAGAATACACACGCCACGCTATCAACCCCATTAGAACTCCACAAGGGCACAAGACAGGGTTGCCCGCTACCACTCCTACTCTTTAACCTGGCACTAGAGCAACTAGTCAAAAGATTGTCCTTATCCTACTAGGTTATGGACGTCATTTGGTTGGCCGACCACCATAGCCAAACCCTTTTATCATCGAAACAGAAAAGACACCAAGCTCCGTCCACACACTAAACTACCCGACAGAATAAAGAAAGACCTAAAGCGATGGCTACATTTTCCACTATCCCTATTGGGACGATGCTTCTCAAAACCATTATGTCCAATGCAGACGACCCCCCTACTGCTCAAACACCGAGACGTGACCCACTTAAACTTAGAATTCACTAAATGTATCTGGGCAGGCAGAAAACCCTGCATCTCACTCAAAAAGCTAATGCTGGACAAAGGGGAGGGAGGAATAAACTTACCAAATATAAGAAGCTACAACATAGCCTGCCTAACCCCCCAGATAGCAGATTGGATACAGAAGATTGATTTGTATTCCTGCAGAGAAATGGAGTCCAACCTAGCTGCACCCTGGGAATTAGTTGCTTGCTTATATACAGCCTATGCAACCCCCAGCAGACAAAGAAATCCCAGCTACTAAGAGCCACCATAATCACGTGGAGGGAACTGAGAAAGGCTTACGGCCTCCCCTTCCTCATATCTAAGAATATGCCCGACAGGTCACCCCAACTTCTACAGGGGACAAGACAAGTTATGCAAGATTATGGCACATGAATGGCCCAAACCAAGCTGCGTACTTCATGCACGACAGAGCGGAGATGGCTGAACCAACTAGAACTGCAACATAAATTCCATCCACCTCCCTCATAATTCTTACAAATTAAACTGGCCCTTTCCCTCTGTAAAAGTAGGTCAACTAACATAGCAATAGAAGCCACTGCCACCGATTTGGACACTTTCATTGAGCAGTCGCATACAACGCCATTGCTATCAACAATACAGAAAACCATTAGAAGCAAATTCAACGAGCTAGGTAGACAAACTCTTTACACAATGGGAAAAAGTCATACAAAACAACAACTTAGAGATCGAGCTTCTCTGAAGGTGGAACACGAAACGCAAACATGTACAGAGCGAGAAATGGAGAGAGACCCTCAAAATAATGCATTATGCCATTTACGGTTTTAACATCCCAGCCAGGGCAACAAATCCTGACTATTGGGAAGGTGCCCAAATGTGGCTTCCTGCCACAGACTCTGAACCGGGCATATGGTCATGCACACAAACTTATTCTGGGGATCTACAGCACAAAACATCCAAACCAAATGGAAGATACAAATAGGTGTAAACAGGCTCTCCTGGCTCTTCCATGTTACACCACAGCAGGCATGACCGAACAACCATCCATCCCACCCGTTCTGCATGTGTTCCTCTTAGCTGCCAAATGTACAATCCTAAAACACTGGCTCTCGCAGACGCTCCGCGAGGTAACAGAAGTGGTGGCCCAACTCACTCACATAATGACCATGGAAAGAATAGAAGTCAAGTGGCACAAGGAAAGGGGCGCAAAAACATGGAAGAGATTTCTTACGTCCCACTTCTCAGAAGCGGAAACATCGTCTATAGTAACCCACTTTAGATATACAGGATGATAACTAGTGGAGGAACTAGGGAGGAATGCTGGACAGGCTAGCGGTGAGCAGGCAAGGGGCAGGGAACCCCAACCATAAGGCAAAACGGATCATGGTCTCATGTAGTAGACGTAGTCACTTCATGTACCCTCTCCCCAACCCTTCAATATCTGTATCCCCCTCCCCCCTCACTGGACCCCCAGGAGCGGGTCAGGGGCATTAAGAGTTAAGACTGTTGTGATACTACCTCATGATAAAGAGGACAAGATGCTAATGTCCCGGCCCCAAAAAAACAAAGAATGAAGGAACGGAGTAAGGAAACGAGAGGGGGATGGCAGGAAGATACTGTAAGAATTATTAATATTGACATTGGCTCAAGTAAGAGGAGCAAAATCATGATGCCAGTATAGAATTAAACTAACCTGAATACTGTGAACTCCATCGAGACTGCCAATCCTCTGCTGGATGGTCTGAACACAGGAGTCACAGGTCATCCCCCCCACAGGGATGACGGCCAGCAGCGCCCGGGACTCCATCTTCAATCACTAGAACATAGGGAGGTAGACTGTTTAGTGGAAGAGATGCAGAAAGCATGGCAATACAAGGCTAGGGCATCAGTATCCGGCAGCTCCGGTAAAGCCACAAGAATATATGCTGAAAATAAGTGTCAGAGCCCCGCAAACACAACTCCACGGAGTACTGATTGTCTGCAGAGTCCGGGCTGCTGACGTCACCAAGACCCTCCAGCAACTCGGGATGACGTGGCTAATTGGATTTGGTGTAGGCTGCTCTGACGATCCCAGCTCTACGTGTCCAAGATGTAATTAGAGGATCGATTTGGTACTGCCGCTCTTCAGCGCTGGGCGGTGGTCTCAGATGCTGTGCTTGACTGGCTTCTGAGAAATGAGGCTGGGTCACGGGCACCCGTGTCACTGCCTGGCAATGGCATGGGACAAGAAAAACATTTGAAAAAAATATATATATATGTACTGTGCACGTCCGACAGCGAGCCATCGGGTCCGCCTGTAATACAGATTTAAACATTTCCACCCGGCCGCGGTCAGAGCAGGATTCCGCTGCGGGCTTCCGCATGCGGAATCGGGCTGTGCCGTGTGCAGGCGGCCTAAGGGTACAGTCACACAACTGCTACTCACGCACGATATCAGACCGCTAAAAGTAAAATCATCTTTATATATTAATCAATAATTTAAATGATTTAATTCACAAGAGATTTGTTTCTTAGACGAGATGAAGAAAAACAAACACGCATGACCCATCTCTCTGCGATTTGTTTATTCTTACTTTTAAAACATGCTATTTTCACAGGCATGAAAACCACATACTGCAGAGCTGCGCTCACACGCATGAAAACCACATACTGCAGAGCTGCGCTCACACGCATGAAAACCACATACTGCAGAGCTGCGCTCACACGCATGAAAACCACATACTGCAGAGCTGCGCTCACACGCATGAAAACCACATACTGCAGAGCTGCGCTCACACGCAGGGCGCTGCAAGGACAATAATCAGGCCAAATTTATCAGACGGATATTGTAATCACCCGTGTGAATGCCCCCCTGATGGTTATAACTTGGCTAGTCACAGACTACACCATAGCCATGTATAGATAAGAGAGCGGGACTGCGAGGAAAGGCGATAGGAGGATTGATGCGTTGGAGCTGTGGTGCTGGCAGAATTTGCTGCATATACCCTGGACAGCGAGAGTAACAAACAGAGAAGTCCTGAATCATATAAGACCCGATATATCACTGGGGGCCGAGGCTCGCCCCGGGGCTCCGACCCACTGGGGGCCGAGGCTCGCCCCGGGGCTCCGACCCACTGGGGGCCGAGGCTCGCCCCGGGGCTCCGACCCACTGGAGGCCACGGCTCGCCCCGGGGCTCCGACCCACTGGAGGCCACGGCTCGCCCCGGGGCTCCGACCCACTGGAGGCCACGGCTCGCCCCGGGGCTCCGACCCACTGGGGGCCGAGGCTCGCCCCGGGGCTCCGACCCACTGGAGGCCACGGCTCGCCCCGGGGCTCCGACCCACTGGAGGCCACGGCTCGCCCCGGGGCTCCGACCCACTGGAGGCCACGGCTCGCCCCGGGGCTCCGACCCAGGTATTTTTGCCATGCAATGCGGGCAGAGTCGCTAGAAAAATCTGTAATGCTTAGACAGATCAGTGGCAAAACACAACCCAAAGAACACGATGGTCGATACTGTCAAAGCAGAGACTGGCATGGCTATCACACAACAGAGAAGCAAAATTAAAAAACAGGGAGCTCGCCTGTAGGGTCGCCGAGGGGCGTGAACGACTAGACGGCTAACAAACAACTATCAAAGGCTACTTTAGTTTTTTTACCAGCAGCCTTCCCTTATTTCTGCTACCATGATGCTTGTTGAGAAACTGGCATATGAAGGCTAATGCTGCACGACCGCACTGTCCCACGTGTATTGTCGCCAGCGATGCTGAAATGACAACTTTTTACCGTATTCGATAAGTCTGTATCTGTAATGCTTGGGACTGATGGCTTTATGGAAATGCAAAAATGAAAAGTTTGGAGCTATGAAGTCTCCAGTCAGTTCGTTAAGTGTTACTGTTGCATAATATCCCGCATATACCCATCACATGAGGTTACAAGCTGTAAACATGCAGTCAGCTGACACCGAGAGATGACTGCTGACTAATATGCAGGCAGACAACACCGAGAGACAATTAACCGCTGACTAATACTGAAGGGACTTTCTCAAATATAAGTTCCTAGTCAAGAATACTTGGATGAAAAGTTAGATTATACTTACCGATAAATCGTTTTTTTAGGGAGTCTCCACGACAGCAGCACCTGATAGCGCCTCCTCCTGATAGGACAGGAGCACAGAGGTTTAAAAACGCTCTCCCTCAATGATTTATAACGAACCGCCAGGGGTAGGAGCTTAACTAAAGTAATTACCCATACTGGTATACTTTAATGAAAAATAAATTATATTTTCTCAGCGGGGAATGTACGGGTGCTGCTGTGGAGACTCCCTAAAAAACTGATTATCGGTAAGCCTAATCTAACTCTTCCCCATCGTCTCCATGACAGCACCACCTGAGACGTACCAACTAAATTCTTGTCCGGGTGGGACTGTGGCTGAAGGACAGATCCTCGTCCTCCTGAATATCTATTCTGAAAGGTTTGGTGAAGGTATGGGGTCTTTTCCATACTACAGCCTTGCATATGTGTTCAACTGATGCTGAGGCATGGTCGGCCCAGGAAGTGGATGCTGCCCTTGTAGAGTGGTCTTTAAGGCTAGTGGGGGCCTCTTTATTGCCACACAGGCCTCTGTGATGGCCAGACGGATCCATTTGGCTATAGAGGTCTTCGCTGCTTTTTCCTATTATGGGGGGGGGGAATTGGATAAATAAGTTATGGTCCTGCTCGTGGCGCTGATATATTGCAGAACTGCTCTCCTGATGTCCAGACAGATTCTCGTTCTTGATCATTCTTAGGATTATCGAAAAACAAGCGATTAATGTCCTGTGACCTATGAAAAGGCGACAACACTTTAGGCATAAACGATGGGTCTAATTTGATAATTTTACTTTCAGTGATTCTGAAAATAGGCTGGCGACTGGATAAAGTCTGCAGCTTGCTAATCCGTCTGGCCGAAGAGATTGCCACAAAAAAAAATATATATATAGTTTTTGTCAGAACTCTAATAGGGAGCGACTCTGTAGGTTCAAATGGGTCTGAAGGCCCCAAGGACCCAATTCAGGTTCTAATCAGGGACCAGGGTAGTAAATTTGGCTTCAACCTGTCTGCTGCCTTCATACATCTATCAATCCATGTTGTTTTGGAGAGTCTGATGTCAAAAAAGGCACCAAGGGCTGCTACCAGGACCCTCAGTGTACTTGGGGAGAGGCCCTTGTCCGGACCCTCCTGAAGAAATTCAAGCATTGTAAAGATGTCAGGGGAAGAAACCGGGAGCTTCTTCTCCTGTCCCCATGAGAAATATCTTTTGCAGACCTTTAGATGAATTTAATTAGTTGTTATTCTTCTGCTAGATAATAAGTTTGTGCCAACTTCTAGGAGAAGCCTCTTCCCGGCAGCATGGATTTTTCAATATCCATGCTGCAAGGTGGGGGCTTGCTACATCCGGATGGCTTAGGGGACCCTGGGCCAGAAGGTCCTGTTGAGCGGGCACGTGGCCTGGGTCCCGTAGGCTTAGATTTTTTTAGAAGCTAGAACCAGCTTCTCGTTGCCCAGAATGGAGCTACCAGTATGAGAGTGCATTTTTGGGAGCGGAACTTCTGGAGGACTTTTGGGATTAGCGGAATTGGGGGAAAATGTGTAGCCAATCCTCTGCTCCAATCCAGAGTTAAAGGAGATGTCCCGCGCCGAAACGGGTTTTTTTTTTTTTAAACCCCCCCCCCGTTCGGCGCGAGACAACCCCGATGCAGGGGTTAAAAAAACCACCCGCACAGCGCTTACCTGAATCCCGGCGGTCCGGTGACTTCAATACTTACCGCTGAAGATGGCCGCCGGGATCCTCTATCTTCGTGGACCGCAGCTCTTCTGTGCGGTCCACTGCCGATTCCAGCCTCCTGATTGGCTGGAATCGGCACGTGACGGGGCGGAGCTACACGGAGCTACACGGAGCCCCATAGAGAACAGCAGAAGACCCGGACTGCGCAAGCGCGGCTAATTTGGCCATCGGAGGCCAAAAATTAGTCGGCACCATGGAGACCAGGACGCTAGCAACGGAGCAGGTAAGTAAAAAACTTTTTATAACTTCTGTATGGCTCATAATTAATGCACAATGTATATTACAAAGTGCATTATTATGGCCATACAGAAGTGTATAACCCCACTTGCTGCCTCGGGACATCTCCTTTAATGCATTCACCACTACTAGGTGATCTCCCGGGCTGAGGGAGAAGAATCTCTCCACTTGCGATTTTCTTTTGATGCAAACAGGAATCTGCAGGATTCCCCACCTGTTTGTCAAGATTTTGAAGGCTTCCTGGGAAATTGACCATTCTCCTGTGTCTATGCGTTTTTGACTGAGTCTGCTTTCAGGTCTAAGGTTCCCTTCAGGTGGGCTGCCGTAAAGATGGGAATCTTATTCCCCCCTGATATAGGAGACTGCTCTGATGTTGTCCGACAGGATCTTCAGATGTTGGTTGAATGTAGGATCTCTCAATTGCTGGAGAGTCTCCCAGATTGCTCGTAGTGGTCTGTAATTTGAGGACTGATGTCTGATCCGTGGGAGCAAGGACCCTGAATACATAAGTCCTTACCATGAGCATCCTAGCCACTTGTGTCTGTCGTAATGCATACAACTGGATTTCAAAGCCAATAGGTTCAAGGTGGACAGCCACTAACACAGGGATACCCTTACTGCAGGCTCCTCCCCCCACCAGTGCTGCCACTTAGGGGAGCCTCAGAGAATCACACCTGCCTCTGTGGGCCCGCAAGCCTCCATGGACCAGCAGTGTCGGGGAGAAGCCTATTTAGAACCCCCGATGGGCCACGGTGGGGAGGAATCCGGTCTGGGCGCACTGCTCCATGTAGCGTCCGAGAAGACGATCCTTAACTGTAATCCTTTCTAAGTATACTCCCGCTGGGATCTCTACCTGCACCTGGCTGCGATACCTGCTTCCTAGCAGTGCAGAAAATACACGGAGGCAGGTGGGAGATGGGGGAAGGGGGGGGTTAAACCACTCTGTGTACCTGCCCTATCAGGAGGGGGCGATCTCGGGTGGTGCCATCATGGAGCAGATAGGGAAAACTGATCTTTTCCAGTCCCTTGGCAGGTGAATGAGCCCCAACACTGCGAGCTAAGCTGTATCCGTATCTTGGGAGATGCATAAACAGGGAGTGTAAACCACCGTACTTTGCTGTTTGCGCAGCTGCCATTGACTTCTAAGGCCTCCCTCACACAGGCGTTTTTGTACCGAGTTTTGCTCTGCGCCAAACACTGTACTAGGCTCCCATTCATTTTACTGTTGCTGCTCACACAGGGCCGAAAGCGCAGTGTTTTGAAAGCGTTGCATGTTGTATTCTTGGCCGTTTTCAGCTGCGTCACGGCACAACTCTGTACTGCCATTTTTTATGGCGTTAAACGCAGGTTGCTGTCGCAGCACGTCTGAAAAAAAGTTTCCAGTTTCCTTGGCTACTCAGCTGTGCTGAAAACACAGCCAAAACGTTGGCAAAACGCATGCCATTGCTGAAAACGCCTGTGTGAGGGAGGCCTAAGGGAATCCCAGGAACAGCGCAGTAGGGCCGCTCGGCCGCTCCCGTCATCCCGGCCCCCTGGTGGTCTTTGCCATGTTCGTCTGAGATGTGAATTCTCCTATAACAATCTAGAGTTGCTGAATAGATAGAAAGTCATTTGCTTACAGAATGGCCTGAAGAGAACAGAGGGAAAGATAACAGTTTTTGCAATACTTGTGCCAGTTCTCAATAGTCTGGACTGTACAAAAAACAGCAGATCCTGGCAAAAACAACACCTTGCGAAAAAAAAGTAACTGAACCTTGAAATGTTAAAGGAAACTGCTGCACAAACTTTATTCTGGACCGCCGCTGTAACATGTGTCTGCCGGCAGCACCGCGATGTCACACGTCCATATACTGCCGCCGCAATGCATCTACTCCCTCCTGATTGTCCAGGACTTTGGTCGTCGGCCAGCGGGGCGGTGCTGAAGAACCACTTATTACAAGCATTTGCTGTAAAGCGGCTTATTGCTTATCTAGAATAAACACATTTACTTGAGTCTTAGTTACCGGCAATCTGAAGACATCCTCCATCAGGAGAGAACTGGCTGCAACAATCTCCCAATTTCCAGCCTGTATAACACGGCACCTGGGTCACGCCCCCCCCCCCCCCCCACTGTATGGCATGGCACCCGGGTCACTGTATGACATGAGTGTTGTATCATACAGTGGGGGCCCGTGACCAAACACCCCACTGTATGACAACACTCGGGCCACAGACCCACACTGTATGACATGGCACTCAGATCACTGTATGGCACGGCACCCTACTGTATGACAACACTGAGGTCACAGCCCCCCACTGTATGGCATGGCACCCGGGTCACTGTATGACATGAGTTGTGTCATACAATGGGGGGCCGTGACCAAACACCCCACTGTATGACAACACTCGGGCCACAGACCCACACTGTATAACATGGCACGGCACCCTACTGTATGACAACACTGGGGTCAAGGCCCCCCACTGTATGGCATGGCACCCGGTTCACGGCCGCCCACTGTATGACAACACTGGGGTCACGGCCCACAACTGTATGACACAACACCCCACTATATGACACAACACCCCACTATATGACACAACACCCCACTATATGACACAACACCCCACTATATGACAACACTCAGGTCACGGCCCCCCGCAGGTAACAAAAGAGGAATAAATAGGGAGATGCAAACTGTTGTGTAAGATGTCCTGCCCTTCCACGATATGATCCCATTCCTAAATATACGGCACCCACAGAGGCAGACGATCTCCCGGTATAACAGTGTACATCTCAGACTGCAGTACACGTAACCCAAGAACACGCATGGACATCAAAACAGCAATTTAGAAGGATTTGTGCATATGCTGATCATCAATAATCTGGTGAAGAGACCCTGCAGGTCTAACAGTTCTCTATTATAAATATAAGCAGCTGGGACTTACCATGTGACTTGTCAAAGGGGTGTGTCACTAACATTGCAGAGCACTGATTGGACAGTATCAGCCCACGTACCTGACAGCGCTCTAAGGCCTCATGTCCACTGGGTAAATGGAATTGCGGATTCCGCAGCGGATTTTGCCCATAGGGAATCACTGCCATCCGCGGGTCCATTAAATTGATTTTTGCACCCGCAGATGGCATTTTAAAAGAATTGCGTTTTTCATGTGCGGGAGAAAAAACGCGGCATGCTCCATTTGCCGTGGAATCCACGCGGATCGGCAACATTGCTATCACATTGATAGCAATGTGTGCGGATATCTGCATGCAAAAAAATGCCATTTAATGCAAATCCACGCAGAATCCGCGGCAGATTCTGCGCGGATTGTATTTTTTGAGTGGACATGAGGCCTAAGAGGCTGCACAATTATTATATTATGGGGAATACAAGGATTTACTAAAACAGACGAGTCCAAGAACTCACTGGCCTTCTTAAACCCCTTCACGACCAAGCAGTCAGCTTACAGTGCTCAGTCCTGGGCTAGAATACCAGCTAATAGCAACATTACGTCGCAGGATTAAAGCTCCTGCAAAGTAGTCACAGCCGAGGACCCAGAGAAGCAATTAACAACCTCTGCCTTCACAGAAAATTAAAACAAAAAGACCATGTGAATGACGCCCAAAGTTCTTACGATGTCACGGGCGACGTACATGGTAAAAAAGTTACAAAAAACTAAATAATTCACAGAATAAAAAAGAAATACATACATAAAAAATAAAAGTGGCCTAAAGCCGACGTCAACCAAAGTGTCGCAGCATGCGCCCTGTAACCCGGGACTATACAAATTATATAGCGAAATGAGGAACCCATTCCCATAGTATATTTACACTAAAATAGAGTAATTTTAAAAATAAACTATAAAATTAAAAGTTTCTTTTTTTTTTTTAAGAGCTTGCTACCTCCGATAAAACAAAAAAAAAAAAAGAATCAAGGAAAAAAGATAACTTAACTGAAGAAAAATATTAGGGCAGTACAAACATCACATCCCTAAGAAGTGTCTGGTGCTTCAGGACCACAACAGCCTGGTCCTTGAGGAGTTAAGGAAAGACGCGACAACAGGTAGGTTACCATAAAGATCTGTGCATATTGTACAGCAGGAAGGTACAGCAGAGACTCAGGAAGCACTCCCGGCACAACTTCCTCACTTCTGCCCTTTCCTTGTTACTTTATGCAAACATGCAGCAAAGCGATGTGTCTTGTAGGGCGCAGACAATGCGGTCCCAGCAGCCAGGAACAAGATTCATGGCTCCCGCTGCCAGTAGCACCAGGATGCCCTCCGAGGGTTTCCTTTCCAACAGCCTGGCCAAGTAATACACAGGAGAAAGCTGCAGCCAACATTGTGAACAGCGCCCGCAAGCTTCACACATTGTAAAGGGGTTATATTAACAGATTGGGTTCTTAAGCCTGGTTTAGACAACGATTATCGCTCAAAAAATCTTTTGTGCGCTAATAATAGTGTTCTAAGTGATCACCTTGCCAGCTGTTTCCCAATCCCGATCCATGTCAAGAGAAGAAAAAAAACCCATCACGGCCGGTCCCGTCTCCATGTGTTGTCCAACGCCATCGGCACCCAAGAATCCATACTGAAGTGTGAATAAGCCCTAAGTGTGTGAGATTTCATGGTGAAATGTTACAATGTCTCAGACAATTAGAACTGGAGGTCCGTGAGAATCAGGAGCAACATCTGTGATAACCCAAAGGCCGATGACCGGAACATGATAACCAGAGGCAAAGGCATCTAGTACAGCTGCTTCTACACTGAACGATGTCAGCGTGGGCCCGACACCAGCAGATACATGGCTAGCGCATTCAGGCGTGGGCCCGACACCAGCAGATACATGGCTAGCGCATTCAGGCGTGGGCCCGACACCAGCAGATACATGGCTGGCGCATTCAGGCGTGGGCCCGACACCAGCAGATACATGGCTGGCGCATTCAGGCGTGGGCCCGACACCAGCAGATACATGGCTGGCGCATTCAGGCGTTGGCCCGACACCAGCAGATACATGGCTGGCGCATTCAGGCGTGGGCCCGACACCAGCAGATACATGGCTGGCGCATTCAGGCGTGGGCCCGACACCAGCAGATACATGGCTAGCGCATTCAGGCGTGGGCCCGACACCAGCAGATACATGGCTAGCGCATTCAGGCGTGGGCCCGACACCAGCAGATACATGGCTAGCGCATTCAGGCGTGGGCCCGACACCAGCAGATACATGGCTAGCGCATTCAGGCGTGGGCCCGACACCAGCAGATACATGGCTAGCGCATTCAGGCGTTGGCCCGACACCAGCAGATACATGGCTAGCGCATTCAGGCGTTGGCCCGACACCAGCAGATACATGGCTAGCGCATTCAGGCGTTGGCCCGACACCAGCAGATACATGGCTAGCGCATTCAGGCGTTGGCCCGACACCAGCAGATACATGGCTAGCGCATTCAGGCGTTGGCCCGACACCAGCAGATACATGGCTAGCGCATTCAGGCGTTGGCCCGACACCAGCAGATACATGGCTAGCGCATTCAGGCGTTGGCCCGACACCAGCAGATACATGGCTAGCGCATTCAGGCGTTGGCCCGACACCAGCAGATACATGGCTAGCGCATTCAGGCGTTGGCCCGACACCAGCAGATACATGGCTAGCGCATTCAGGCGTTGGCCCGACACCAGCAGATACATGGCTAGCGCATTCAGGCGTTGGCCCGACACCAGCAGATACATGGCTAGCGCATTCAGGTGTTGGCCCGACACCAGCAAATACATCGCTAGCGCATTAAGGCGTTCACATTAGCTATATAAGAACGATCCGCATTTAAACCAGACGGTGATTTTCATGCTTGCAAGAAACGAAGGATAATTAGCTTGATTCGCTCATGGTTGCCTCGTGTCACACTGAATGATTATCGCTTATTTTCAGTGATTTAAAAGATTTTTGAGCGATATTGTAAAACGGCCATTAGTCATATAGAGAAGCGATAGGAAAAAAAAAGTGTTTTGAAAAAATAAAAAAGGACACAAATTGACCACAAAAATAAGAGAAAAACAAGCCTTGCTTGTCATGTTTCACTACGGACTCATCCGGCTGCACGGTTTATTCCGTTCACATCCGTGGCATCTCAATTTTTTCCGTTTCTGTGGCGGCCTCTCTCCTCTCTATGGACAGACATGGGCGCAGCAGAATGCCGACGGACGCGGGTTTTGAAGCTGCATTTTCCAGGGAGAAGTCTCACAGAATTTCCATGCGGTCATTCCGCGAGGTTTCCACGGGAAACCATAAAAGGCTATGAAAGTCACACCAAAAATAATTGTCACCTGTCCACGAGAACGACGCACCCCAAGAGAGGGAAGCGGGGTTCATGCTTGGCATCGCTGCGGCTCCGTTCTCCCGGGTAATTCTCGTGATCCTTGCCGTGATTGGAGGATAGGCAATAAGGTTTCGGTGGGATTATCTCTTTAAGGAGGCATCATGAGAAGACAGGATTTCAAGATGCAATCCTTCTCCACCTCAGCATCAACAAGGGATTGGGTGACCCTGTTCACATTAGACCGCTGGCTGACCAAGATCCGTCTGACACGCACGAGGTTCTCAGGGGTCATCAACATCTGTCCTAAAATAATCTGTAGACCCCCTTCAAAATCTCAACCCAAGTAGGATAAAGTGCAAGTCAGTCCAGTCACCGCCAATGTGGTGCTAGCCGCCGCTCCCAGCCGACACCGGGGGAGCTCAAAATACATCGTAAGCTTCTTGTCTCTTCACAAAAGGGCGCCCCCCCCCCCCCCCCAGCCCGATGCCCCAACCGTGCCCCAATAGCGCCGGCATTACATCAGCCACTGTCTGCTGAATCTAGGCCAATCTACCAGCAGCCGCGCACATTTTGTTGCTTTCCCCGGTTTCCTCGGACTCTGCTCTTGCATTGGTCTGATCCTTCCGTCCGTGTTCCAGCAGGCCTGCGAGGCGCTCGGATCGCCATACAAATCACGGTAAAGAGCATCGAGTGAGCACAGCCTTACACGTCAGAGCCGCCGGTGGAGAGTCAGCGTGAAGGGCCGGACCACCCTCATTTTAGTCCACGGCACCCAACCGGAACATCCAGGGGGTTTCACTCTCATGATGTGAAGTCAGTAGCGCGGCACGCTGCACTACTGCAGACGGTCAGCTTCCCGGCAGCCGGGAATCCTTGGGAGGGCACGTCCGGGAACAGATGAGGCTACGGACATCATCAGCAAGAAGCAATGGCGGCTGCCGCACATAGACGGAACATCTCAAACCTTCATGGGAAAACCGCACACCCCCCCTGAGACCACCAGCACCCCGCGGCTGCTACTAGGATCCGGGGGAAATCTCACGGAAACAGCAAATCACATGACCGAGCATCTCGTCTCCTTGGTAACAGGAGACCTAAAGAAAGTTGTAGTAAAAGCCCCCCGACGATGGCCGACATGAGCGCCGGCCGTGTCCCCACCTACCCGCTACACTGAACGCTGGGAAAGTTTAAGGATTGTCCCAGGAAACCGCTCTGGAGGATGAGGAGGCGCCAGCTGCTGCCGGGCTCTTGGGGGCCCCACCACCACCCACCGGGCTCTCGGGTACCCCACAACCACCAGTTGCCGAGCTCTCGGGGGCCACACCACCGGTAGCTACTGCCAGGCTCTCGGGGGCCCCACAATATCAATGTATAGCCACCACAGACCACAAATCAAAACTCCAAATAAGGTTAACAAGCAGTCTAGGTGGCGGCATAGGCAGGGTAGTACATGATGCACACAGCGGCGGTTCTACCTGCAGGGGTCCTTCTCAAGAGATACAAAGATGTACAAACTATTCTACATACACAACACAGATTAATCAGGGAGCAGTCCTAGTGATCACATACAGCCCACCAGCAGGGGGAACCAGAGATACATTACCCACTCAGGCACAGCCAGGGTCCCGGCACGCATATTTCTGTTTTGAGCCGCGGCACAGAAACTCAGCCTCCCCGCCGGCGTTCTCGGTCCATCACTGCGCATGCGCAGGTCTGGGTCGTGACGTCAACCTCACATCCCGCGAGACCACGGCCCCGGTGTGCGCGTGTAGGTTGGGATCGTCCTAGCAACGAGAGATGCTATCACAGACCCTCCGCACCGCCCCCCCCCCTCCCGGAGTCTGTCAGTTGTTCACCTCCTCCCCTTCAAACTACCTCTATGACTGGGTGTCATAGCATGTCTGTCTGTCCAAGACTCCAAACAGCCCCACTAAGTGTAACACATCACCCCCCCATCACTGCACCCATCACATCACATCACCCCCCCAACACTGCACCCATCACATCACAGCACCCATCACATCACATCACCCCCCCATCACAGCACCCATCACATCACCCCCCCATCACATCACATCACCCCCCCATCACAGCACCCATCACATCACATCACAGCACCCATCACATCACATCACCCCCCCATCACTGCACCCATCACATCACAGCACCCATCACATCACAGCAACCCCCCATCACTGCACCCATCACATCACAGCACCCATCACATCACAGCACCCATCACATCACAGCACCCATCACATCACATCACCCCCCCATCACATCACTGCACCCATCACATCACAGCACCCCCCCCCATCACAGCACCCATCACATCACAGCAACCCCCCATCACTGCACCCATCACATCACAGCACCCATCACATCACATCAGCCCCCCATCACTGCACCCATCACATCACAGCACCCATCACATCACAGCAACCCCCCATCACTGCACCTATCACATCACATCACCCCCCCATCACTGCACCCATCATATCACAGCACCCATCACATCACAGCACCCCCCCATCACAGCACCCATCACATCACAGCAACCCCCCATCACAGCACCCATCACATCACAGCAACCCCCCATCACATCACCCCCCTATCACAGCAAACCCATCACATCACATCACCCCCCCATCACAGCAAACCCATCACAGCACCCATCACATCACAGCAACCCCCCATCACTGCACCCATCACATCAGCCCCCCATCACAGCAAACCCATCACAGCACCCATCACATCACCCCCATCACATCACATCACCCCCCCATCACAGCACCCATCACATCACAGCAACCCCCCATCACTGCACTCATCTCATCACCCCCCCCCAATCACAGCAAACCCATCACTGCACCCATCACATCACATCACCCCCATCACATCACATCACATCACCCCCATCACATCACCTCCCATCACTGCACCCATCACATCACTGCACCTCCCATCACAGCAACCCCATCACATCACCCCATCACATCACAGCACCTCCCATCACTGCACCCATCACATCACAGCACCCCCATCAATGCATCCATCACCTCCCATCACTGCAGCCATCACTTCACAGCACCCCCCATCACATCACTGCACCCATCACATCACATCACCCCCATCACTGCACCCATCACCCCCATCACTGCACCCATCCCATCACAGCACCTCCCATCACAGCAACACCATCACACCACATCACGCCCATCACATAACAGCACCTCCCATCACAGCAACCCCCATCACTGCACCCCCCCCCATCACAGCACCCATCACATCACATCACCCCCATCACATCACAGCACCTCCCATCACATCACCCCCATAAGATCGCAGCAACCCCCCATCACAGCACCCATCACATCACATCACTTCCCATCACAGCAACCCCATCACAGCACCCATCACATCACATCACCCCTATCACTGCACCCATCCCATCACAGCACCCATCACATCACAGCACCTCCCATCACAGCAACCCCATTACTGCACCCATCAAATCACCCCCATCACTGCACCCATCACATCACATCACCCCCCCATCACAGCACCCATCACATCACCCCCCCATCACATCACATCACCCCCCCATCACAGCACCCATCACATCACATCACAGCACCCATCACATCACATCACCCCCCCATCACTGCACCCATCACATCACAGCACACATCACATCACAGCAACCCCCCATCACTGCACCCATCACATCACAGCACCCATCACATCACAGCAACCCCCCATCACTGCACCCATCACATCACAGCACCCATCACATCACAGCACCCATCACATCACATCACCCCCCCATCACATCACTGCACCCATCACATCACAGCACCCATCACATCACAGCACCCATCACATCACATCACCCCCCCCCCCATCACAGCACCCATCACATCACAGCAACCCCCCATCACTGCACCCATCACATCACAGCACCCATCACATCACATCAGCCCCCCATCACTGCACCCATCACATCACAGCACCCATCACATCACAGCAACCCCCCATCACTGCACCTATCACATCACATCACCCCCCCATCACTGCACCCATCATATCACAGCACCCATCACATCACAGCACCCCCCCATCACAGCACCCATCACATCACAGCAACCCCCCATCACAGCACCCATCACATCACAGCAACCCCCCATCACATCACCCCCCTATCACAGCAAACCCATCACATCACATCACCCCCCCATCACAGCAAACCCATCACAGCACCCATCACATCACAGCAACCCCCCATCACTGCACCCATCACATCAGCCCCCCATCACAGCAAACCCATCACAGCACCCATCACATCACAGCAACCCCCCATCACTGCACCCATCACATCAGCCCCCCATCACAGCAAACCCATCACAGCACCCATCACATCACATCACCCCCATCACATCACATCACCCCCCCATCACAGCACCCATCACATCACAGCAACCCCCCATCACTGCACTCATCTCATCACCCCCCCCCCAATCACAGCAAACCCATCACTGCACCCATCACATCACATCACCCCCATCACATCACATCACATCACCCACATCACATCACCCCCATCACATCACCTCCCATCACTGCACCCATCACATCACTGCACCTCCCATCACAGCAACCCCATCACATCACCCCATCACATCACAGCACCTCCCATCACTGCACCCATCACATCACAGCACCCCCATCAATGCATCCATCACCTCCCATCACTGCAGCCATCACTGCAGCCATCACTTCACAGCACCCCCCATCACATCACTGCACCCATCACATCACATCACCCCCATCACTGCACCCATCACCCCCATCACTGCACCCATCCCATCACAGCACCTCCCATCACAGCAACACCATCACACCACATCACGCCCATCACATAACAGCACCTCCCATCACAGCAACCCCCATCACTGCACCCCCCCCATCACAGCACCCATCACATCACATCACCCCCATCACATCACAGCACCTCCCATCACATCACCCCCATAAGATCGCAGCAACCCCCCATCACAGCACCCATCACATCACATCACTTCCCATCACAGCAACCCCATCACAGCACCCATCACATCACATCACCCCTATCACTGCACCCATCCCATCACAGCACCCATCACATCACAGCACCTCCCATCACAGCAACCCCATTACTGCACCCATCAAATCACCCCCATCACTGCACCCATCACATCACAGCACCTCCCATCACAGCAACCCCATCACAGCACCCATCACATCACATCACCCCCATCACTGCACCCATCACATCACAGCACCTCCCATCACATCACCCCCATCACAGCACCCATCACATCACATCACCCCCATCACTGCACCCATCACATCACAGCACCTCCCATCACATCACCCCCATCACAGCAACCCCCATAAGATCACAGCAACCCCCCATCACATCACATCACCCTCATCACATCACAGCACCTCCCATCACAGCAACCCCATCACAGCACCCATCACATCACAGCACCTCCCATCACAGCAACCCCATCACAGCACCCATCACATCACATCACCCCTATCACTGCACCCATCCCATCACAGCACCCATCACATCACAGCACCTACCATCACAGCACCCATCACATCACCCCCATCACTGCACCCATCACATCACAGCACCTCCCATCACAGTACCCATCACATCACCCCCATCACTGCACCCATCACATCACAGCACCTCCCATCACAGTACCCATCACATCACAGCACCTCCCATCACAGCAACCCCATCACATCACATCACCCCCATCACATCACAGCACCTCCCAGCACTGCAACCCCCATAACTGCACCCCCATAATATCACAGCAACCCCCCATCACAGCACCCATCACATCACCCTCATCACATCACAGCAACCCCATCACATCACATCACCCCCATCACTGCACCCATCACATCACCCCCATCACTGTACCCAGTACATCACATCACCCCCATCACGTCACAGCACCTCCCATCACTGCACCCCCATAAGATCACAGCAACCCCCCCATCACTGCACCCATCACATCACAGCAACCCCCATCACTGCACCCCCATAAGATCATAGCAACCCCCCATCACATCACCCCCATCACATCACATCACCTACCATCACAGCAACCCCATCACTGCAACCCCATCACTGCAACCCCATCACAGCACCCATCACATCACCCCCATCACTGCACCAATCACATCACCCCCATCACTGCACCCATCACATCACAGCACCTCCCATCACAGCATCCATCACATCACAGCACCTCCCATCACAGCAACCCCATCACATCACCCCCATCACATCACAGCACCTCCCATAACTGCAACCCCATAAGATCACAGCAACCCCCCATCCAGCACCCATCACATCACCCTCATCACATCACTGCACCCATCACATCACAGCACCTCCCATCACAGCAAACCCATCACATCACCCCCATCACTGTACCCAGTACATCACATCACCCCCATCACGTCACAGCACCTCCCATCACAGCAAACCCCATCACTGTACCCCCATAAGATAACAGCAACCCCCTCATCACTGCACCCATCACATCACATCACAGCACCTCACATCACAGCAACCCCCATCACTGCACCCCCATAAGATCACAGCACCCATCACATCACTCCCATCACATCACAGCACCTCCCATCACATCACAGCACCTCCCATCACAGCACCTCCCATCACAGCACCTCCCATCACAGCAACCCCATCACAGCACTTATCACATCACCCCCATCACATCACAGCACCTCCCATCACATCACAGCACCTCCCATCACAGCACCTCCCATCACAGCAACCCCATCACAGCACTTATCACATCACCCCCATCACTGCACCCATCACATCATAGCACCTCCCATCACAGCAACTCCATCACATCACAGCACCCATCTCATCATCCCCATCACTGCACCCAGCACATCACATCACCCCCATCACAGCACCTCCCATCACAGCAAACCCCATCACTGCACCCCCATAAGATCACAGCA
This sequence comes from Eleutherodactylus coqui, assembly GCF_035609145.1. Taxonomy (NCBI): domain Eukaryota; kingdom Metazoa; phylum Chordata; class Amphibia; order Anura; family Eleutherodactylidae; genus Eleutherodactylus; species Eleutherodactylus coqui. The sequence goes on along the minus strand of NC_089848.1, from coordinate 35,438,025 downwards.
ACCCCCCCATCACTGCACCCATCACATCACAGCACCCCCATCACATCACAGCAACCCCCATCACTGAACCCATCACATCACAGCACCCCCATCACATCACAGCAACCCCCATCACTGAACCCATCACATCACCCCCCCATCACTGCACCCATCGCATCACAGCAACCCCCCATCACAGCAACCCCATCACAGCACCCATCACTGCACCCATCACAGCACCCACATCACAGCAACCCCCCATTACTGCACCCATCACATCACCTCCATCACAGCACTCCCCATCACTGCAACCCCATCACATCACAGAAACCCCCCATCACTGCACCCATCACATCACAGCACCCACATCACTGCAGCTATCACATCACATCACACCCATCACTGCAACCCCATCATATCACAGCACCCCCATCACATCACCCTCCATCACTGCAACCCCATCACAGCACCCCCATCACTGCACCCCGCATCACGTCACATCACCCCCATCACAGCACCCCCCCATCACTGCAACCCCATCACATCACAGCAACCCCCCCATCACTGCACCCATCACATCACAGCACCCCCATCACATCACAGCAACCCCCATCACTGCACCCATCACATCATAGCACCTCCCATCACAGCAACTCCATCACATCACAGCACCCATCTCATCATCCCCATCACTGCACCCAGCACATCACATCACCCCCATCACAGCACCTCCCATCACAGCAAACCCCATCACTGCACCCCCATAAGATCACAGCAACCCCCCCATCACTGCACCCATCACATCACAGCACCCCCATCACATCACAGCAACCCCCATCACTGAACCCATCACATCACCCCCCCATCACTGCACCCATCGCATCACAGCAACCCCCCATCACAGCAACCCCATCACAGCACCCATCACTGCACCCATCACAGCACCCACATCACAGCAACCCCCCATTACTGCACCCATCACATCACCTCCATCACAGCACTCCCCATCACTGCAACCCCATCACATCACAGAAACCCCCCATCACTGCACCCATCACATCACAGCACCCACATCACTGCAGCTATCACATCACATCACACCCATCACTGCAACCCCATCATATCACATCACCCTCCATCACTGCAACCCCATCACAGCACCCCCATCACTGCACCCCGCATCACGTCACATCACCCCCATCACAGCACCCCCCCATCACTGCAACCCCATCACATCACAGCACCCCCCATCACATCACCCTCATCACGGCAACCCCCCATCACTGCACCATTCACATTACATCGCCCCATCACATCACAGCACCCCCATTACAGCACCCCCCATCACATCACCCACATCACAGCACCCCCCATCACTGCAACCCCATCACATCACCCCCCATCACTGCACCCATCACATCACCCCCCATCACTGCACCCATCACATCACAGCAACCCCCATCACATCACCCACACCACTGTAGCCATCACATCACATCACCCCATCACAGCAACTCCCCATCACTGCACCCCTATCACATCACAGTACCCCATCACGTCACATCACCCCCCATCACAGAAATCCCCCATCACAGCACCTATCAGATCACATCACCCACATCACATAACAGCACCCCCATCACATCACCCTCATCACAGCAACCCCCTATCACTGCAACCCTATCACATCACATCACCCTCATCATATCACAGTACCCCCATCACAGCAACCCCCCATTACTGCAACCCCCATCACTGCACCCATCACATCACAGCACCCACCATCACTGCAGCCATCACATCACAGCGCCCCCCATCACTGCACCCCCCATCACAGCACCTATCAGATCACATCACCCACATCACATCACAGCACCCCCATCATTGCAGCTATCACATCACCCCCATCACTGCAACCCCATCACATCACAGCACCCCCATCACAGCAACCCCATTACATCACCCTCCATCACTGCAACCCCATCACATCACTGCACCCCCATCACAGCAACCCCCCATCACATCACATCACCCCCATCACAGCAACCCCATCACTGCAACCCCATCACATCACAGCACCCCCATCACAGCACCCCCCCATCACTGCAACCCCATCACATCACAGCACCTCCCATCACTGCAACCCCATCACATCACTCCCATCACAGCAACACCCCATTACATCACATCACCCTCATCACGGCAACCCCCCATCACTACACCCATCACATTACATCACCCCATCACATCACAGCAACTCACCATCATATCACAGCCCCCCCATCACTGCACCCATCACGTCACATCACCCCCATCACATTACATCACCCCCATCACTGCACCCACATCACTGTAGCCATCACATCGCATCACCCCATCACAGCAACTCCCCATCACTGCACCCCCATCACATCACCCTCATCACAGCAAGCCCCTATCACTGCACCCCTATCAACTCACAGCACCCCCCATCACATCACTGCAACCCCATCACAGCAGCCCCCCATCACTGCACCCCCCATCACAGCAACACCCCCCCATCACTGCACACATCACATCACCCCCCATCACTGCACCCATCACATCACAGCACCCCCCATCACTGCAACCCCATCACGGCAACCCCCCATCACCCTCATCACGGCAACCCCCCATCACTGCACCCCATCACATCACAGCACCCACCATCACATCACATCACCCCATCACAGCAATTTCCCATCACATCACAGCACCCCCCATCACTGCAACCCCATCACATCACCCCCCAATCATTGCACCCATCACATCACATCACCCCCATCACTGCAGCCATCACTTTACAGCACCCCCATCACATCACATCACCCCCAAGACATGGTAGCACCCACATCACATCACATCACCCCCATCATTGCACCTATCACAACATCCCATCACATCACAGCACCCCCATTACAGCATCCCCATCACTGCAGCCATCACATCACAGCACCCCCATTACAGCACCCCCCATCACATCACCCACATCACTGAAGCCATCACATCACATCACCCCATCACAGCAACTCCCCATCACTGCACCCCCATCACATCACATCACAGCACCCCCCATCACATCACCCCCCATCACTGCACCCATCACATCACCCCATCACAGCACCCCCCATCACTACAGCCATCACTTCACAGCATCCCCCATCACTGCAACCACCATCACATCACTGCAACCCGCATCACATCACAGCACCCCCATCACATCACCCCTATCACTGTACCCATCACATCACCCCATCACATCACAGCACCCCCATCACATAACCCACATCACTGTAGCCATCACATCACATCACCCCATCACAGCAACTCCCCATCACTGCACTCCCATCACATCACTGCAACCCCATCACATCACCCCCATCACTGCAACCATCATATCACATCACCCCCATCACTGCAGCCATCACTTCACAGCACCCCCCATCACATCACCCACATCACTGTAGCCATCACATCACATCAGCCCATCACAGCAACTCCCCATCATATTACAGCACCCCCCATCACATTACCCCCCCCCCCCCCTTCACTGCACCCATCACATCACATCATCCCCATCACTGCAGCCATCACTTCACAGCACCCCCCATCACATCACATCACCCCCATCACATCACAGCACCCCCCATCACATCACATCACCCCCATCACTGCACCCACATCACAGCACCCATCACATCACAGCACCCCCCATCACATCACCCCCCATCACATCACATCACCCCCATCACGGCACCCCCATCACATCACATTACCCCCATCACATCGCATCACAGCAACTCCCCATCACTGCATCCGAATCACAGTTATAGACTAAAAATTACAAACTTTATTGGAAAATATCTAAAAAACATGGGCTGACACACACACGTTACATATAGACAAACAAAACATCCAAAATTATCACAAAAGGACGCCTCATCCTTAAAAAGGAAATAATTAGAGGCTGAAGATAATCGGTATTGCCAGAGGACAAATAGCGTTAGGACCTCTGTTTTATCAATCACAGGGGGGGGTTTTTTTGGAAAGTGACTCAAACTGCTGTAAGGGCATAAAAATAGTGCCCACAGTAGAATGATAATTTTCGTAAGAGATCACTTCCTACCAGAATTAGCCCCTATATGATAGAGAATAGAGCGCACAGCGTTCCATAAAATGGTCTAGGTATCATACACTACAAGAACAACAGTTCTCGCTTGCGCGATGTATATAGCGCAATACGTGGTCATTCAATTGTAGTAGACTTGGCTCAAAATATGGTCTAGGTATCATAGACTACATGAACAACAGTTCTCGCTTGCGCAAGGTATATGGCGCAAAGCGTGGTCATTCAGTTGTAGTAGACTTGAGCCGAGTCTACTACAACTGAATGACCACGCTTTGCGCCATATACCTTGCGCAAGCGAGAACTGTTGTTCATGTAGTCTATGATACCTAGACCATATTTTGAGCCAAGTCTACTACAATTGAATGACCACGTATTGCGCTATATACATCGCGCAAGCGAGAACTGTTGTTCTTGTAGTGTATGATACCTAGACCATTTTATGGAACGCTGTGCGCTCTATTCTCTATCATATAGGGGCTAATTCTGGTAGGAAGTGATCTCTTACGAAAATTATCATTCTACTGTGGGCACTATTTTTATGCCCTTACAGCAGTTTGAGTCACTTTCCAAAAAAACCCCCCCCTGTGATTGATAAAACAGAGGTCCTAACGCTATTTGTCCTCTGGCAATACCGATTATCTTCAGCCTCTAATTATTTCCTTTTTAAGGATGAGGCGTCCTTTTGTGATAATTTTGGATGTTTTGTTTGTCTATATGTAACGTGTGTGTGTCAGCCCATGTTTTTTAGATATTTTCCAATAAAGTTTGTAATTTTTAGTCTATAACTGTGATTCGGGCCCTATACTATAATTTATAGACTTATTCCGTCTCTGTGACAACCATCACTGCATCCCCATCACATCACCCTCATCACAGCAAGGCAATATCACTGCACCCCTATCACATTACAGCACCCCCCATCACTGCAACCCCACCACATCACTGCAACCCCATCACATCACTGCAACCACATCACATCACTGCAACCCCATCACATCACTGCAACCCCATCACAGTAACCCCCATCACTGCACCCCCCATCATATCACATCCATCACAGCAACCCCCCATCACTGCACGCATCACAGCAACCCCCCATCACATAACAGCACCCCCATTACAGCAACCCCCATCACATCACCCTCCATCACTGCAACCCCATCACATCACAGCACCCCCATCACTGCACCCCCCATCACATCCATCCAAGCAACCCACCCCATCACTGCACCCATCACAGCAACCCCCCATCACTGCACCCCCATCACATCACAGCACCCCCATTACAGCACCCCCCCATCACTGCAGCCATCACATCACCCCAATCACAGCACTCCCCCATCACTGCAACCCCATCACAGCAACCCCCCATCACCCTCATCACGGCAACCCCCAATTACAGCACCCATCACATCACCCACTTCACTGTAGCCATCACATCACATCACCCCCCATCACTACAGCCCCATCACATTACCCCCCCCATCACTGCACCCATCACATCACATCACCCCCATCACTGCACCCCCCATCACATCACAGCACCCCCATCACTGCACCCCACATCACATCACATCACCCCTATCACAGCACCCCCATCACATCACAGCACCCCCATCACTGCAACCCCATCACATCACCCCCATTACAGCACGCCCCATCACATCACCCACATCACAGCACCCACCATCACTGCAGCCATGACATCACATCACCCCATCACAGCAACTCCCCATCACAGCCCCCCATCACTACACCCATCACGTCACATCACCCCCCATCACTGCACCCATCAAATTACATCACCCCCATCACATCACATTACCCCCATCACTGCACCCATCACATCACAGCACCCCCATCACTGCACCCACATCACTGTAGCCAACACATCGCATCACCCCATCACAGCAACCCCCTATCACTGCACCCCTATCACATCACAGCACCCCCCATCACTGCACCCATCACATCACTGCACCCCATCACATCCATCACAGCAACCCCCCCCCCCATCACTGCACCCATCACAGCAACCCCCCATCACTGCAACCCCATCACGGCAACCCCCATCACCGCACCCATCACATCACATCATCACATCACCCACATCACTGTAGCCATCACATCACATCACCCCATCACAGCAACTCCCCATCACATCACAGCACCCCCCATCACTGCACCCATCACATCACAGCACCCCCCATCACTGCAGCCATCACTTTACAGCACCCCCCATCACATCACATCACCCCCAAGACATGACAGCACCCCCCATCACATCACAGCACCCCCATTACAGCATCCGCCATCACTGCAGCCATCACATCACAGCACCCCTATTACAGCACCCCCCACCACATCACCCACATCACTGTAGCCATTACATCACATCACCCCCATCACTGCAACCCCATCACATCACCCCCCCATCACTGCACCCATCACATCACAGCACCCCCATCACTGCAGCCATCACTTCACAGCAACCCCCATCACATCACTGCAACCCCCATCACATCACTGCAACCCCCATCACATCACTGCAACCCCCATCACATCACTGCAACCCCCATCACATCACAGCACCCCCCATCACATCACCCCATCACATCACAGCACCCCCATTACAGCACCTACATAACTGTAGCCATCACATCACCCTATCACAGCACCCCCCATCACTGCACCCATCACATCACCCCCATCACAGTACCCCCCCATCACTGCAGCCATCACTTCACAGCACCCCCATCACATCACCCACATCACTGTAGCCATCACATCACCCCATCACAGCAACTCCCCATCACATCACATCATAGCACCCCCATCACTGCAACCCCATCACATTACCCCCCCCATCACTGCACCCATCACATCACTTCACCCCCATCACTGTAGCCATCACTTCACAGCACCCCCCCATCACATCACATCACCCCCCATCACATCACATCACCCCCATCACTGCACCCCAATCACATCACAGCACCCCCATCACTGCAACCCCATCACATCACCCCCCTTCACTGCACCCATCACATCACCCTATCACATCACAGCACCCCCATTATAGCACCCCCATCACTGCAGCCATCACATCACTGCAGCCATCACATCACCCCAATCACAGCACCCCCCATCACTGCAACCCCATCACAGCAATCCCCCATCACCCTCATCCCGCAATCCCCTATCACTGCACCCATCACATCACAGCACCCCCCATCACAGCAACCCCCCATCACTGCACGCCCATCACATCACAGCACCCCCATCACAGCACCCCCCATCACTGCAACCCCATCACATCACCCCCCATCACTGTACCGATCACATCGCATCACCCCATCACAGCAACTCCCCATCACATCACCCTCATCACAGCAACCCCCATCAATGGACCCATCACATCACAGCACCCCCATCACAGCACCCCCCATCACTGCAGCCATCACTTTACAGCACCCCCCATCACATCACATCACCCCCAAGAAATGACAGCACCCCCCATCACATCACATCACCCCCATCATTGCACCCATCACATCACAGCACCCCCATTACAGCATCCCCCATCACTGCAGCCATCACATCACAGCACCCCCATTACAGCACCCACATCACTGTAGCCATCACATCACATCACCCCATCACAGCAACTCCCCATCACAGCACCCCCCATCACTGCAACCCCATCACATCACCCCCGCATCACTGCACCCATCACATCACAGCACCCCCATCACTGCAGCCATCACTTCACAGCAACCCCCATCACATGACTGCAACCCCCATCACATGACTGCAACCCCATCACATCACTGCAACCCCCATCACATCACAGCACCCCAATCACAGCACCCCCCATCACTGCAACCCCATCACAGCAATCCCCCATCACCCTCATCCCGCAATCCCCTATCACTGCACCCATCACATCACAGCACCTCCCATCACATCACCCACATCACTGTAGCCATCACATCACATCACCCCATCACAGCAACTCCCCATCACTGCACCCCCATCACATCACAGCTTCCCCCATCACAGCAACTCCCCATCACATCACATTACACCCCCCATCACTGCACCCATCACATTACCCCCCCCATCACTGCACCCATCACATCACATCACCCCCATCACTACAGCCATCACTTCACAGCACCCCCCATCACATCACATCACCCCCATCACTGCACCCCCATCACATCACAGCACCCCTCATCACTGCAACCCCATCACATCACCCCCCATCACTGCACCGATCACATCGCATCACCCCATCACAGCAACTCCCCATCACATCACCCTCATCACAGCAACCCCCATCACTGCACCCATCACATCACAGCACCCCCATCACAGCACCCCCCCATCACTGCAGCCATCACTTTACAGCACCCCCCATCACATCACATCACCCCCAAAACATGACAGCACCACCCATCACATCACATCACATCACCCTCATCATTGCACCCATCACATCACAGCACCCCCATTACAGCATCCCCCATCACTGCAGCCATCACATCACAGCACCCCCATCACATCACCCACATCACTGTAGCCATCACATCACATCACCCCATCACAGCAACTCCCCATCACTGCACCCCCATCACATCACAGCACCCCCCATCACTGCAACCCCATCACATCACCCCCCATCACTGCACCCATCACATCACAGCACCCCCATCACTGCAGCCATCACTTCACAGCAACCCCCATCACATGACTGCAACCCCCATCACATGACTGCAACCCCCATCACATGACTGCAACCCCCATCACATGACTGCAACCCCCATCACATGACTGCAACCCCATCACATGACTGCAACCCCATCACATGACTGCAACCCCCATCACATCACAGCACCCCCATCACATCACAGCACCCCCCATCACATCACCCCATCACATCACAGCACCCCCATCACATCACAGCACCCCCCATCACATCACAGCACCCCCCATCACATCACCCCATCACATCACAGCACCCCCATTACAGCACCTACATCACTGTAGCCATCACATCACCCCATCACAGCAACTCCATCACATCACAGCACCCTCCATCACTGCACCCATCACATCACATCACCCCAATCACAGTACCCCCCATCACTGCAGCCATCACTTCACAGCACCCCCATCACATCACCCACATCACTGTAGCCATCACATCACCCCATCACAGCAACTCCCCATCACATCACATCACAGCACCCCCCATCACTGCAACCCTATCACATTACCCCCCCATCACTGCACCCATCACATCACTTCACCCCCATCACTGTAGCCATGACTTCACAGCACCCCCCATCACATCACATCACCCCCCATCACATCACATCACCCCTATCACTGCAACCCCATCACATCACCTCCCATCACTGCACCCATCACAATACCCCATCACATCACAGCTTCCCCCATCACAGCAACTCCCCATCACATCACATTACCCCCATTACCCCCCCCATCACTGCACCCATCACATTACCCCCCATCACTGCACCCATCACATCACATCACCCCCATCACTACAGCCATCACTTCACAGCACCCCCCATCACATCACATCACCCCAATCACTGCACCCCCATCACATCACAGCACCCCCCATCACAGCAACCCCCCCCCCATCACAGCAACCCCCCATCACTGCACGCCCATCACATCACAGCACCCCCATCACTGTAGCCATGACTTCACAGCACCCCCCATCACATCACATCACCCCCCATCACATCACATCACCCCTATCACTGCAACCCCATCACAGCACCTCCCATCACTGCACCCATCACAACACCCCATCACATCACAGCTTCCCCCATCACAGCAACTCCCCATCACATCACATTACCCCCATTACCCCCCCCCATCACTGCACCCATCACATTACCCCCCATCACTGCACCCATCACATCACATCACCCCCATCACTACAGCCATCACTTCACAGCACCCCCCATCACATCACATCACCCCAATCACTGCACCCCCATCACATCACAGCACCCCCCATCACAGCAACCCCCCCCCCATCACAGCAACCCCCCATCACTGCACGCCCATCACATCACAGCACCCCCATCACAGCACCCCCCATCACTGCAACCCCATCACATCACCCCCCATCACTGTACCGATTACATCGCATCACCCCATCACAGCAACTCCCCATCACAGCACCCCCATCACAGCACCCCCCATCACTGCAGCCATCACTTTACAGCACCCCCCATCACACCACATCACCCCCAAGACATGACAGCACCCCCCATCACATCACATCACCCCCATCATTGCACCCATCACATCACAGCACCCCCATTACAGCATCCCCCATCACTGCAGCCATCACATCACAGCACCCCCATTACAGCACCCACATCACTGTAGCCATCACATCACATCACCCCATCACAGCAACTCCCCATCACAGCACCCCCCATCACTGCAACCCCATCACATCACCCCCGCATCACTGCACCCATCACATCACAGCACCCCCATCACTGCAGCCATCACTTCACAGCAACCCCCATCACATGACTGCAACCCCCATCACATGACTGCAATCCCCATCACATGACTGCAATCCCCATCACATCACTGCAACCCCCATCACAGCACCCCAATCACAGCACCCCCCATCACTGCAACCCCATCACAGCAATCCCCCATCACCCTCATCCCGCAATCCCCTATCACTGCACCCATCACATCACAGCACCCCCCATCACATCACCCACATCACTGTAGCCATCACATCACATCACCCCATCACAGCAACTCCCCATCACTGCACCCCCATCACATCACAGCTTCCCCCATCACAGCAACTCCCCATCACATCACATTACCCCCCCATCACTGCACCCATCACATTACCCCCCCCATCACTGCACCCATCACATCACATCACCCCCATCACTACAGCCATCACTTCACAGCACCCCCCATCACCCTCATCCCGCAATCCCCTAACACTGCACCCCCATCACATCACAGCACCCCTCATCACTGCAACCCCATCACATCACCCACCATCACTGCACCGATCACATCGCATCACCCCATCACAGCAACTCCCCATCACATTACCCTCATCACAGCAACCCCCATCACTGCACCCATCACATCACAGCACCCCCATCACAGCACCCCCCCATCACTGCAGCCATCACTTTACAGCACCCCCCATCACATCACATCACCCCCAAGACATGACAGCACCACCCATCACATCACATCACCCCCATCATTGCACCCATCACATCACAGCACCCCCATTACAGCATCCCCCATCACTGCAGCCATCACATCACAGCACCCCCATCACATCACCCACATCACTGTAGCCATCACATCACATCACCCCATCACAGCAACTCCCCATCACTGCACCCCCATCACATCACAGCACCCCCCATCACTGCAACCCCATCACATCACCCCCCATCACTGCACCCATCACATCACAGCACCCCCATCACTGCAGTCATCAATTCACAGCAACCCCCATCACATGACTGCAACCCCCATCACATGACTGCAACCCCCATCACATGACTGCAACCCCATCACATGACTGCAACCCCCATCACATCACAGCACCCCCATCACATCACAGCACCCCCATCACATCACAGCAGCCCCCATCACATCACCCCATCACATCACAGCACCCCCATTACAGCACCTACATCACTGTAGCCATCACATCACCCCATCACAGCAACTCCATCACATCACAGCACCCTCCATCACTGCACCCATCACATCACATCACCCCCATCACTGCAGCCATCACTTCACAGCACCCCCATCACATCACCCACATCACTGTAGCCATCACATCACCCCATCACAGCAACTCCCCATCACATCACATCACAGCACCCCCCATCACTGCAACCCTATCACATTACCCCCCCATCACTGCACCCATCACATCACTTCACCCCCATCACTGTAGCCATGACTTCACAGCACCCCCCATCACATCACATCACCCCCCATCACATCACATCACCCCTATCACTGCAACCCCATCACATCACCTCCCATCACTGCACCCATCACAACACCCCATCACATCACAGCTTCCCCCATCACAGCAACTCCCCATCACATCACATAACCCCCATTACCCCCCCCATCACTGCACCCATCACATTACCCCCCATCACTGCACCCATCACATCACATCACCCCCATCACTACAGCCATCACTTCACAGCACCCCCATCACATCACATCACCCCAATCACTGCACCCCCATCACATCTCAGCACCCCCCATCACAGCAACCCCCCCCATCACAGCAACCCCCCATCACTGCACGCCCATCACATCACAGCACCCCCATCACATCACCCCCCATCACTGTACCGATCACATCGCATCACCCCATCACAGCAACTCCCCATCACATCACCCTCATCACAGCAACCCCCATCACTGCACCCATCACATCACAGCACCCCCATCACAGCACCCCCCCCCCATCACTGCAGCCATCACTTTACAGCACCCCCCATCACATCACATCACCCCCAAGACATGACAGCACCACCCATCACATCACATCACCCCCATCATTGCACCCATCACATCACAGCACCCCCATTACAGCATCCCCCATCACTGCAGCCATCACATCACAGCACCCCCATCACATCACCCACATCACTGTAGCCATCACATCACATCACCCCATCACAGCAACTCCCCATCACTGCACCCCATCACATCACAGCACCCCCCATCACTGCAACCCCATCACATCACCCCCCATCACTGCACCCATCACATCACAGCACCCCCATCACTGCAGCCATCACTTCACAGCAACCCCCATCACATGACTGCAACCCCCATCACATGACTGCAACCCCCATCACATGACTGCAACCCCCATCACAAGACTGCAACCCCCATCACATCACAGCACCCCCATCACATCACAGCACCCCCATCACATCACAGCACCCCCCATCACATCACCCCATCACATCACAGCACCCCCATTACAGCACCTACATCACTGTAGCCATCACATCACCCCATCACAGCAACTCCATCACATCACAGCACCCTCCATCACTGCACCCATCACATCACATCACCCCCATCACAGTACCCCCCATCACTGCAGCCATCACTTCACAGCACCCCCATCACATCACCCACATCACTGTAGCCATCACATCACCCCATCACAGCAACTCCCCATCACATCACATCACAGCACCCCCCATCACTGCAACCCTATCACATTACCCCTCCATCACTGCACCCATCACATCACTTCACCCCCATCACTGTAGCCATGACTTCACAGCACCCCCCATCACATCACATCACCCCCCATCACATCACATCACCCCTATCACTGCAACCCCATCACATCACCTCCCATCACTGCACCCATCACAACACCCCATCACATCACAGCTTCCCCCATCACAGCAACTCCCCATCACATCACATTACCCCCATTACCCCCCCCATCACTGCACCCATCACATTACCCCCCATCACTGCACCCATCACATCACATCACCCCCATCACTAAAGCCATCACTTCACAGCACCCCCCATCACATCACATCACCCCAATCACTGCACCCCCATCACATCACAGCACCCCCCATCACAGCAACCCCCCCCATCACAGCAACCCCCCATCACTGCACGCCCATCACATCACAGCACCCCCATCACTGTAGCCATGACTTCACAGCACCCCCCATCACATCACATCACCCCCCATCACATCACATCACCCCTATCACTGCAACCCCATCACATCACCTCCCATCACTGCACCCATCACAACACCCCATCACATCACAGCTTCCCCCATCACAGCAACTCCCCATCACATCACATTACCCCCATTACCCCCCCCCATCACTGCACCCATCACATTACCCCCCATCACTGCACCCATCACATCACATCACCCCCATCACTACAGCCATCACTTCACAGCACCCCCCATCACATCACATCACCCCAATCACTGCACCCCCATCACATCACAGCACCCCCCATCACAGCAACCCCCCCCCATCACAGCAACCCCCCATCACTGCACGCCCATCACATCACAGCACCCCCATCACAGCACCCCCCATCACTGCAGCCATCACATCACAGCACCCCCATTACAGCACCCACATCACTGTAGCCATCACATCACATCACCCCATCACAGCAACTCCCCATCACAGCACCCCCCATCACTGCAACCCCATCACATCACCCCCCATCACTGTACCGATCACATCGCATCACCCCATCACAGCAACTCCCCATCACATCACCCTCATCACAGCAACCCCCATCACTGCACCCATCACATCACAGCACCCCCATCACAGCACCCCCCATCACTGCAGCCATCACATCACAGCACCCCCATCACATCACCCACATCACTGTAGCCATCACATCACATCACCCCATCACAGCAACTCCCCATCACTGCACCCCCATCACATCACAGCACCCCCATTACAGCATCCCCCATCACTGCAGCCATCACATCACAGCACCCCCATTACAGCACCCACATCACTGTAGCCATCACATCACATCACCCCATCACAGCAACTCCCCATCACAGCACCCCCCATCACTGCAACCCCATCACATCACCCCCGCATCACTGCACCCATCACATCACAGCACCCCCATCACTGCAGCCATCACTTCACAGCAACCCCCATCACATGACTGCAACCCCCATCACATGACTGCAATCCCCATCACATGACTGCAACCCCATCACATCACTGCAACCCCCATCACATCACAGCACCCCAATCACAGCACCCCCCATCACTGCAACCCCATCACAGCAATCCCCCATCACCCTCATCCCGCAATCCCCTATCACTGCACCCATCACATCACAGCACCCCCCATCACATCACCCACATCACTGTAGCCATCACATCACATCACCCCATCACAGCAACTCCCCATCACTGCACCCCCATCACATCACAGCTTCCCCCATCACAGCAACTCCCCATCACATCACATTACCCCCCCCCATCACTGCACCCATCACATTACCCCCCCCCCATCACTGCACCCATCACATCACATCACCCCCATCACTACAGCCATCACTTCACAGCACCCCCCATCACCCTCATCCCGCAATCCCCTAACACTGCACCCCCATCACATCACAGCACCCCTCATCACTGCAACCCCATCACATCACCCCCCATCACTGCACCGATCACATCGCATCACCCCATCACAGCAACTCCCCATCACATCACCCTCATCACAGCAACCCCCATCACTGCACCCATCACATCACAGCACCCCCATCACAGCACCCCCCCATCACTGCAGCCATCACTTTACAGCACCCCCCATCACATCACATCACCCCCAAGACATGACAGCACCACCCATCACATCACATCACCCCCATCATTGCACCCATCACATCACAGCACCCCCATTACAGCATCCCCCATCACTGCAGCCATCACATCACAGCACCCCCATCACATCACCCACATCACTGTAGCCATCACATCACATCACCCCATCACAGCAACTCCCCATCACTGCACCCCCATCACATCACAGCACCCCCCATCACTGCAACCCCATCACATCACCCCCCATCACTGCACCCATCACATCACAGCACCCCCATCACTGCAGCCATCACTTCACAGCAACCCCCATCACATGACTGCAACCCCCATCACATGACTGCAACCCCCATCACATGACTGCAACCCCCATCACATGACTGCAACCCCATCACATGACTGCAACCCCCATCACATCACAGCACCCCCATCACATCACAGCACCCCCCATCACATCACCCCATCACATCACAGCACCCCCATTACAGCACCTACATCACTGTAGCCATCACATCACCCCATCACAGCAACTCCATCACATCACAGCACCCTCCATCACTGCACCCATCACATCACATCACCCCCATCACAGTACCCCCCATCACTGCAGCCATCACTTCACAGCACCCCCATCACATCACCCACATCACTGTAGCCATCACATCACCCCATCACAGCAACTCCCCATCACATCACATCACAGCACCCCCCATCACTGCAACCCTATCACATTACCCCCCCCCATCACTGCACCCATCACATCACTTCACCCCCATCACTGTAGCCATGACTTCACAGCACCCCCCATCACATCACATCACCCCCCATCACATCACATCACCCCTATCACTGCAACCCCATCACATCACCTCCCATCACTGCACCCATCACAACACCCCATCACATCACAGCTTCCCCCATCACAGCAACTCCCCATCACATCACATTACCCCCATTACCCCCCCCCCCCATCACTGCACCCATCACATTACCCCCCATCACTGCACCCATCACATCACATCACCCCCATCACTACAGCCATCACTTCACAGCACCCCCCATCACATCACCCCAATCACTGCACCCCCATCACATCACAGCACCCCCCATCACAGCAACCCCCCCATCACAGCAACCCCCCATCACTGCACGCCCATCACATCACAGCACCCCCATCACAGCACCCCCCATCACTGCAACCCCATCACATCACCCCCCATCACTGTACCGATCACATCGCATCACCCCATCACAGCAACTCCCCATCACATCACCCTCATCACAGCAACCCCCATCACTGCACCCATCACATCACAGCACCCCCATCACAGCACCCCCCATCACTGCAGCCATCACTTTACAGCACCCCCATCACATCACATCACCCCCAAGACATGACAGCACCCCCCATCACATCACATCACCCCCATCATTGCACCCATCACATCACAGCACCCCCATTACAGCATCCCCCATCACTGCAGCCATCACATCACAGCACCCCAATTACAGCACCCACATCACTGTAGCCATCACATCACATCACCCCATCACAGCAACTCCCCATCACAGCACCCCCCATCACTGCAACCCCATCACATCACCCCCGCATCACAGCAATCCCCCATCACCCTCATCCCGCAATCCCCTATCACTGCACCCATCACATCACAGCACCCCCCATCACATCACCCACATCACTGTAGCCATCACATCACATCACCCCATCACAGCAACTCCCCATCACTGCACCCCATCACATCACAGCTTCCCCCATCACAGCAACTCCCCATCACATCACATTACCCCCCCCATCACTGCACCCATCACATTACCCCCCCCCCCATCACTGCACCCATCACATCACATCACCCCCATCACTACAGCCATCACTTCACAGCACATCACATCACATCACCCCCATCACTGCACCCCCATCACATCACAGCACCCCTCATCACTGCAACCCCATCACATCACCCCCCATCACTGCACCGATCACATCGCATCACCCCATCACAGCAACTCCCCATCACATCACCCTCATCACAGCAACCCCCATCACTGCACCCATCACATCACAGCACCCCCATCACAGCACCCCCCCATCACTGCAGCCATCACTTTACAGCACCCCCCATCACATCACATCACCCCCAAGACATGACAGCACCACCCATCACATCACATCACCCCCATCATTGCACCCATCACATCACAGCACCCCCATTACAGCATCCCCCATCACTGCAGCCATCACATCACAGCACCCCCATCACATCACCCACATCACTGTAGCCATCACATCACATCACCCCATCACAGCAACTCCCCATCACTGCACCCCCATCACATCACAGCACCCCCCATCACTGCAACCCCATCACATCACCCCCCATCACTGCACCCATCACATCACAGCACCCCCATCACTGCAGCCATCACTTCACAGCAACCCCCATCACATGACTGCAACCCCCATCACATGACTGCAACCCCCATCACATGACTGCAACCCCCATCACATGACTGCAACCCCCATCACATCACAGCACCCCCATCACATCACAGCACCCCCATCACATCACAGCACCCCCCATCACATCACAGCACCCCCCATTACATCACCCCATCACATCACAGCACCCCCATTACAGCACCTACATCACTGTAGCCATCACATCACCCCATCACAGCAACTCCATCACATCACAGCACCCTCCATCACTGCACCCATCACATCACATCACCCCCATCACTACAGCCATCACTTCACAGCACATCACATCACATCACCCCCATCACTGCACCCCCATCACATCACAGCACCCCTCATCACTGCAACCCCATCACATCACCCCCCATCACTGCACCGATCACATCGCATCACCCCATCACAGCAACTCCCCATCACATCACCCTCATCACAGCAACCCCCATCACTGCACCCATCACATCACAGCATCCCCATCACAGCACCCCCCCATCACTGCAGCCATCACTTTACAGCACCACCCATCACATCACATCACCCCCATCATTGCACCCATCACATCACAGCACCCCCATTACAGCATCCCCCATCACTGCAGCCATCACATCACAGCACCCCCATCACATCACCCACATCACTGTAGCCATCACATCACATCACCCCATCACAGCAACTCCCCATCACTGCACCCCCATCACATCACAGCACCCCCCATCACTGCAACCCCATCACATCACCCCCCATCACTGCACCCATCACATCACAGCACCCCCATCACTGCAGCCATCACTTCACAGCAACCCCCATCACATGACTGCAACCCCCATCACATGACTGCAACCCCCATCACATGACTGCAACCCCCATCACATGACTGCAACCCCCATCACATGACTGCAACCCCCATCACATCACAGCACCCCCATCACATCACAGCACCCCCATCACATCACAGCACCCCCCATCACATCACAGCACCCCCCATTACATCACCCCATCACATCACAGCACCCCCATTACAGCACCTACATCACTGTAGCCATCACATCACCCCATCACAGCAACTCCATCACATCACAGCACCCTCCATCACTGCACCCATCACATCACCCCCATCACAGTACCCCCCATCACTGCAGCCATCACTTCACAGCACCCCCATCACATCACCCACATCACTGTAGCCATCACATCACCCCATCACAGCAACTCCCCATCACATCACATCACAGCACCCCCCATCACTGCAACCCTATCACATTACCCCCCCATCACTGCACCCATCACATCACTTCACCCCCATCACTGTAGCCATGACTTCACAGCACCCCCCATCACATCACATCACCCCCCATCACATCACATCACCCCTATCACTGCAACCCCATCACATCACCTCCCATCACTGCACCCATCACAACACCCCATCACATCACAGCTTCCCCCATCACAGCAACTCCCCATCACATCACATTACCCCCATTACCCCCCCCATCACTGCACCCATCACATTACCCCCCATCACTGCACCCATCACATCACATCACCCCCATCACTACAGCCATCACTTCACAGCACCCCCCATCACATCACATCACCCCAATCACTGCACCCCCATCACATCACAGCACCCCCCATCACAGCAACCCCCCCCCCATCACAGCAACCCCCCATCACTGCACACCCATCACATCACAGCACCCCCCATCACTGCAACCCCATCACATCACCCCCCATCACTGTACCGATCACATCGCATCACCCCATCACAGCAACTCCCCATCACATCACCCTCATCACAGCAACCCCCATCACTGCACCCATCACATCACAGCACCCCCATCACAGCACCCCCCATCACTGCAGCCATCACTTTACAGCACCCCCCATCACATCACATCACCCCCAAGACATGACAGCACCCCCCATCACATCACATCACCCCCATCATTGCACCCATCACATCACAGCACCCCCATTACAGCATCCCCCATCACTGCAGCCATCACATCACAGCACCCCCATTACAGCACCCACATCACTGTAGCCATCACATCACATCACCCCATCACAGCAACTCCCCATCACAGCACCCCCCCATCACTGCAACCCCATCACATCACCCCCGCATCACTGCACCCATCACATCACAGCACCCCCATCACTGCAGCCATCACTTCACAGCAACCCCCATCACATGACTGCAACCCCCATCACATGACTGCAATCCCCATCACATGACTGCAACCCCATCACATCACTGCAACCCCCATCACATCACAGCACCCCAATCACAGCACCCCCCATCACTGCAACCCCATCACAGCAATCCCCCATCACCCTCATCCCGCAATCCCCTATCACTGCACCCATCACATCACAGCACCCCCCATCACATCACCCACATCACTGTAGCCATCACATCACATCACCCCATCACAGCAACTCCCCATCACTGCACCCCCATCACATCACAGCTTCCCCCATCACAGCAACTCCCCATCACATCACATTACCCCCCCCCATCACTGCACCCATCACATTACCCCCCCCATCACTGCACCCATCACATCACATCACCCCCATCACTACAGCCATCACTTCACAGCACCCCCCATCACCCTCATCCCGCAATCCCCTAACACTGCACCCCCATCACATCACAGCACCCCTCATCACTGCAACCCCATCACATCACCCCCCATCACTGCACCGATCACATCGCATCACCCCATCACAGCAACTCCCCATCACATCACCCTCATCACAGCAACCCCCATCACTGCACCCATCACATCACAGCACCCCCATCACAGCACCCCCCCCATCACTGCAGCCATCACTTTACAGCACCCCCCATCACATCACATCACCCCCAAGACATGACAGCACCACCCATCACATCACATCACCCCCATCATTGCACCCATCACATCACAGCACCCCCATTACAGCATCCCCCATCACTGCAGCCATCACATCACAGCACCCCCATCACATCACCCACATCACTGTAGCCATCACATCACATCACCCCATCACAGCAACTCCCCATCACTGCACCCCCATCACATCACAGCACCCCCCATCACTGCAACCCCATCACATCACCCCCCATCACTGCACCCATCACATCACAGCACCCCCATCACTGCAGCCATCACTTCACAGCAACCCCCATCACATGACTGCAACCCCCATCACATGACTGCAACCCCCATCACATGACTGCAACCCCCATCACATCACAGCACCCCCATCACATCACAGCACCCCCATCACATCACAGCACCCCCCATCACATCACCCCATCACATCACAGCACCCCCATTACAGCACCTACATCACTGTAGCCATCACATCACCCCATCACAGCAACTCCATCACATCACAGCACCCTCCATCACTGCACCCATCACATCACATCACCCCCATCACAGTACCCCTATCACTGCAACCCCATCACATCACCTCCCATCACTGCACCCATCACAACACCCCATCACATCACAGCTTCCCCCATCACAGCAACTCCCCATCACATCACATTACCCCCATTACCCCCCCATCACTGCACCCATCACATTACCCCCCATCACTGCACCCATCACATCACATCACCCCCATCACTACAGCCATCACTTCACAGCACCCCCCATCACATCACATCACCCCAATCACTGCACCCCCATCACATCACAGCACCCCCCATCACAGCAACCCCCCCCCATCACAGCAACCCCCCATCACTGCACGCCCATCACATCACAGCACCCCCATCACAGCACCCCCCATCACTGCAACCCCATCACATCACCCCCGCATCACATCACCCCCGCATCACAGCACCCCCATCACTGCAGCCATCACTTCACAGCAACCCCCATCACATGACTGCAACCCCCATCACATGACTGCAACCCCCATCACATGACTGCAACCCCATCACATCACTGCAACCCCCATCACATCACAGCACCCCAATCACAGCACCCCCCATCACTGCAACCCCATCACAGCAATCCCCCATCACCCTCATCCCGCAATCCCCTATCACTGCACCCATCACATCACAGCACCCCCCATCACATCACCCACATCACTGTAGCCATCACATCACATCACCCCATCACAGCAACTCCCCATCACTGCACCCCCATCACAGCAACTCCCCATCACATCACATTACCCCCCCCATCACTGCACCCATCACATTACCCCCCCCCATCACTGCACCCATCACATCACATCACCCCCATCACTACAGCCATCACTTCACAGCACATCACATCACATCACCCCCATCACTGCACCCCCATCACATCACAGCACCCCTCATCACTGCAACCCCATCACATCACCCCCCATCACTGCACCGATCACATCGCATCACCCCATCACAGCAACTCCCCATCACATCACCCTCATCACAGCAACCCCCATCACTGCACCCATCACATCACAGCACCCCCATCACAGCACCCCCCCCATCACTGCAGCCATCACTTTACAGCACCCCCCATCACATCACATCACCCCCAAGACATGACAGCACCACCCATCACATCACATCACCCCCATCATTGCACCCATCACATCACAGCACCCCCATTACAGCATCCCCCATCACTGCAGCCATCACATCACAGCACCCCCATCACATCACCCACATCACTGTAGCCATCACATCACATCACCCCATCACAGCAACTCCCCATCACTGCACCCCCATCACATCACAGCACCCCCCATCACTGCAACCCCATCACATCACCCCCCATCACTGCACCCATCACATCACAGCACCCCCATCACTGCAGCCATCACTTCACAGCAACCCCCATCACATGACTGCAACCCCGATCACATGACTGCAACCCCCATCACATGACTGCAACCCCATCACATGACTGCAACCCCCATCACATCACAGCACCCCCATCACATCACAGCACCCCCATCACATCACAGCACCCCCATCACATCACAGCACCCCCCATCACATCACAGCACCCCCCATCACATCACCCCATCACATCACAGCACCCCCATTACAGCACCTACATCACTGTAGCCATCACATCACCCCATCACAGCAACTCCATCACATCACAGCACCCTCCATCACTGCACCCATCACATCACATCACCCCCATCACAGTACCCCCCATCACTGCAGCCATCACTTCACAGCACCCCCATCACATCACCCACATCACTGTAGCCATCACATCACCCCATCACAGCAACTCCCCATCACATCACATCACAGCACCCCCCATCACTGCAACCCTATCACATTACCCCCCCATCACTGCACCCATCACATCACTTCACCCCCATCACTGTAGCCATGACTTCACAGCACCCCCCATCACATCACATCACCCCCCATCACATCACATCACCCCTATCACTGCAACCCCATCACATCACCTCCCATCACTGCACCCATCACAACACCCCATCACATCACAGCTTCCCCCATCACAGCAACTCCCCATCACATCATATTACCCCCATTACCCCCCCCATCACTGCACCCATCACATTACCCCCCATCACTGCACCCATCACATCACATCACCCCCATCACTTCACAGCACCCCCCATCACATCACATCACCCCAATCACTGCACCCCATCACATCACAGCACCCCCCATCACAGCAACCCCCCATCACTGCACGCCCATCACATCACAGCACCCCCATCACAGCACCCCCCATCACTGCAACAGCATCACATCACCCCCCATCACTGTACCGATCACATCGCATCACCCCATCACAGCAACTCCCCATCACATCACCCTCATCACAGCAACCCCCATCACTGCACCGATCACATCACAGCACCCCCATCACAGCACCCCCCATCACTGCAGCCATCACTTTACAGCACCCCCCATCACATCACATCACCCCCAAGACATGACAGCACCCCCCATCACATCACATCACCCCCATCATTGCACCCATCACATCACAGCACCCCCATTACAGCATCCCCCATCACTGCAGCCATCACATCACAGCACCTCCATTACAGCACCCACATCACTGTAGCCATCACATCACATCACCCCATCACAGCAACTCCCCATCACAGCACCCCCCATCACAGCACCCCCCATCACTGCAACCCCATCACATCACCCCCGCATCACTGCACCCATCACATCACAGCACCCCCATCACTGCAGCCATCACTTCACAGCAACCCCCATCACATGACTGCAACCCCCATCACATGACTGCAATCCCCATCACATGACTGCAACCCCATCACATCACTGCAACCCCCATCACATCACAGCACCCCAATCACAGCACCCCCCCATCACTGCAACCCCATCACAGCAATCCCCCATCACCCTCATCCCGCAATCCCCTATCACTGCACCCATCACATCACAGCACCCCCCATCACATCACCCACATCACTGTAGCCATCACATCACATCACCCCATCACAGCAACTCCCCATCACTGCACCCCCATCACATCACAGCTTCCCCCATCACAGCAACTCCCCATCACATCACATTACCCCCCCCCCATCACTGCACCCATCACATTACCCCCCCCATCACTGCACCCATCACATCACATCACCCCCATCACTACAGCCATCACTTCACAGCACCCCCCATCACCCTCATCCCGCAATCCCCTAACACTGCACCCCCATCACATCACAGCACCCCTCATCACTGCAACCCCATCACATCACCCCCCATCACTGCACCGATCACATCGCATCACCCCATCACAGCAACTCCCCATCACATCACCCTCATCACAGCAACCCCCATCACTGCACCCATCACATCACAGCACCCCCATCACAGCACCCCCCCATCACTGCAGCCATCACTTTACAGCACCCCCCATCACATCACATCACCCCCAAGACATTTCAGCACCACCCATCACATCACATCACCCCCATCATTGCACCCATCACATCACAGCACCCCCATTACAGCATCCCCCATCACTGCAGCCATCACATCACAGCACCCCCATCACATCACCCACATCACTGTAGCCATCACATCACATCACCCCATCACAGCAACTCCCCATCACTGCACCCCCATCACATCACAGCACCCCCCATCACTGCAACCCCATCACATCACCCCCCATCACTGCACCCATCACATCACAGCACCCCCATCACTGCAGCCATCACTTCACAGCAACCCCCATCACATGACTGCAACCCCCATCACATGACTGCAACCCCCATCACATGACTGCAACCCCCATCACATGACTGCAACCCCATCACATGACTGCAACCCACATCACAGCACCCCCCATCACATCACAGCACCCCCCATCACATCACCCCATCACATCACAGCACCCCCATTACAGCACCTACATCACTGTAGCCATCACATCACCCCATCACAGCAACTCCATCACATCACAGCACCCTCCATCACTGCACCCATCACATCACATCACCCCCATCACAGTACCCCCCATCACTGCAGCCATAACTTCACAGCACCCCCATCACATCACCCACATCACTGTAGCCATCACATCACCCCATCACAGCAACTCCCCATCACATCACATCACAGCACCCCCCATCACTGCAACCCTATCACATTACCCCCCCATCACTGCACCCATCACATCACTTCACCCCCATCACTGTAGCCATGACTTCACAGCACCCCCCATCACATCACATCACCCCCCATCACATCACATCACCCCTATCACTGCAACCCCATCCCATCACCTCCCATCACTGCACCCATCACAACACCCCATCACATCACAGCTTCCCCCATCACAGCAACTCCCCATCACATCACATTACCCCCATTACCCCCCCCATCACTGCACCCATCACATTACCCCCCATCACTGCACCCATCACATCACATCACCCCCATCACTACAGCCATCACTTCACAGCACCCCCCATCACATCACATCACCCCAATCACTGCACCCCCATCACATCACAGCACCCCCCATCACAGCAACCCCCCCCCATCACAGCAACCCCCCATCACTGCACGCCCATCACATCACAGCACCCCCATCACAGCACCCCCCATCACTGCAACCCCATCACATCACCCCCCATCACTGTACCGATCACATCGCATCACCCCATCACAGCAACTCCCCATCACATCACCCTCATCACAGCAACCCCCATCACTGCACCCATCACATCACAGCACCCCCATCACAGCACCCCCCATCACTGCAGCCATCACTTTACAGCACCCCCCATCACATCACATCACCCCCAAGACATGACAGCACCCCCCATCACATCACATCACCCCCATCATTGCACCCATCACATCACAGCACCCCCATTACAGCATCCCCCATCACTGCAGCCATCACATCACAGCACCCCCATTACAGCACCCACATCACTGTAGCCATCACATCACATCACCCCATCACAGCAACTCCCCATCACAGCACCCCCCATCACTGCAACCCCATCACATCACCCCCGCATCACTGCACCCATCACATCACAGCACCCCCATCACTGCAGCCATCACTTCACAGCAACCCCCATCACATGACTGCAACCCCCATCACATGACTGCAACCCCATCACATGACTGCAACCCCATCACATCACTGCAACCCCCATCACATCACAGCACCCCCATCACAGCACCCCCATCACATCACAGCACCCCCCATCACATCACAGCACCCCCATTACAGAACCTACATCACTGTAGCCATCACATCACCCCATCACAGCAACTCCATCACATCACAGCACCCTCCATCACTGCACCCATCACATCACATCACCCCCATCACAGTACCCCCCATCACTGCAGCCATCACTTCACAGCACCCCCATCACATCACCCACATCACTGTAGCCATCACATCACCCCATCACAGCAACTCCCCATCACATCACATCACAGCACCCCCCATCACTGCAACCCTATCACATTACCCCCCCCCCATCACATCACATCACCCCTATCACTGCACCCCAATCACATCACAGCACCCCCATCACTGCAACCCCATCACATCACCTCCCATCACTGCACCCATCACAACACCCCTTCACATCACAGCACCCCCATTACAGCACCCCCATCACTGCACCCATCACATCACTGCAGCCATCACATCACATCACCCCAATCACAGCACCCCCCATCACTGCAACCCCATCACAGCAACCCCCCATCACCCTCATCCCGCAATCCCCTAACACTGCACCCATCACATCACAGCACCCCCCATCACATCACCCACATCACATCACCCCCCATCACTGCACCGATCACATCGCATCACCCCATCACAGCAACTCCCCATCACATCACCCTCATCACAGCAACCCCCATCACTGCACCCATCACATCACAGCACCCCCATCACAGCACCCCCCCATCACTGCAGCCATCACTTTACAGCACCCCCCATCACATCACATCACCCCCAAGACATGACAGCACCACCCATCACATCACATCACCCCCATCATTGCACCCATCACATCACAGCACCCCCATTACAGCATCCCCCATCACTGCAGCCATCACATCACAGCACCCCCATCACATCACCCACATCACTGTAGCCATCACATCACATCACCCCATCACAGCAACTCCCCATCACTGCACCCCCATCACATCACAGCACCCCCCATCACTGCAACCCCATCACATCACCCCCCATCACTGCACCCATCACATCACAGCACCCCCATCACTGCAGCCATCACTTCACAGCAACCCCCATCACATGACTGCAACCCCCATCACATGACTGCAACCCCCATCACATGACTGCAACCCCATCACATGACTGCAACCCCCATCACAGCACCCCCATCACATCACAGCACCCCCATCACATCACAGCACCCCCCATCACATCACCCCATCACATCACAGCACCCCCATTACAGCACCTACATCACTGTAGCCATCACATCACCCCATCACAGCAACTCCATCACATCACAGCACCCTCCATCACTGCACCCATCACATCACATCACCCCCATCACAGTACCCCCCATCACTGCAGCCATCACTTCACAGCACCCCCATCACATCACTCACATCACTGTAGCCATCACATCACCCCATCACAGCAACTCCCCATCACATCACATCACAGCACCCCCCATCACTGCAACCCTATCACATTACCCACCCATCACTGCACCCATCACATCACTTCACCCCCATCACTGTAGCCATGACTTCACAGCACCCCCCATCACATCACATCACCCCCCATCACATCACATCACCCCTATCACTGCAACCCCATCACATCACCTCCCATCACTGCACCCATCACAACACCCCATCACATCACAGCTTCCCCCATCACAGCAACTCCCCATCACATCACATTACCCCCATTACCCCCCCCATCACTGCACCCATCACATTACCCCCCATCACTGCACCCATCACATCACATCACCCCCATCACTACAGCCATCACTTCACAGCACCCCCCATCACATCACATCACCCCAATCACTGCACCCCCATCACATCACAGCACCCCCCATCACAGCAAACCCCCCCCATCACAGCAACCCCCCATCACTGCACGCCCATCACATCACAGCACCCCCATCACAGCACCCCCCATCACTGCAACCCCATCACATCACCCCCCATCACTGTACCGATCACATCGCATCACCCCATCACAGCAACTCCCCATCACATCACCCTCATCACAGCAACCCCCATCACTGCACCCATCACATCACAGCACCCCCATCACAGCACCCCCCATCACTGCAGCCATCACTTTACAGCACCCCCATCACATCACATCACCCCCAAGACATGACAGCACCCCCCATCACATCACATCACCCCCATCATTGCACCCATCACATCACAGCACCCCCATTACAGCACCCACATCACTGTAGCCATCACATCACATCACCCCATCACAGCAACTCCCCATCACAGCACCCCCCATCACTGCAACCCCATCACATCACCCCCGCATCACTGCACCCATCACATCACAGCACCCCCATCACTGCAGCCATCACTTCACAGCAACCCCCATCACATGACTGCAACCCCCATCACATGACTGCAACCCCCATCACATGACTGCAACCCCATCACATCACTGCAACCCCCATCACATCACAGCACCCCCATCACAGCACCCCCATCACATCACAGCACCCCCCATCACATCACAGCACCCCCATTACAGAACCTACATCACTGTAGCCATCACATCACCCCATCACAGCAACTCCATCACATCACAGCACCCTCCATCACTGCACCCATCACATCACATCACCCCCATCACAGTACCCCCCATCACTGCAGCCATCACTTCACAGCACCCCCATCACATCACCCACATCACTGTAGCCATCACATCACCCCATCACAGCAACTCCCCATCACATCACATCACAGCACCCCCCATCACTGCAACCCTATCACATTACCCCCCCCCCCATCACATCACTTCACCCCCATCACTGTAGCCATCACTTCACAGCACCCCCCATCACATCACATCACCCCCCATCACATCACATCACCCCTATCACTGCACCCCAATCACATCACAGCACCACCATCACTGCAACCCCATCACATCACCTCCCATCACTGCACCCATCACAACACCCCTTCACATCACAGCACCCCCATTACAGCACCCCCATCACTGCACCCATCACATCACTGCAGCCATCACATCACATCACCCCAATCACAGCACCCCCCATCACTGCAACCCCATCACAGCAACCCCCCATCACCCTCATCCCGCAATCCCCTAACACTGCACCCATCACATCACAGCACCCCCCATCACATCACCCACATCACATCACCCCCCATCACTGCACCGATCACATCGCATCACCCCATCACAGCAACTCCCCATCACATCACCCTCATCACAGCAACCCCCATCACTGCACCCATCACATCACAGCACCCCCATCACAGCACCCCCCCATCACTGCAGCCATCACTTTACAGCACCCCCCATCACATCACATCACCCCCAAGACATGACAGCACCACCCATCACATCACATCACCCCCATCATTGCACCCATCACATCACAGCACCCCCATTACAGCATCCCCCATCACTGCAGCCATCACATCACAGCACCCCCATCACATCACCCACATCACTGTAGCCATCACATCACATCACCCCATCACAGCAACTCCCCATCACTGCACCCCCATCACATCACAGCACCCCCCATCACTGCAACCCCATCACATCACCCCCCATCACTGCACCCATCACATCACAGCACCCCCATCACTGCAGCCATCACTTCACAGCAACCCCCATCACATGACTGCAACCCCCATCACATGACTGCAACCCCATCACATGACTGCAACCCCATCACATGACTGCAACCCCCATCACATCACAGCACCCCGATCACATCACAGCACCCCCATCACATCACAGCACCCCCCATCACATCACAGCACCCCCATTACAGCACCTACATCACTGTAGCCATCACATCACCCCATCACAGCAACTTCATCACATCACAGCACCCTCCATCACTGCACCCATCACATCACATCACCCCCATCACAGTACCCCCCATCACTGCAGCCATCACTTCACAGCACCCCCATCACATCACCCACATCACTGTAGCCATCACATCACCCCATCACAGCAACTCCCCATCACATCACATCACAGCACCCCCCATAACTGCAACCCTATCACATTACCCCCCCCATCACTGCACCCATCACATCACTTCACCCCCATCACTGTAGCCATGACTTCACAGCACCCCCCATCACATCACATCACCCCCCATCACATCACATCACCCCTATCACTGCAACCCCATCACATCACCTCCCATCACTGCACCCATCACAACACCCCATCACATCACAGCTTCCCCCATCACAGCAACTCCCCATCACATCACATTACCCCCATTACCCCCCCCATCACTGCACCCATCACATTACCCCCCATCACTGCACCCATCACATCACATCACCCCCATCACTACAGCCATCACTTCACAGCACCCCCCATCACATCACATCACCCCAATCACTGCACCCCCATCACATCACAGCACCCCCCATCACAGCAACCCCCCCCATCACTGCACGCCCATCACATCACAGCACCCCCATCACAGCACCCCCCATCACATCACCCCCCATCACTGTACCGATCACATCGCATCACCCCATCACAGCAACTCCCCATCACATCACCCTCATCACAGCAACCCCCATCACTGCACCCATCACATCACAGCACCCCCATCACAGCACCCCCCTTCACTGCAGCCATCACTTTACAGCACCCCCCATCACATCACATCACCCCCAAGACATGACAGCACCCCCCATCACATCACATCACCCCCATCATTGCACCCATCACATCACAGCACCCCCATTACAGCATCCCCCATCACTGCAGCCATCACATCACAGCACCCCCATTACAGCACCCACATCACTGTAGCCATCACATCACATCACCCCATCACAGCAACTCCCCATCACAGCACCCCCCATCACTGCAACCCCATCACATCACCCCCGCATCACTGCACCCATCACATCACAGCACCCCCATCACTGCAGCCATCACTTCACAGCAACCCCCATCACATGACTGCAACCCCCATCACATGACTGCAATCCCCATCACATGACTGCAACCCCATCACATCACTGCAACCCCCAACACATCACAGCACCCCAATCACAGCACCCCCCATCACTGCAACCCCATCACAGCAATCCCCCATCACCCTCATCCCGCAATCCCCTATCACTGCACCCATCACATCACAGCACCCCCCATCACATCACCCACATCACTGTAGCCATCACATCACATCACCCCATCACAGCAACTCCCCATCACTGCACCCCCATCACATCACAGCTTCCCCCATCACAGCAACTCCCCATCACATCACATTACCCCCCCCCCATCACTGCACCCATCACATTACCCCCCCCCATCACTGCACCCATCACATCACATCACCCCCATCACTACAGCCATCACTTCACAGCACCCCCCATCACCCTCATCCCGCAATCCCCTAACACTGCACCCCCATCACCTCACAGCACCCCTCATCACTGCAACCCCATCACATCACCCCCCATCACTGCACCGATCACATCGCATCACCCCATCACAGCAACTCCCCATCACATCACCCTCATCACAGCAACCCCCATCACTGCACCCATCACATCACAGCACCCCCATCACAGCACCCCCCCATCACTGCAGCCATCACTTTACAGCACCCCCCATCACATCACATCACCCCCAAGACATGACAGCACCACCCATCACATCACATCACCCCCATCATTGCACCCATCACATCACAGCACCCCCATTACAGCATCCCCCATCACTGCAGCCATCACATCACAGCACCCCCATCACATCACCCACATCACTGTAGCCATCACATCACATCACCCCATCACAGCAACTCCCCATCACTGCACCCCCATCACATCACAGCACCCCCCATCACTGCAACCCCATCACATCACCCCCCATCACTGCACCCATCACATCACAGCACCCCCATCACTGCAGCCATCACTTCACAGCAACCCCCATCACATGACTGCAACCCCCATCACATGACTGCAACCCCCATCACATGACTGCAACCCCATCACATGACTGCAACCCCCATCACATCACAGCACCCCCATCACATCACAGCACCCCCCATCACATCACCCCATCACATCACAGCACCCCCATTACAGCACCTACATCACTGTAGCCATCACATCACCCCATCACAGCAACTCCATCACATCACAGCACCCTCCATCACTGCACCCATCACATCACATCACCCCCATCACAGTACCCCCCATCACTGCAGCCATCACTTCACAGCACCCCCATCACATCACCCACATCACTGTAGCCATCACATCACCCCATCACAGCAACTCCCCATCACATCACATCACAGCACCCCCCATCACTGCAACCCTATCACATTACCCCCCCATCACTGCACCCATCACATCACTTCACCCCCATCACTGTAGCCATGACTTCACAGCACCCCCCATCACATCACATCACCCTCCATCACATCACATCACCCCTATCACTGCAACCCCATCACATCACCTCCCATCACTGCACCCATCACAACACCCCATCACATCACAGCTTCCCCCATCACAGCAACTCCCCATCACATCACATTACCCCCATTACCCCCCCATCACTGCACCCATCACATTACCCCCCATCACTGCACCCATCACATCACATCACCCCCATCACTACAGCCATCACTTCACAGCACCCCCCATCACTTCACAGCACCCCCCATCACATCACATCACCCCAATCACTGCACCCCCATCACATCACAGCACCCCCCATCACAGCAACCCCCCCATCACAGCAACCCCCCATCACTGCACGCCCATCACATCACAGCACCCCCATCACAGCACCCCCCATCACTGCAACCCCATCACATCACCCCCCATCACTGTACCGATCACATCGCATCACCCCATCACAGCAACTCCCCATCACATCACCCTCATCACAGCAACCCCCATCACTGCACCCATCACATCACAGCACCCCCATCACAGCACCCCCCATCACTGCAGCCATCACTTTACAGCACCCCCATCACATCACATCA
Organism: Eleutherodactylus coqui; assembly: GCF_035609145.1. Lineage (NCBI taxonomy): Eukaryota > Metazoa > Chordata > Amphibia > Anura > Eleutherodactylidae > Eleutherodactylus > Eleutherodactylus coqui. The sequence goes on along the minus strand of NC_089848.1, from coordinate 35,404,205 downwards.
CCCCCAAGACATGACAGCACCCCCCATCACATCACATCACCCCCATCATTGCACCCATCACATCACAGCACCCCCATTACAGCATCCCCCATCACTGCAGCCATCACATCACAGCACCCCCATTACAGCACCCACATCACTGTAGCCATCACATCACATCACCCCATCACAGCAACTCCCCATCACAGCACCCCCCATCACTGCAACCCCATCACATCACCCCCGCATCACTGCACCCATCACATCACAGCACCCCCATCACTGCAGCCATCACTTCACAGCAACCCCATCACATGACTGCAACCCCCATCACATGACTGCAACCCCATCACATCACTGCAACCCCCATCACATCACAGCACCCCCATCACAGCACCCCCATCACATCACAGCACCCCCCATCACATCACAGCACCCCCATTACAGAACCTACATCACTGTAGCCATCACATCACCCCATCACAGCAACTCCATCACATCACAGCACCCTCCATCACTGCACCCATCACATCACATCACCCCCATCACAGTACCCCCCATCACTGCAGCCATCACTTCACAGCACCCCCATCACATCACCCACATCACTGTAGCCATCACATCACCCCATCACAGCAACTCCCCATCACATCACATCACAGCACCCCCCATCACTGCAACCCTATCACATTACCCCCCCCCCATCACATCACTTCACCCCCATCACTGTAGCCATCACTTCACAGCACCCCCCATCACATCACATCACCCCCCATCACATCACATCACCCCTATCACTGCACCCCAATCACATCACAGCACCCCCATCACTGCAACCCCATCACATCACCTCCCATCACTGCACCCATCACAACACCCCTTCACATCACAGCACCCCCATCACTGCACCCATCACATCACTGCAGCCATCACATCACATCACCCCAATCACAGCACCCCCCATCACTGCAACCCCATCACAGCAACCCCCCATCACCCTCATCCCGCAATCCCCTAACACTGCACCCATCACATCACAGCACCCCCCATCACATCACCCACATCACATCACCCCCCATCACTGCACCGATCACATCGCATCACCCCATCACAGCAACTCCCCATCACATCACCCTCATCACAGCAACCCCCATCACTGCACCCATCACATCACAGCACCCCCATCACAGCACCCCCCATCACTGCAGCCATCACTTTACAGCACCCCCCATCACATCACATCACCCCCAAGACATGACAGCACCACCCATCACATCACATCACCCCCATCATTGCACCCATCACTGTAGCCATCACATCACCCCATCACAGCAACTCCCCATCACATCACAGCACCCCCCATCACTGCAACCCCATCACATTACCCCCCCATCACTGCACCCATCACATCACATCACCCCCATCACTACAGCCATCACTTCACAGCACCCCCCATCACTGCATCCCCATCACATCACAGCACCCCCCATCACTGCAACCCCATCACATCACCCCCCATCACTGCAACCATCACATCACAGCACCCCCCATCACATCACCCACACCACTGTAGCCATCACATCACATCACCCCATCACAGCAACTCCCCATCACTGCACCCCCATCACATCACAGTAACCCCCATCACTGCAACCCCATTACATCACCCCCCCATCACATAATATCACCCCCATCACATCACATTACCTCCATCACTGCACCCATAACATCGCATCACCCCATCAGAGCAACTCCCCATCACATCACCCTCATCACAGCAACCCCCTATCACTGCACCCCTATCACATCACAGCACCCCCCATCACTGCACCCATCACATCACATCACCCCATCACATCACTGCAACCCTATCACATCACCCCATCACAGTTACCCCCCATCACTGCACCCCCCATCACATCACATCCATCACAGCAACCCCCCCATCACTGCACGCATCACAGCAACCCCCCATCACATCACAGCATCCCCATTACAGCAACCCCCATCACATCACCCTCTATCACTGCAACCCCATCATATCACAGCACCCCCATCACTGCACCCTCCATCACATCCATCACAGCAACCCACCCCATCACTGCACCCATCACAGCAACCCCCATCAGATCACAGCACCCCGCATCACTGCACCCATCACATCACTGCAGCCATCACATCACCCCAATCACAGCATCCCCCATCACTGCTACCCCATCACAGCACCTCCCATCACATCACCCACATCATTATAACCATCACATCACATCACCCCATCACAGCAACTCCCCATCACATCACATCACATCACGTCACAGCACCCCCCATCACTGCAGCCATCATTTCACAGCACCCCCCATCACATCACCCACATCACTGTAGCCATCACATCACATCACCCCATCACAGCACCCCCCATCACTGCAACCCCATCACATTACCCCCACATCACTGCCCCCATCACATCACATCACCCCCATCACAGCACCCCCATCACTGCAGCCATCACTTCACAGCACCCCCCATCACATCACAGCACCCCCATCACATCACAGCACCCCTCATCACATCACAGCACCCCTCATCACATCACATCCCCCCATCACAGCACCCCCATTACAGCATCCCCCATCACTGCACCCACATCACTGTACCAACATCTCTGTAGTCATCACATCACAGCACCCCATCACATCACAGCACCCCCATTACAGCACCCCCCATCACATCACCCACATCACTGTAGCCATCACATCACATCACCCCATCACAGCAACTCCCCATCACTGCACCCCCATCACATCACAGTAACCCCCATCACATCACCCACATCATTATAACCATCACATCACATCACCCCATCACAGCAACTCCCCATCACATCACATCACATCACATCACAGCACCCCCCATCACTGCAGCCATCATTTCACAGCACCCCCCATCACATCACCCACATCACATCACCCCATCACAGCACCCCCCATCACTGCAACCCCATCACATTACCCCCACATCACTGCCCCCATCACATCACATCACCCCCATCACAGCACCCCCATCACTGCAGCCATCACTTCACAGCACCCCCCATCACATCACAGCACCCCCATCACATCACAGCACCCCTCATCACATCACAGCACCCCTCATCACATCACATCCCCCCATCACAGCACCCCCATTACAGCATCCCCCATCACTGCACCCACATCACTGTACCAACATCTCTGTAGTCATCACATCACAGCACCCCATCACATCACAGCACCCCCATTACAGCACCCCCCATCACATCACCCACATCACTGTAGCCATCACATCACATCACCCTCATCACAGCAACCCCCTTTCACTGCACCGCTATCACATCACAGCACCCCCCATCACTGCACCCATCACATCACATCACCCCATCACATCACTGCAACCCCATCACATCATCCCCATCACAGTAACCCCCCATCACATCACATCCATCACAGCAACCCCTCCATCACTGCACGCATCACAGCAACACCCATCACATCACAGTATCCCCATTACAGCAACCCCCATCACATCACCCTCTATCACAGCACCCCCATCACTGCACCCTCCATCACATCCATCACAGCAACCCACCCCATCACTGCACCCATCACAGCAACCCCCATCACTGCACCCCCATCACATCACAGCACCCCCATTACAGCACCCCCCATCACTGCACCCATCACATCACTGCAGCCATCACATCACCCCAATCACAGCATCCCCCCATCACTGCTACCCCATCACAGCAACCCCCCCCCATCACCCTCATCACGGCAACCCCCTATCACTGCACCCATCACATCACAGCACCCCCCATCACATCACCCACATCACTGTAGCCATCACATCACATCACCCCATCACAGCACCCCCCATCACTACAACCCCATCACATTACCCCCCCATCACTGCCCCCATCACATCACATCACCCCCATCACAGCACCCCCATCACTGCAGCCATCACTTCACAGCACCCCCCATCACATCACAGCACCCTCCATCACATCACAGCACCCCCCATCACATCACCCCATCGCATCACAGCACCCCCATTACAGCATCCACCATCACTGCACCCACATCACTGTACCAACATCTCTGTAGCTATCACATCACAGCACCCCATCACATCACAGCACCCCCATTACAGCACCCCCCATCACATCACCCACATCACTGTAGCCATCACATCACATCACCCCATCACAGCAACTCCCCATCACTGCACCCCTATCACATCACAGCACCCCCATCACTGCAACCCCATCACTGCACCCATCACATCACCCCCCATCACATCACATCACCCCCATCACTGCACCCATCACATCACCCCATCACATCACCCCCATTACAGCATCCCCCATCACTGCACCCACATTACTGTAGCCATCACATTACCCTATCACAGCAACTCCCCTTCACTGCACCCCCATCACATCACAGCACCCCCCATAACTGGAACCCCATCCCATCACCCCCCATCACATCACCCCATCACATCACAGCACCTCCATTACAGCACCCCCCATCACGTCACCCGCATCACATCACCCCATCACATCAACTCCCCATCACTGCACCCCCATCACATCACAGCACCCCCCCATCACTGCACCCATCACATAACATCACCCCCATCACAGCACCCCCCATCACTGCAACCATCACTTCACAGCATACCCCATCACAACACATCACCCCCATCACATCACAGCACCCCCATCACATCACATCACCCCCATCACTATACCCATCACATCGCAGCATCCCCCATCACTGCACCAATCACATCACATCACCCCCATCACTGCAACCCCATCACATCACAGCAACCCCCATCACATCATCCCTATCACTGCACCCCATCACATCACCCCCACCACAGCACACCCCATCACAGCACCCCCCCATCACTGTACGCATCACATCAACCCCCCATCACAGCACCCCCATCACTGCAACCCCATCACATCACTGCACCCGATCACTGCAACAGTCAGTTAGGGGCGGACTATAAACCCCACTGCTGAAATCCCCATTACCGTGTGTATGGCTGGAGGCCTAGTCCTTGTCAAGGTGTTGCCGAGTGGTAACACGAGGGGAATGTTTGTAGAAGTATTTACATATATCACGTTGTGACGCCACCGTTCCCACACCGTTATTCTATATGGTAGAGTAATAAACACAGAAACTTGTGTATCATACCTCAGAACCTGAGGAATGGTTGAAACCCGGTAAACTTTAGTTAAATAAACTTGAATAAACAGGAAATTACAGGTACATTCACAGCAGCAGTTACATGCAGAAGGTTAGGAGGAAAAATACACAGGAACAATATGGCCCTGTAGTCCACATTATCTATATGTCACCAGTCCTGGGCATGAAATATACTCCAGAGGAGGTAAAAGGTTGGGAATTGGGATCTCTCCACTTACACTCTGACAGGCAACCACTGAAGAAAGGCTTTGCCTAGATGCACTACACACATTATCCGCGTAGTTGGCACATTTATGTACCTCTGTGTGGTGATCCTGACAGCGGACGGCCACACAGGAAAAGATGCCTTTAGTGTGAACGGGTACCTGCTACGGTGGGACTTGGTATAAAGGATTATTTTGGGATTGCTCTCACTTTGGGGCAATCGTTCTTTCATGTGTTTCATATGCGGTAGGGATGTCTGCGGCAGAAATGCAGTTTCATAACTCGCACCGTTCGGCGCAGGTTTTGAAGCGGCTTCGTCGCCTGTATTCTGCTGCGGCCATCTGTCCGCATAGAAGGAGAGAGGCCACCGCAGAAATGGCGATACAATTGACATGCCACGGCTTTGATTTCCACGCGGCATGTCAATTTCAGCGCATCGTCCGTGACGGACTTGCCGCAGCATGTGAACGAGATCTTTGCAATTCTTTTCCACTTTGCTGCTTTGTCCCAGGATAAAAATTGCAGGCGGAATTTTCGTGCAGAAAGTGTGCTCTGAAATTCCGCAGCAATTCCGTCCCATGTGAACCCAGCCTCATGCTGCTCTCACATGTGCGTTCAGAAAACGGAGCTTGTAATCGTGGCATTTTTACGAGAATTTTCTTACGAATCGCATTTTTGAACGCATTTAGTGATTATCCGCTGGTGTAAATCGTATATGTACAAGGGGGGGGGGGGGGGGAGGGGTTGTGGAGGCCGGGAAAAAGGGGCCTGAGCTGAACTTTGGCACCTGGGCCCCTGAGCCTTTGGGTACGCCTCTACATAAGACAATAGATGTATAACAATTATGGAGGGGACAAGGATGACGTTCTGGGACGCTATAGTTCCCTCCTACTGAAAAATAAACTGACCCTGGCACCTCTAAAACAGAGAGTATACACAATTTCCATGCTCTGGTAACCTGTGTATAATGCCTAACCCACCCCCAGTGTACTAGTGACTAAAGGAAGTGTCATTTTCGTGTAAGATCTTGGGTGTCTGACAGCGTGCAAGAATGTGACTTTTAAGTACTTAGTGAAAAATCTACCGTGTTGGATATAATCCAAAGGCACAAGTATTGCTTTGCAGCATCATACATAACACTTTGCTCCAAAGACTAGTGAAAAATTAGATTAGTGGAATGAACATCACTGTCCCTTTAAGAGACTGAAACACACTGTGTGACCTACAGCAAAAATTAGAAGAGGTGACTGGCAGAGGATGTACCTGGAAAAAAATAGAAAAAAGGCAAATGCAAAACCATGCTGAGAATATAGCCTCTAATGGAACTTAGAGGTATTTGGCCTAGTCTAAATTTACTCAAGAAGCATTTTCCTAAATTATTCGAAAACTGGCAAAAAAACACTTATAAAAAAATCAATGGCCTCCTCCATTACCCCTACAGCCATCCTATCCATCACCAAACTTGTTGGGTCTCCGCCAGTGAATGTAGAGTCACTCTCTAACCAGTTTTCACATAATTTAGGACACATGCACAAGATGGTGGGAGCTATAGCTCCACAGGCAAGTTTTTGGAACAACCCTTTGAACACTTACTCAGAATATTTCTCCACTAACCTTTTGTGATATAGCAAAACCAAAGATATTCAGAATACAGGCCACGGAAAATCTTGATCTTCACTTATGGTAGTCCATTGGCTTCACACACTTATAGTATGACTTCAAGTATTTAGGTCCTAGGAATACTCTATCTTCATACAACTTTGTGGCCTTCACCTATAGGACCCTATTTTCTTCACACACTCATAGTATGACTGCACTGAATGGGGTCCCAGGAACTTGCACACAATGCTCCGTCTTCCTTGGTCATTGTGCTTTTTACCTATAGGACCCCATTTTCTTCACACACTTATACTATGACTGCTTTCAATGGGGTACCAGGAAATTAAGCACAGTACTTTGGCTTCCAAAAAATGACCTATAAATGAACTTACATTTATCTTGCATAACAGTGCACAATAAGGACAAATGCAAAACCATCTTGAGCATATGGCCTCCAAATGGAGCTTAGAGGTATTTGGCCTAGTCTTAATTTACTCAAGAAGCATTTTCCTAAATTATTTGAAAACTGGCAAAAAAGCACCCATAAAAAAAATCAATGGCCTCCTCCATTACCCCTACAGCCATCCTATCCATCACAGAAATAGGTATGTGTCTGCCACTGAATGCAGAGTCACCCTCTAACCAGTTTTCACATAATTTAGGAAACATGTACAAGATGGTGAGAGCTATAGTTCAACATGCAAATTTTTTGAACAGCCCTTCCAACATTTACTCAGGATATTTCTGCACTAACCTTTTGTGATGTAGCAAAACCAAAGTTACTCAGAATGGAGGCCACGGAAAATCTTGATCTTCACTTATGGGAGTCCATTGTCTTCACACACTCATAGTATGACTGCTCTGAATAGGGTCCCAGGAACTTGAACACAATGCTCTTTTTTGGTCATTGTGGCCTTCACCTATGGAACCCCATTTTCTTCACAAACTCATAGTATGACTGTTTTGAATGGGTTTTCCAGAATCTTGCACACAATGCTCCGTCTTCCTTGGTCATTGTGCTTTTTACCTATAGGACCCCATTTCCTTCACACACTAATAGTATGACTGCTTTCAATGGTGTCCCAGGAAATTAAGCACAGTACTTTGGCTTCCAAAAAATGACCTATAAAGGAACTTAGATCTATGTTGCATAACAGTGCACAATAAGGACAAATGCAAACCCATCTTGAGCATATGGCCTCCAATGGAGCTTAGAGGTATTTGGCCTAGTCTTAATTTACTCAAGAAGCATTTTGCTAAATTATTCGAAAACTGGCAAAAAAGCACCTATAAAAAAATTAATGGCCTCCTCCATTACCCCTACAGCCATCCTATCCATCACCAAATAGGTATGCCTCTGCCACAGAATGCAGAGTCACATTTTAACCAGTTTTCACATAATTTAGGACACATGTACATGATGGTTAGAGCTTTAGCTCCACACGCAACTTTTTTGAACCCTTTCAACACTTACTCTGAATATTTCTGCACTAACCTTTTGTGATGTAGCAAAATCAAACTTACTCAGGATGGAGGCCACGGAAAATCTTGATCTTCACTTATGGGAGTCCATTTGCTTCACACACTTATAGTATGACTTCAGGTATTTGGGTCCAAGGAATACTCTGTCTTCATTGAACTTTGTGGCTTTCACCTAGAGGACCCCATTTTCTTCACACACTCATAGTATGACTGCTCTGAATGGGGTCCCAGGAACTTGAACACAATGCTCTTTTTTGGTCATTGTGGCCTTCACCTATGGAACCCCATTTTCTCACACACTCATAGTATGACTGCTCTGAATGGGGTCCCAGGAATTTGCACACAATGCTCCGTCTTCCTTGGTCATTGTGCTTTTTACCTATAGGACTCCATTTTCTTCACACACTTATAGTATGACTGCTTTCAATGGGGTACCAGGAAATTAAGCACAGTACTTTGGATTCCAAAAAATGACCTATAAAGGAACTTACATTTATGTTGCATAACAGTGCACAATAAGGATAAATGCAAAACCATCTTGAGCATATGGCCTCCAATGGAGCTTAGAGGTATTTGGCCTAGTCTAAATTTACTCAAGAAGCATTTTTTGAAATTATTCGAAAACTGGCAAAAAAGCACCTATAAAGAAATCAACGGCCTCCTCCATTACCCCTACAGCCATCCTATCCATCACCAAATAGCTATGTCTCTGCCACAGAATGCAGAGTCACATTTTAACCAGTTTTCATATAATTTAGGACCCATGCACAAGATGTTGAGAGCTATAGCTCCACACGCAAATTTTTGGAACAACCCTTCCAACATTTACTCAGAATATTTCTGCACTAGCCTTTTGTGATGTAGCAAAACCAACGTTACTCAGAATGGAGGCAACGGAAAATCTTGATCTTCACTTATGGGAGTCCATGGTCTTCACACACATAGTATGACTTCAAGTATTAGGGTCCTAGGAATACTCTGTCTTCATTGAACTTTGTGGCCTTCACCTATGGAACCCCATTTTCTTCACTACATTTATGGTATGACTGCTCTGAATGGGGTCCCAGGAACTTGAACACAATGCTCTTTTTTGGTCATTGTGGCCTTCACCTATGGAACCCCATTTTCTTCACACACTCATAGTATGACTGCTCTGAATGGGGTCCCAGGAACTTGAACACAATGCTCTTTTTTGGTCATTGTGGCCTTCACCTATGGAACCCCATTTTCTTCACACACTCATAGTATGACTGCTCTGAATGGGGTCCCAGGAACTTGCACACAATGCTCTGTTTTGGTCATTGTGGCCTTCACCTAGAGGACCCCATTTTCTTCACACACTTATAGTATGACTGCTTTCAATGGGGTCCCAGGAAATTAACCACAATACTTTGGCTTCCAAAAATTGACCTAGAAAGGAACTTACATTTATGTTGCATAACAGTGCACAATAAGGACAAATGCAAAACCATCTTGAGCATTTGGCCTAGTCTAAATCAACTCAAGAAGCATTTTCCTAAATTATTCGAAAACTGGCAAAAAAGCACCTATAAAAAATCAATGGTCTCCTCCATTACCCCTACAGCCATCCTATCCATCACCAAATAGTTATGCCTCTGCCACAGAATGCAGAGTCACACTTTAACCAGTTTTCTTATAATTTAGGACCCATGCACAAGATGGTGAGAGCTATAGCTCCACACGCAAATTTTTGGAACAACCCTTCCAACATTAACTCAGAATATTTCTGCACTAACCTTTTGTGATGTAGCAAAACCAAGGGTTTTCAGAATGGAGGCCACGGAAAATCTTGTTCTTCACTTATGGGAGTCCATTGGCTTCACACACTTATAGTATGACTTCAGGTATTTGGGTCCAAGGAATACTTTGTCTTCATTGAACTTTGCGGCCTTCACCTAGAGGACCCCATTTTCTTCACACACTCAGTATGACTGCTCTGAATGGGGTCCCAGGAACTTGCACACAATGCTCCGTCTTCCTTGGTCATTGTGCTTTTCAACTATAGGACCCCATTATCTTCACACACTCATAGTATGACTGCTTTCAATGGGGTCCCAGGAAATTAACCACAATACTTTGGCTTCCAAAAATTGACCTATAAAGGTACTTACATTTATGTTGCATAACAGTGCACAATAAGGACAAATGCAAAACCATCTTGAGCATTTGGCCTAGTCTAAATTTACTCAAGAAGCATTTTCCTAAATTATTCGAAAACTGGCAAAAAAGCACCTATAAAAAAATCAATGGCCTCCTCCATTACCCCTACAGCCATCCTATCCATCACCAAATAGGTATGCCTCTGCCACAGAATGCAGAGTCACATTTTAACCAGTTTTCATATAATTCAGGACCCATGCACAAGATGGTGAGAGCTATAGCTCCACACGCAAATTTTGGGAACAACCCATCCAACATTTACTCAGAATATTTCTGCACTAACCTTTTGTGATGTAGCAAAACCAAAGTTTTCCAGAATGGAGGCCACGGAAAATCTTGTTCTTCACTTATGGGAGTCCATTGGCTTCACACACTTATAGTATGACTTCAGGTATTTGGGTCCAAGGAATACTTTGTCTTCATTGAACTTTGTGGCCTTCACCTAGAGGACCCCATTTTCTTCACACTCATAGTATGACTGCTCTGAATGGGGTCCCAGGAACGTGCACACAATGCTCCGTCTTCCTTGGTCATTGTGGTTTTCAACTATAGGACCCCAGTTTCTTCACACACTTATAGTATGACTGCTTTCAATGGGGTCCCAGGAAATTAACCACAATACTTTGGCTTCCAAAAATTGACCTATAAAGGAACTTACATTTATGTTGCATAACAGTGCACAATAAGGACAAATGCAAAACCACCTTGAGCATTTGGCCTAGTCTAAATTTACTCAAGAAGCATTTTCCTAAATTATTCGAAAACTGGCAAAAAAGCACCTATAAAAAAAAATCAATTTCCTCCTCCATTACCCCTACAGCCATCCTATCCATCACCAAATAGGTATGCTTGTGCCACAGAATGTAGAGTCACACTTTAACCAGTTTTCATATAATTTAGGACCCATGCACAAGATGGTGAGAGCTATAGCTCCACACGCAAAGTTTTGGAACAACCCTTCCAACATTTACTCAGAATATTTCTGCACTAACCTTTTGTGATGCAGCAAAACCAAGGTAACTCAGAATGGAGGCAACGGAAAATCTTGATCTTCACTTATGGGAGTCCATGGTCTGCACACACATAGTATGACTTCAAGTATTTGGGTCCCAGGAATACTCTGTCTTCATTGAACTTTGTGGCCTTCACCTAGAGGACCCCATTTTCTTCACACACTCATAGTATGACTGCTCTGAATGGGGTCCCAGGAACTTGCACACAATGCTCCGTCCTCCATGGTCACTGTGCTTTTCACCTATAGGACCCCATTCTCTTCACACACTTATAGTATGACTGCTTTCAATGGGGTCCCAGGAAATTAACCACAATACTTTGGCTTCCAAAAATTGACCTATAAAGGAACTTACATTTATGTTGCATAACAGTGCACAATAAGGACAAATGCAAAACCATCGTGAGCATTTGACCTAGTCTAAATTTACTCAAGAAGCATTTTCCTAAATTATTCGAAAACTGGCAAAAAAGCACCTATAAAAAAAAAATCAATGGCCTCCTCCATTACCCCTACAGCCATCCTATCCATCACCAAATAGGTATGTCTCTGCCACAGAATGCAGAGTCACATGTTAACCTGTTTTCATATAATTTAGGACCCATGCACAAGATGGTGTGAGCTATAGCTCCACACGCAAATGTTTGGAACAACCCTTCCAACATTAACTCAGAATATTTCTGCACTAACCTTTTGTGATGTAGCAAAACCAATGTTACTCAGAATGGAGGCAACGGAAAATCTTGTTCTTCACTTATGGGAGTCCATTGGCTTCACACACTTATAGTATGACTTCAGGTATTTGGGTCCAAGGAATACTCTGTCTTCATTGAACTTTGTGGCCTTCACCTAGAGGACCCCATTTTCTTCACACACTCAGTATGACTGCTCTGAATGGGGTCCCAGGAACTTGAACACAATGCTCTTTTTTGGTCATTGTGGCCTTCACCTATGGAACCCCATTTTCTTCACACACTCATAGTATGACTGCTCTGAATGGGGTCCCAGGAACTTGAACACAATGCTCTTTTTTGGTCATTGTGGCCTTTACCTATGGAACCCCATTTTCTTCACACACTCATAGTATGACTGCTCGGAATGGGGTCCCAGGAACTTGCACACAATGCTCTTTTTTGGTCATTGTGGCCTTCACCTATGGAACCCCATTTTCTTCACACACTCATAGTATGACTGCTCTGAATGGGGTCCCAGGAACTTGCACACAATGCTCCGTCTTCCTTGGTCATTGTGCTTTTCACCTATAGGACCCCATTATCTTCACACACTCATAGTATGACTGCTTTCAATGGGGTCCCAGGAAATTAACCACAATACTTTGGCTTCCAAAAATTGACCTATAAAGGAACTTACATTTATGTTGCATAACAGTGCACAATAAGGACAAATGCAAAACCATCTTGAGCATTTGGCCTAGTCTAAATTTACTCAAGAAGCATTTTCCTAAATTATTCGAAAACTGGCAAAAAAGCACCTATAAAAAAAAATCAATTTCCTCCTCCATTACCCCTACAGCCATCCTATCCATCACCAAATAGGTATCTCTCTGCCACAGAATGCAGAGTCACATTTTAACCAGTTTTCATATAATTTAGGACCCATGCATAACATGGTGAAAGCTATAGCTCCACACGCAAATTTTTGGAACAACCCTTTCAACATTTACTCAAAATATTTCTGCACTAACCTTTTGTGATGTAGCAAAACCAAAGTTTTTCAGAATGGAGGCCACGGAAAATCTTGCTCTTCACTTATGGGAGTCCATTGGCTTCACACACTTATAGTATGACTTCAGGTATTTGGGTCCAAGGAATACTCTGTCTTCATTGTACTTTGTGGCCTTCACCTAGAGGACCCCATTTTCTTCACACACTCATAGTATGACTGCTCTGAATGGGGTCCCAGGAACTTGCACACAATGCTCCGTCTTCCTTGGTCATTGTGCTGTTCACCTATAGGACCCCATTTTCTTCACACACCCATAGTATGACTGCTTTCAATGGGGTCCCAGGAAATTAACCACAATACTTTGGCTTCCAAAAATTGACCTATAAAGGAACTTACATTTATGTTGCACAGCAGTGCACAATAAGGACAAATGCAAAAGCATCTTGAGTATTTGGCCTAGTCTAAATTTACTCAAGAAGCATGTTCTTCACTTATGGGAGTCCATTGGCTTCACACACTTATAGTATGACTTCAAGTATTAGGGTCCAAGGAATACTCTGTCTTCATTGTACTTTGTGGCCTTCACCTATGAAACCCCAGTTTCTTCACTACATTTATGGTATGACTGCTCTGAATGGGGTCCCAGGAACTTGAACACAATGCTCTTTTTTGGTCATTGTGGCCTTCACCTATGGAACCCCATTTTCTTCACACACTCATAGTATGACTGCTCTGAATGGGGTCCCAGGAACTTGAACACAATGCTCTTTTTTGGTCATTGTGGCCTTCACCTATGGAACCCCATTTTCTTCACACACTCATAGTATGACTGCTCTGAATGGGGTCCCAGGAACTTGCACACAATGCTGTGTTTTGGTCATTGTGGCCTTCACCTAGAGGACCCCATTTTCTTCACACACTCATAGTATGACTGCTCTGAATGGGGTCCCAGGAACTTGCACACAATGCTCCGTCTTCCTTGGTCATTGTGCTTTTCAACTATAGGACCCCATTTTCTTCACACACTTATAGTATGACTGCTTTCAATGGGGTCCCAGGAAATTAACCACAATACTTTGGCTTCCAAAAATTGACCTATAAAGGAACTTACATTTATGTTGCATAACAGTGCACAATAAGGACAAATGCAAAAGCATCTTGAGTATTTGGCCTAGTCTAAATTTACTCAAGAAGCATTTTCCTAAATTATTCGAAAACTGGCAAAAAAGCACCTATAAAAAAAAATCAATGGCCTCCTCCATTACCCCTACAGCCATCCTATCCATCACCAAATAGGTATGTCTCTGCCACAGAATGCAGAGTCACGATTTAACCAGTTTTCATATAATTTAGGACCCATGCACAAGATGGTGAGAGCTATAGCTCCACACGCAAATTTTTGGAACAACCCTTCCAACATTTACTCAAAATATTTCTGCACTAACCTTTTGTGATGTAGCAAAACCAAAGTTTTTCAGAATGGAGGCCACGGAAAATCTTGTTCTTCACTTATGGGAGTCCATTGGCTTCACACACTCATAGTATGACTTCAGGTATTTGGGTCCAAGGAATACTCTGTCTTCATTGAACTTTTTGGCCTTCACCTAGAGGACCCCATTTTCTTCACACACTCAGTATGACTGCTCTGAATGGGGTCCCAGGAACTTGAACACAATGCTCTTTTTTGGTCATTGTGGCCTTCACCTATGGAACCCCATTTTCTTCACACACTCATAGTATGACTGCTCTGAATGGGGTCCCAGGAACTTGAACACAATGCTCTTTTTTGGTCATTGTGGCCTTTACCTATGGAACCCCATTTTCTTCACACACTCATAGTATGACTGCTCGGAATGGGGTCCCAGGAACTTGCACACAATGCTCTTTTTTGGTCATTGTGGCCTTCACCTATGGAACCCCATTTTCTTCACACACTCATAGTATGACTGCTCTGAATGGGGTCCCAGGAACTTGCACACAATGCTCCGTCTTCCTTGGTCATTGTGCTTTTCACCTATAGGACCCCATTATCTTCACACACTCATAGTATGACTGCTTTCAATGGGGTCCCAGGAAATTAACCACAATACTTTGGCTTCCAAAAATTGACCTATAAAGGAACTTACATTTATGTTGCATAACAGTGCACAATAAGGACAAATGCAAAACCATCTTGAGCATTTGGCCTAGTCTAAATTTACTCAAGAAGCATTTTCCTAAATTATTCGAAAACTGGCAAAAAAGCACCTATAAAAAAAAATCAATTTCCTCCTCCATTACCCCTACAGCCATCCTATCCATCACCAAATAGGTATGCTTGTGCCACAGAATGTAGAGTCACACTTTAACCAGTTTTCATATAATTTAGGACCCATGCACAAGATGGTGAGAGCTATAGCTCCACACGCAAAGTTTTGGAACAACCCTTCCAACATTTACTCAGAATATTTCTGCACTAACCTTTTGTGATGCAGCAAAACCAAGGTAACTCAGAATGGAGGCAACGGAAAATCTTGATCTTCACTTATGGGAGTCCATGGTCTGCACACACATAGTATGACTTCAAGTATTTGGGTCCCAGGAATACTCTGTCTTCATTGAACTTTGTGGCCTTCACCTAGAGGACCCCATTTTCTTCACACACTCATAGTATGACTGCTCTGAATGGGGTCCCAGGAACTTGCACACAATGCTCCGTCCTCCATGGTCACTGTGCTTTTCACCTATAGGACCCCATTCTCTTCACACACTTATAGTATGACTGCTTTCAATGGGGTCCCAGGAAATTAACCACAATACTTTGGCTTCCAAAAATTGACCTATAAAGGAACTTACATTTATGTTGCATAACAGTGCACAATAAGGACAAATGCAAAACCATCGTGAGCATTTGACCTAGTCTAAATTTACTCAAGAAGCATTTTCCTAAATTATTCGAAAACTGGCAAAAAAGCACCTATAAAAAAAAAATCAATGGCCTCCTCCATTACCCCTACAGCCATCCTATCCATCACCAAATAGGTATGTCTCTGCCACAGAATGCAGAGTCACATGTTAACCTGTTTTCATATAATTTAGGACCCATGCACAAGATGGTGTGAGCTATAGCTCCACATGCAAATGTTTGGAACAACCCTTCCAACATTAACTCAGAATATTTCTGCACTAACCTTTTGTGATGTAGCAAAACCAATGTTACTCAGAATGGAGGCAACGGAAAATCTTGTTCTTCACTTATGGGAGTCCATTGGCTTCACACACTTATAGTATGACTTCAGGTATTTGGGTCCAAGGAATACTCTGTCTTCATTGAACTTTGTGGCCTTCACCTAGAGGACCCCATTTTCTTCACACACTCAGTATGACTGCTCTGAATGGGGTCCCAGGAACTTGAACACAATGCTCTTTTTTGGTCATTGTGGCCTTCACCTATGGAACCCCATTTTCTTCACACACTCATAGTATGACTGCTCTGAATGGGGTCCCAGGAACTTGAACACAATGCTCTTTTTTGGTCATTGTGGCCTTTACCTATGGAACCCCATTTTCTTCACACACTCATAGTATGACTGCTCGGAATGGGGTCCCAGGAACTTGCACACAATGCTCTTTTTTGGTCATTGTGGCCTTCACCTATGGAACCCCATTTTCTTCACACACTCATAGTATGACTGCTCTGAATGGGGTCCCAGGAACTTGCACACAATGCTCCGTCTTCCTTGGTCATTGTGCTTTTCACCTATAGGACCCCATTATCTTCACACACTCATAGTATGACTGCTTTCAATGGGGTCCCAGGAAATTAACCACAATACTTTGGCTTCCAAAAATTGACCTATAAAGGAACTTACATTTATGTTGCATAACAGTGCACAATAAGGACAAATGCAAAACCATCTTGAGCATTTGGCCTAGTCTAAATTTACTCAAGAAGCATTTTCCTAAATTATTCGAAAACTGGCAAAAAAGCACCTATAAAAAAAAATCAATTTCCTCCTCCATTACCCCTACAGCCATCCTATCCATCACCAAATAGGTATCTCTCTGCCACAGAATGCAGAGTCACATTTTAACCAGTTTTCATATAATTTAGGACCCATGCATAACATGGTGAAAGCTATAGCTCCACACGCAAATTTTTGGAACAACCCTTTCAACATTTACTCAAAATATTTCTGCACTAACCTTTTGTGATGTAGCAAAACCAAAGTTTTTCAGAATGGAGGCCACGGAAAATCTTGCTCTTCACTTATGGGAGTCCATTGGCTTCACACACTTATAGTATGACTTCAGGTATTTGGGTCCAAGGAATACTCTGTCTTCATTGTACTTTGTGGCCTTCACCTAGAGGACCCCATTTTCTTCACACACTCATAGTATGACTGCTCTGAATGGGGTCCCAGGAACTTGCACACAATGCTCCGTCTTCCTTGGTCATTGTGCTGTTCACCTATAGGACCCCATTTTCTTCACACACCCATAGTATGACTGCTTTCAATGGGGTCCCAGGAAATTAACCACAATACTTTGGCTTCCAAAAATTGACCTATAAAGGAACTTACATTTATGTTGCACAGCAGTGCACAATAAGGACAAATGCAAAAGCATCTTGAGTATTTGGCCTAGTCTAAATTTACTCAAGAAGCATGTTCTTCACTTATGGGAGTCCATTGGCTTCACACACTTATAGTATGACTTCAAGTATTAGGGTCCAAGGAATACTCTGTCTTCATTGTACTTTGTGGCCTTCACCTATGAAACCCCAGTTTCTTCACTACATTTATGGTATGACTGCTCTGAATGGGGTCCCAGGAACTTGAACACAATGCTCTTTTTTGGTCATTGTGGCCTTCACCTATGGAACCCCATTTTCTTCACACACTCATAGTATGACTGCTCTGAATGGGGTCCCAGGAACTTGAACACAATGCTCTTTTTTGGTCATTGTGGCCTTCACCTATGGAACCCCATTTTCTTCACACACTCATAGTATGACTGCTCTGAATGGGGTCCCAGGAACTTGCACACAATGCTGTGTTTTGGTCATTGTGGCCTTCACCTAGAGGACCCCATTTTCTTCACACACTCATAGTATGACTGCTCTGAATGGGGTCCCAGGAACTTGCACACAATGCTCCGTCTTCCTTGGTCATTGTGCTTTTCAACTATAGGACCCCATTTTCTTCACACACTTATAGTATGACTGCTTTCAATGGGGTCCCAGGAAATTAACCACAATACTTTGGCTTCCAAAAATTGACCTATAAAGGAACTTACATTTATGTTGCATAACAGTGCACAATAAGGACAAATGCAAAAGCATCTTGAGTATTTGGCCTAGTCTAAATTTACTCAAGAAGCATTTTCCTAAATTATTCGAAAACTGGCAAAAAAGCACCTATAAAAAAAAATCAATGGCCTCCTCCATTACCCCTACAGCCATCCTATCCATCACCAAATAGGTATGTCTCTGCCACAGAATGCAGAGTCACGATTTAACCAGTTTTCATATAATTTAGGACCCATGCACAAGATGGTGAGAGCTATAGCTCCACACGCAAATTTTTGGAACAACCCTTCCAACATTTACTCAAAATATTTCTGCACTAACCTTTTCTGATGTAGCAAAACCAAAGTTTTTCAGAATGGAGGCCACGGAAAATCTTGTTCTTCACTTATGGGAGTCCATTGGCTTCACACACTCATAGTATGACTTCAGGTATTTGGGTCCAAGGAATACTCTGTCTTCATTGAACTTTGTGGCCTTCACCTAGAGGACCCCATTTTCTTCACACACTCAGTATGACTGCTCTGAATGGGGTCCCAGGAACTTGAACACAATGCTCTTTTTTGGTCATTGTGGCCTTCACCTATGGAACCCCATTTTCTTCACACACTCATAGTATGACTGCTCTGAATGGGGTCCCAGGAACTTGAACACAATGCTCTTTTTTGGTCATTGTGGCCTTTACCTATGGAACCCCATTTTCTTCACACACTCATAGTATGACTGCTCGGAATGGGGTCCCAGGAACTTGCACACAATGCTCTTTTTTGGTCATTGTGGCCTTCACCTATGGAACCCCATTTTCTTCACACACTCATAGTATGACTGCTCTGAATGGGGTCCCAGGAACTTGCACACAATGCTCCGTCTTCCTTGGTCATTGTGCTTTTCACCTATAGGACCCCATTATCTTCACACACTCATAGTATGACTGCTTTCAATGGGGTCCCAGGAAATTAACCACAATACTTTGGCTTCCAAAAATTGACCTATAAAGGAACTTACATTTATGTTGCATAACAGTGCACAATAAGGACAAATGCAAAACCATCTTGAGCATTTGGCCTAGTCTAAATTTACTCAAGAAGCATTTTCCTAAATTATTCGAAAACTGGCAAAAAAGCACCTATAAAAAAAAATCAATTTCCTCCTCCATTACCCCTACAGCCATCCTATCCATCACCAAATAGGTATCTCTCTGCCACAGAATGCAGAGTCACATTTTAACCAGTTTTCATATAATTTAGGACCCATGCATAACATGGTGAAAGCTATAGCTCCACACGCAAATTTTTGGAACAACCCTTTCAACATTTACTCAAAATATTTCTGCACTAACCTTTTGTGATGTAGCAAAACCAAAGTTTTTCAGAATGGAGGCCACGGAAAATCTTGTTCTTCACTTATGGGAGTCCATTGGCTTCACACACTTATAGTATGACTTCAGGTATTTGGGTCCAAGGAATACTCTGTCTTCATTGTACTTTGTGGCCTTCACCTAGAGGACCCCATTTTCTTCACACACTCATAGTATGACTGCTCTGAATGGGGTCCCAGGAACTTGCACACAATGCTCCGTCTTCCTTGGTCATTGTGCTGTTCACCTATAGGACCCCATTTTCTTCACACACCCATAGTATGACTGCTTTCAATGGGGTCCCAGGAAATTAACCACAATACTTTGGCTTCCAAAAATTGACCTATAAAGGAACTTACATTTATGTTGCACAGCAGTGCACAATAAGGACAAATGCAAAAGCATCTTGAGTATTTGGCCTAGTCTACATTTACTCAAGAAGCATGTTCTTCACTTATGGGAGTCCATTGGCTTCACACACTTATAGTATGACTTCAAGTATTAGGGTCCAAGGAATACTCTGTCTTCATTGTACTTTGTGGCCTTCACCTATGGAACCCCAGTTTCTTCACTACATTTATGGTATGACTGCTCTGAATGGGGTCCCAGGAACTTGAACACAATGCTCTTTTTTGGTCATTGTGGCCTTCACCTATGGAACCCCATTTTCTTCACACACTCATAGTATGACTGCTCTGAATGGGGTCCCAGGAACTTGAACACAATGCTCTTTTTTGGTCATTGTGGCCTTCACCTATGGAACCCCATTTTCTTCACACACTCATAGTATGACTGCTCTGAATGGGGTCCCAGGAACTTGCACACAATGCTGTGTTTTGGTCATTGTGGCCTTCACCTAGAGGACCCCATTTTCTTCACACACTCATAGTATGACTGCTCTGAATGGGGTCCCAGGAACTTGCACACAATGCTCCGTCTTCCTTGGTCATTGTGCTTTTCAACTATAGGACCCCATTTTCTTCACACACTTATAGTATGACTGCTTTCAATGGGGTCCCAGGAAATTAACCACAATACTTTGGCTTCCAAAAATTGACCTATAAAGGAACTTACATTTATGTTGCATAACAGTGCACAATAAGGACAAATGCAAAAGCATCTTGAGTATTTGGCCTAGTCTAAATTTACTCAAGAAGCATTTTCCTAAATTATTCGAAAACTGGCAAAAAAGCACCTATAAAAAAAAATCAATGGCCTCCTCCATTACCCCTACAGCCATCCTATCCATCACCAAATAGGTATGTCTCTGCCACAGAATGCAGAGTCACGATTTAACCAGTTTTCATATAATTTAGGACCCATGCACAAGATGGTGAGAGCTATAGCTCCACACGCAAATTTTTGGAACAACCCTTCCAACATTTACTCAAAATATTTCTGCACTAACCTTTTGTGATGTAGCAAAACCAAAGTTTTTCAGAATGGAGGCCACGGAAAATCTTGTTCTTCACTTATGGGAGTCCATTGGCTTCACACACTCATAGTATGACTTCAGGTATTTGGGTCCAAGGAATACTCTGTCTTCATTGAACTTTTTGGCCTTCACCTAGAGGACCCCATTTTCTTCACACACTCAGTATGACTGCTCTGAATGGGGTCCCAGGAACTTGAACACAATGCTCTTTTTTGGTCATTGTGGCCTTCACCTATGGAACCCCATTTTCTTCACACACTCATAGTATGACTGCTCTGAATGGGGTCCCAGGAACTTGAACACAATGCTCTTTTTTGGTCATTGTGGCCTTTACCTATGGAACCCCATTTTCTTCACACACTCATAGTATGACTGCTCGGAATGGGGTCCCAGGAACTTGCACACAATGCTCTTTTTTGGTCATTGTGGCCTTCACCTATGGAACCCCATTTTCTTCACACACTCATAGTATGACTGCTCTGAATGGGGTCCCAGGAACTTGCACACAATGCTCCGTCTTCCTTGGTCATTGTGCTTTTCACCTATAGGACCCCATTATCTTCACACACTCATAGTATGACTGCTTTCAATGGGGTCCCAGGAAATTAACCACAATACTTTGGCTTCCAAAAATTGACCTATAAAGGAACTTACATTTATGTTGCATAACAGTGCACAATAAGGACAAATGCAAAACCATCTTGAGCATTTGGCCTAGTCTAAATTTACTCAAGAAGCATTTTCCTAAATTATTCGAAAACTGGCAAAAAAGCACCTATAAAAAAAAATCAATTTCCTCCTCCATTACCCCTACAGCCATCCTATCCATCACCAAATAGGTATCTCTCTGCCACAGAATGCAGAGTCACATTTTAACCAGTTTTCATATAATTTAGGACCCATGCATAACATGGTGAAAGCTATAGCTCCACACGCAAATTTTTGGAACAACCCTTTCAACATTTACTCAAAATATTTCTGCACTAACCTTTTGTGATGTAGCAAAACCAAAGTTTTTCAGAATGGAGGCCACGGAAAATCTTGTTCTTCACTTATGGGAGACCATTGGCTTCACACACTCATAGTATGACTGCTCTGAATGGGGTCCCAGGAACTTGCACACAATGCTCCGTCTTCCTTGGTCATTGTGCTGTTCACCTATAGGACCCCATTTTCTTCACACACCCATAGTATGATTGCTTTCAATGGGGTCCCAGGAAATTAACCACAATACTTTGGCTTCCAAAAATTGACCTATAAAGGAACTTACATTTATGTTGCACAGCAGTGCACAATAAGGACAAATGCAAAAGCATCTTGAGTATTTGGCCTAGTCTAAATTTACTCAAGAAGCATGTTCTTCACTTATGGGAGTCCATTGGCTTCACACACTTATAGTATGACTTCAAGTATTAGGGTCCAAGGAATACTCTGTCTTCATTGTACTTTGTGGCCTTCACCTATGGAACCCCAGTTTCTTCACTACATTTATGGTATGACTGCTCTGAATGGGGTCCCAGGAACTTGAACACAATGCTCTTTTTTGGTCATTGTGGCCTTCACCTATGGAACCCCATTTTCTTCACACACTCATAGTATGACTGCTCTGAATGGGGTCCCAGGAACTTGAACACAATGCTCTTTTTTGGTCATTGTGGCCTTCACCTATGGAACCCCATTTTCTTCACACACTCATAGTATGACTGCTCTGAATGGGGTCCCAGGAACTTGCACACAATGCTGTGTTTTGGTCATTGTGGCCTTCACCTAGAGGACCCCATTTTCTTCACACACTCATAGTATGACTGCTCTGAATGGGGTCCCAGGAACTTGCACACAATGCTCCGTCTTCCTTGGTCATTGTGCTTTTCAACTATAGGACCCCATTTTCTTCACACACTTATAGTATGACTGCTTTCAATGGGGTCCCAGGAAATTAACCACAATACTTTGGCTTCCAAAAATTGACCTATAAAGGAACTTACATTTATGTTGCATAACAGTGCACAATAAGGACAAATGCAAAAGCATCTTGAGTATTTGGCCTAGTCTAAATTTACTCAAGAAGCATTTTCCTAAATTATTCGAAAACTGGCAAAAAAGCACCTATAAAAAAAAATCAATGGCCTCCTCCATTACCCCTACAGCCATCCTATCCATCACCAAATAGGTATGTCTCTGCCACAGAATGCAGAGTCACGATTTAACCAGTTTTCATATAATTTAGGACCCATGCACAAGATGGTGAGAGCTATAGCTCCACACGCAAATTTTTGGAACAACCCTTCCAACATTTACTCAAAATATTTCTGCACTAACCTTTTGTGATGTAGCAAAACCAAAGTTTTTCAGAATGGAGGCCACGGAAAATCTTGTTCTTCACTTATGGGAGTCCATTGGCTTCACACACTCATAGTATGACTTCAGGTATTTGGGTCCAAGGAATACTCTGGCTTCATTGAACTTTTTGGCCTTCACCTAGAGGACCCCATTTTCTTCACACACTCAGTATGACTGCTCTGAATGGGGTCCCAGGAACTTGAACACAATGCTCTTTTTTGGTCATTGTGGCCTTCACTTATGGAAC
Organism: Eleutherodactylus coqui; assembly: GCF_035609145.1. Classification (NCBI taxonomy): domain Eukaryota; kingdom Metazoa; phylum Chordata; class Amphibia; order Anura; family Eleutherodactylidae; genus Eleutherodactylus; species Eleutherodactylus coqui. The sequence goes on along the minus strand of NC_089848.1, from coordinate 35,380,138 downwards.
CCCATTTTCTTCACACACTCATAGTATGACTGCTCTGAATGGGGTTCCAGGAACTTGCACACAATGCTCCGTCTTCCTTGGTCATTGTGCTTTTCACCTATAGGACCCCATTTTCTTCACACACTTATAGTATGACTGCTTTCAATGGGGTCCCAGGAAATTAACCACAATACTTTGGCTTCCAAAAATTGACCTATAAAGGAACTTACATTTATGTTGCATAACAGTGCACAATAAGGACAAATGCAAAAGCATCTTGAGTATTTGGCCTAGTCTAAATTTACTCAAGAAGCATTTTCCTAAATTATTCGAAAACTGGCAAAAAAGCACCTATAAAAAAAAAATCAATGGTCTCCTTCATTACCCCTACAGCCATCCTATCCATCACCAAATAGGTATGCTTGTGCCACAGAATGTAGAGTCACACTTTAACCAGTTTTCATATAATTTAGGACCCATGCACAAGATGGTGAGAGCTATAGCTCCACACGCAAAGTTTTGGAACAACCCTTCCAACATTTACTCAGAATATTTCTGCACTAACCTTTTGTGATGTAGCAAAACCAATGTTACTCAGAATGGAGGCAACGGAAAATCTTGTTCTTCACTTATGGGAGTCCATTGGCTTCACACACTTATAGTATGACTTCAGGTATTTGGGTCCAAGGAATACTCTGTCTTCATTGAACTTTGTGGCCTTCACCTAGAGGACCCCATTTTCTTCACACACTCATAGTATGACTGCTCTGAATGGGGTCCCAGGAACTTGAACACAATGCTCTTTTTTGGTCATTGTGGCCTTCACCTATGGAACCCCATTTTCTTCACACACTCAAAGTATGGCTGCTCTGCATGGGGTCCCAGGAACTTGACCCCATGCTCTGATTTGGTCATTGTGGCCTTCACCTATGGAACCCCATTTTCTTCACACACTCATAGTATGACTGCTCTGAATGGGGTCCCAGGAACTTGCACACAATGCTCCGTCTTCCTTGGTCATTGTGCTTTTCACCTATAGGACCCCATTATCTTCACACACTCATAGTATGACTGCTTTCAACGGGGTCCCAGGAAATTAACCACAATACTTTGGCTTCCAAAAATTGAACTATAAAGGAACTTACATTTATGTTGCATAACAGTGCACAATAAGGACAAATGCAAAACCATCTTGAGCATTTGGCCTAGTCTAAATTCACTCAAGCATTTTCCTAAATTATTCGAAAACTGGCAAAAAAGCACCTATAAAAAAAAATCAATGGTCTCCTTCATTACCCCTACAGCCATCCTATCCATCACCAAATAGGTATGCTTGTGCCACAGAATGTAGAGTCACACTTTAACCAGTTTTCATATAATTTAGGACCCATGCACAAGATGGTGAGAGCTATAGCTCCACACGCAAAGTTTTGGAACAACCCTTCCAACATTTACTCAGAATATTTCTGCACTAACCTTTTGTGATGCAGCAAAACCAAGGTAACTCAGAATGGAGGCAACGGAAAATCTTGATCTTCACTTATGGGAGTCCATGGTCTGCACACACATAGTATGACTTCAAGTATTTGGGTCCCAGGAATACTCTGTCTTCATTGAACTTTGTGGCCTTCACCTAGAGGACCCCATTTTCTTCACACACTCATAGTATGACTGCTCTGAATGGGGTCCCAGGAACTTGAACACAATGCTCTTTTTTGGTCATTGTGGCCTTCACCTATGGAACCCCATTTTCTTCCCACACTCATAGTATGACTGCTCTGAATGGGGTTCCAGGAACTTGCACACAATGCTCTGTTTTCGTCATTGTGGCCTTCACCTATGGAACCCCATTTTCTTCACACACTCATAGTATGACTGCTCTGAATGGGGTCCCAGGAACTTGCACACAATGCTCCGTCCTCCATGGTCATTGTGCTTTTCACCTATAGGACCCCATTTTCTTCACACACTTATAGTATGACTGCTTTCAATGGGGTCCCAGGAAATTAACCACAATACTTTGGCTTCCAAAAATTGACCTATAAAGGAACTTACATTTATGTTGCATAACAGTGCACAATAAGGACAAATGCAAAACCATCGTGGGCATTTGACCTAGTCTAAATTTACTCAAGAAGCATTTTCCTAAATTATTCAAAAACTGGCAAAAAAGCACCTATAAAAAAAAATCAATGGCCTCCTCCATTACCCCTACAGCCATCCTATCCATCACCAAATAGGTATGTCTCTGCCACAGAATGCAGAGTCACATGTTAACCTGTTTTCATATAATTTAGGACCCATGCACAAGATGGTGTGAGCTATAGCTCCACACGCAAATGTTTGGAACAACCCTTCCAACATTTACTCAGAATATTTCTGCACTAACCTTTTGTGATGTAGCAAAACCAAAGTTTTTCAGAATGGAGGCCACGGAAAATCTTGTTCTTCACTTATGGGAGTCCATTGGCTTCACACACTCATAGTATGACTGCTCTGAATGGGGTCCCAGGAACTTGCACACAATGCTCCGTCTTCCTTGGTCATTGTGCTGTTCACCTATAGGACCCCATTTTCTTCACACACCCATAGTATGATTGCTTTCAATGGGGTCCCAGGAAATTAACCACAATACTTTGGCTTCCAAAAATTGACCTATAAAGGAACTTACATTTATGTTGCACAGCAGTGCACAATAAGGACAAATGCAAAAGCATCTTGAGTATTTGGCCTAGTCTAAATTTACTCAAGAAGCATGTTCTTCACTTATGGGAGTCCATTGGCTTCACACACTTATAGTATGACTTCAAGTATTAGGGTCCAAGGAATACTCTGTCTTCATTGTACTTTGTGGCCTTCACCTATGGAACCCCAGTTTCTTCACTACATTTATGGTATGACTGCTCTGAATGGGGTCCCAGGAACTTGAACACAATGCTCTTTTTTGGTCATTGTGGCCTTCACCTATGGAACCCCATTTTCTTCACACACTCATAGTATGACTGCTCTGAATGGGGTCCCAGGAACTTGAACACAATGCTCTTTTTTGGTCATTGTGGCCTTCACCTATGGAACCCCATTTTCTTCACACACTCATAGTATGACTGCTCTGAATGGGGTCCCAGGAACTTGCACACAATGCTGTGTTTTGGTCATTGTGGCCTTCACCTAGAGGACCCCATTTTCTTCACACACTCATAGTATGACTGCTCTGAATGGGGTCCCAGGAACTTGCACACAATGCTCCGTCTTCCTTGGTCATTGTGCTTTTCAACTATAGGACCCCATTTTCTTCACACACTTATAGTATGACTGCTTTCAATGGGGTCCCAGGAAATTAACCACAATACTTTGGCTTCCAAAAATTGACCTATAAAGGAACTTACATTTATGTTGCATAACAGTGCACAATAAGGACAAATGCAAAAGCATCTTGAGTATTTGGCCTAGTCTAAATTTACTCAAGAAGCATTTTCCTAAATTATTCGAAAACTGGCAAAAAAGCACCTATAAAAAAAAATCAATGGCCTCCTCCATTACCCCTACAGCCATCCTATCCATCACCAAATAGGTATGTCTCTGCCACAGAATGCAGAGTCACGATTTAACCAGTTTTCATATAATTTAGGACCCATGCACAAGATGGTGAGAGCTATAGCTCCACACGCAAATTTTTGGAACAACCCTTCCAACATTTACTCAAAATATTTCTGCACTAACCTTTTGTGATGTAGCAAAACCAAAGTTTTTCAGAATGGAGGCCACGGAAAATCTTGTTCTTCACTTATGGGAGTCCATTGGCTTCACACACTCATAGTATGACTTCAGGTATTTGGGTCCAAGGAATACTCTGGCTTCATTGAACTTTTTGGCCTTCACCTAGAGGACCCCATTTTCTTCACACACTCAGTATGACTGCTCTGAATGGGGTCCCAGGAACTTGAACACAATGCTCTTTTTTGGTCATTGTGGCCTTCACTTATGGAACCCCATTTTCTTCACACACTCATAGTATGACTGCTCTGAATGGGGTTCCAGGAACTTGCACACAATGCTCCGTCTTCCTTGGTCATTGTGCTTTTCACCTATAGGACCCCATTTTCTTCACACACTTATAGTATGACTGCTTTCAATGGGGTCCCAGGAAATTAACCACAATACTTTGGCTTCCAAAAATTGACCTATAAAGGAACTTACATTTATGTTGCATAACAGTGCACAATAAGGACAAATGCAAAAGCATCTTGAGTATTTGGCCTAGTCTAAATTTACTCAAGAAGCATTTTCCTAAATTATTCGAAAACTGGCAAAAAAGCACCTATAAAAAAAAATCAATGGTCTCCTTCATTACCCCTACAGCCATCCTATCCATCACCAAATAGGTATGCTTGTGCCACAGAATGTAGAGTCACACTTTAACCAGTTTTCATATAATTTAGGACCCATGCACAAGATGGTGAGAGCTATAGCTCCACACGCAAATTTTTGGAACAACCCTTCCAACATTTACTCAAAATATTTCTGCACTAACCTTTTGTGATGTAGCAAAACCAAGGTAACTCAGAATGGAGGCAACGGAAAATCTTGATCTTCACTTATGGGAGTCCATGGTCTGCACACACATAGTATGACTTCAAGTATTTGGGTCCCAGGAATACTCTGTCTTCATTGAACTTTGTGGCCTTCACCTAGAGGACCCCATTTTCTTCACACACTCATAGTATGACTGCTCTGAATGGGGTCCCAGGAACTTGCACACAATGCTCCGTCTTCCTTGGTCATTGTGCTTTTCAACTATAGGACCCCATTTTCTTCACACACTTATAGTATGACTGCTTTCAATGGGGTCCCAGGAAATTAACCACAATACTTTGGCTTCCAAAAATTGACCTATAAAGGAACTTACATTTATGTTGCATAACAGTGCACAATAAGGACAAATGCAAAAGCATCTTGAGTATTTGGCCTAGTCTAAATTTACTCAAGAAGCATTTTCCTAAATTATTCGAAAACTGGCAAAAAAGCACCTATAAAAAAAAATCAATGGCCTCCTCCATTACCCCTACAGCCATCCTATCCATCACCAAATAGGTATGTCTCTGCCACAGAATGCAGAGTCACGATTTAACCAGTTTTCATATAATTTAGGACCCATGCACAAGATGGTGAGAGCTATAGCTCCACACGCAAATTTTTGGAACAACCCTTCCAACATTTACTCAAAATATTTCTGCACTAACCTTTTGTGATGTAGCAAAACCAAAGTTTTTCAGAATGGAGGCCACGGAAAATCTTGTTCTTCACTTATGGGAGTCCATTGGCTTCACACACTCATAGTATGACTTCAGGTATTTGGGTCCAAGGAATACTCTGGCTTCATTGAACTTTTTGGCCTTCACCTAGAGGACCCCATTTTCTTCACACACTCAGTATGACTGCTCTGAATGGGGTCCCAGGAACTTGAACACAATGCTCTTTTTTGGTCATTGTGGCCTTCACTTATGGAACCCCATTTTCTTCACACACTCATAGTATGACTGCTCTGAATGGGGTTCCAGGAACTTGCACACAATGCTCCGTCTTCCTTGGTCATTGTGCTTTTCACCTATAGGACCCCATTTTCTTCACACACTTATAGTATGACTGCTTTCAATGGGGTCCCAGGAAATTAACCACAATACTTTGGCTTCCAAAAATTGACCTATAAAGGAACTTACATTTATGTTGCATAACAGTGCACAATAAGGACAAATGCAAAAGCATCTTGAGTATTTGCCCTAGTCTAAATTTACTCAAGAAGCATTTTCCTAAATTATTCGAAAACTGGCAAAAAAGCACCTATAAAAAAAAAATCAATGGTCTCCTTCATTACCCCTACAGCCATCCTATCCATCACCAAATAGGTATGCTTGTGCCACAGAATGTAGAGTCACACTTTAACCAGTTTTCATATAATTTAGGACCCATGCACAAGATGGTGAGAGCTATAGCTCCACACGCAAAGTTTTGGAACAACCCTTCCAACATTTACTCAGAATATTTCTGCACTAACCTTTTGTGATGTAGCAAAACCAATGTTACTCAGAATGGAGGCAACGGAAAATCTTGTTCTTCACTTATGGGAGTCCATTGGCTTCACACACTTATAGTATGACTTCAGGTATTTGGGTCCAAGGAATACTCTGTCTTCATTGAACTTTGTGGCCTTCACCTAGAGGACCCCATTTTCTTCACACACTCATAGTATGACTGCTCTGAATGGGGTCCCAGGAACTTGAACACAATGCTCTTTTTTGGTCATTGTGGCCTTCACCTATGGAACCCCATTTTCTTCACACACTCAAAGTATGGCTGCTCTGCATGGGGTCCCAGGAACTTGAACACAATGCTCTTTTTTGGTCATTGTGGCCTTTACCTATGGAACCCCATTTTCTTCACACACTCATAGTATGACTGCTCTGAATGGAGTCCCAGGAACTTGCACACAATGCTCTGATTTGGTCATTGTGGCCTTCACCTATGGAACCCCATTTTCTTCACACACTCATAGTATGACTGCTCTGAATGGGGTCCCAGGAACTTGCACACAATGCTCCGTCTTCCTTGGTCATTGTGCTTTTCACCTATAGGACCCCATTATCTTCACACACTCATAGTATGACTGCTTTCAACGGGGTCCCAGGAAATTAACCACAATACTTTGGCTTCCAAAAATTGAACTATAAAGGAACTTACATTTATGTTGCATAACAGTGCACAATAAGGACAAATGCAAAACCATCTTGAGCATTTGGCCTAGTCTAAATTCACTCAAGCATTTTCCTAAATTATTCGAAAACTGGCAAAAAAGCACCTATAAAAAAAAATCAATGGTCTCCTTCATTACCCCTACAGCCATCCTATCCATCACCAAATAGGTATGCTTGTGCCACAGAATGTAGAGTCACACTTTAACCAGTTTTCATATAATTTAGGACCCATGCACAAGATGGTGAGAGCTATAGCTCCACACGCAAAGTTTTGGAACAACCCTTCCAACATTTACTCAGAATATTTCTGCACTAACCTTTTGTGATGCAGCAAAACCAAGGTAACTCAGAATGGAGGCAACGGAAAATCTTGATCTTCACTTATGGGAGTCCATGGTCTGCACACACATAGTATGACTTCAAGTATTTGGGTCCCAGGAATACTCTGTCTTCATTGAACTTTGTGGCCTTCACCTAGAGGACCCCATTTTCTTCACACACTCATAGTATGACTGCTCTGAATGGGGTCCCAGGAACTTGAACACAATGCTCTTTTTTGGTCATTGTGGCCTTCACCTATGGAACCCCATTTTCTTCCCACACTCATAGTATGACTGCTCTGAATGGGGTTCCAGGAACTTGCACACAATGCTCTGTTTTCGTCATTGTGGCCTTCACCTATGGAACCCCATTTTCTTCACACACTCATAGTATGACTGCTCTGAATGGGGTCCCAGGAACTTGCACACAATGCTCCGTCCTCCATGGTCATTGTGCTTTTCACCTATAGGACCCCATTTTCTTCACACACTTATAGTATGACTGCTTTCAATGGGGTCCCAGGAAATTAACCACAATACTTTGGCTTCCAAAAATTGACCTATAAAGGAACTTACATTTATGTTGCATAACAGTGCACAATAAGGACAAATGCAAAACCATCGTGGGCATTTGACCTAGTCTAAATTTACTCAAGAAGCATTTTCCTAAATTATTCAAAAACTGGCAAAAAAGCACCTATAAAAAAAAATCAATGGCCTCCTCCATTACCCCTACAGCCATCCTATCCATCACCAAATAGGTATGTCTCTGCCACAGAATGCAGAGTCACATGTTAACCTGTTTTCATATAATTTAGGACCCATGCACAAGATGGTGTGAGCTATAGCTCCACACGCAAATGTTTGGAACAACCCTTCCAACATTTACTCAGAATATTTCTGCACTAACCTTTTGTGATGTAGCAAAACCAATGTTACTCAGAATGGAGGCAACGGAAAATCTTGTTCTTCACTTATGGGAGTCCATTGGCTTCACACACTTATAGTATGACTTCAGGTATTTGGGTCCAAGGAATACTCTGTCTTCATTGAACTTTGTGGCCTTCACCTAGAGGACCCCATTTTCTTCACACACTCATAGTATGACTGCTCTGAATGGGGTCCTAGGAACTTGAACACAATGCTCTTTTTTGGTCATTGTGGCCTTCACCTATGGAACCCCATTTTCTTCACACACTCAAAGTATGGCTGCTCTGCATGGGGTCCCAGGAACTTGAACACAATGCTCTTTTTTGGTCATTGTGGCCTTTACCTATGGAACCCCATTTTCTTCACACACTCATAGTATGACTGCTCTGAATGGAGTCCCAGGAACTTGCACACAATGCTCTGTTTTGGTCATTGTGGCCTTCACCTATGGAACCCCATTTTCTTCACACACTCATAGTATGACTGCTCTGAATGGGGTCCCAGGAACTTGCACACAATGCTCCGTCTTCCTTGGTCATTGTGCTTTTCACCTATAGGACCCCATTATCTTCACACACTCATAGTATGACTGCTTTCAATGGGGTCCCAGGAAATTAACCACAATACTTTGGCTTCCAAAAATTGACCTATAAAGGAACTTACATTTATGTTGCATAACAGTGCACAATAAGGACAAATGCAAAACCATCTTGAGCATATGGCCTCCAATGGAGCTTAGAGGTATTTGGCCTAGTCTAAATTTACTCAAGAAGCATTTTCCTAAATTATTCGAAAACTGGCAAAAAAGCACCTATAAAAAAATCAATGGCCTACTCCATTACCCCTACAGCCATCCTATCCATCACCAAATAGCTATGTCTCTGCCACAGAATGCAGAGTCACATTTTAACCAGTTTTCATATAATTTAGGACCCATGCACAAGATGGTGAGAGCTATAGCTCCACACGCAAAATTTTGGAACAACTCTTCCAACATTTACTCAGAATATTTCTGCACTAGCCTTTTGTGATGTAGCAAAACCAACGTTACTCAGAATGGAGGCAACGGAAAATCTTGATCTTCACTTATGGGAGTCCATGGTCTTCACACACATAGTATGACTTCAAGTATTAGGGTCCTAGGAATACTCTGTCTTCATTGAACTTTGTGGCCTTCACCTATGGAACCCCAGTTTCTTCACTACATTTATGGTATGACTGCTCTGAATGGGGTCCCAGGAACTTGAACACAATGCTCTTTTTTGGTCATTGTGGCCTTCACCTATGGAACCCCATTTTCTTCACACACTCATAGTAGGACTGCTTTGAATGGGGTCCCAGGAACTTGAACACAATTCTCTTTTTTGGTAATTGTGGCCTTCACCTATGGAACCCCATTTTCTTCACACACTCATAGTATGACTGCTCTGAATGGGGTCCCAGGAACTTGCACACAATGCTCTGTTTTGGTCATTGTGGCCTTCACCTAGAGGACCCCATTTTCTTCACACACTCATAGTATGACTGCTCTGAATGGGGTCCCAGGAACTTGCACACAATGCTCCGTCTTCCTTGGTCATTGTGCTTTTCACCTATAGGACCCCATTATCTTCACACACTCATAGTATGACTGCTTTCAATGGGGTCCCAGGAAATTAACCACAATACTTTGGCTTCCAAAAATTGACCTATAAAGGAACTTACATTTATGTTGCATAACAGTGCACAATAAGGACAAATGCAAAACCATCTTGAGCATTTGGCCTAGTCTAAATTTACTCAAGAAGCATTTTCCTAAATTATTCGAAAACTGGCAAAAAAGCACCTATAAAAAAATCAATGGCCTACTCCATTACCCCTACAGCCATCCTATCCATCACCAAATAGCTATGTCTCTGCCACAGAATGCAGAGTCACATTTTAACCAGTTTTCATATAATTTAGGACCCATGCACAAGATGGTGAGAGCTATAGCTCCACACGCAAAATTTTGGAACAACTCTTCCAACATTTACTCAGAATATTTCTGCACTAGCCTTTTGTGATGTAGCAAAACCAACGTTACTCAGAATGGAGGCAACGGAAAATCTTGATCTTCACTTATGGGAGTCCATGGTCTTCACACACATAGTATGACTTCAAGTATTAGGGTCCTAGGAATACTCTGTCTTCATTGAACTTTGTGGCCTTCACCTATGGAACCCCAGTTTCTTCACTACATTTATGGTATGACTGCTCTGAATGGGGTCCCAGGAACTTGAACACAATGCTCTTTTTTGGTCATTGTGGCCTTCACCTATGGAACCCCATTTTCTTCACACACTCATAGTAGGACTGCTTTGAATGGGGTCCCAGGAACTTGAACACAATTCTCTTTTTTGGTAATTGTGGCCTTCACCTATGGAACCCCATTTTCTTCACACACTCATAGTATGACTGCTCTGAATGGGGTCCCAGGAACTTGCACACAATGCTCTGTTTTGGTCATTGTGGCCTTCACCTAGAGGACCCCATTTTCTTCACACACTCATAGTATGACTGCTCTGAATGGGGTCCCAGGAACTTGCACACAATGCTCCGTCTTCCTTGGTCATTGTGCTTTTCACCTATAGGACCCCATTATCTTCACACACTCATAGTATGACTGCTTTCAATGGGGTCCCAGGAAATTAACCACAATACTTTGGCTTCCAAAAATTGACCTATAAAGGAACTTACATTTATGTTGCATAACAGTGCACAATAAGGACAAATGCAAAACCATCTTGAGCATTTGGCCTAGTCTAAATTTACTCAAGAAGCATTTTCCTAAATTATTCGAAAACTGGCAAAAAAGCACCTATAAAAAAAAAAATCAATGGCCTCCTCCATTACCCCTACAGCCATCCTATCCATCACCAAATAGGTATGCTTGTGCCACAGAATGTAGAGTCACACTTTAACCAGTTTTCATATAATTTAGGACCCATGCACAAGATGGTGAGAGCTATAGCTCCACACGCAAAGTTTTGGAACAACCCTTCCAACATTTACTCAGAATATTTCTGCACTAACCTTTTGTGATGCAGCAAAACCAAGGTAACTCAGAATGGAGGCCACGGAAAATCTTGATCTTCACTTATGGGAGTCCATTGGCTTCACACACTTAAAGTATGACTTCAGGTATTTGGGTCCAAGGAATACTCTGTCTTCATTGAACTTTTTGCCCTTCACCTAGAAGACCCCATTTTCTTCACACACTCAGTATGACTGCTCTGAATGGGGTCCCAGGAACTTGAACACAATGCTCTTTTTTGGTCATTGTGGTCTTCACCTATGGAACCCCATTTTCTTCACACACTCATAGTATGACTGCTCTGAATGGGGTCCCAGGAACTTGAACACAATGCTCTTTTTTGGTCATTGTGGCCTTTACCTATGGAACCCCATTTTCTTCACACACTCATAGTATGACTGCTCTGAATGGAGTCCCAGGAACTTGCACACAATGCTCTGTTTTGGTCATTGTGGCCTTCACCTATGGAACCCCATTTTCTTCACACACTCATAGTATGACTGCTCTGAATGGGGTCCCAGGAACTTGCACACAATGCTCCGTCTTCCTTGGTCATTGTGCTTTTCACCTATAGGACCCCATTATCTTCACACACTCATAGTATGACTGCTTTCAATGGGGTCCCAGGAAATTAACCACAATACTTTGGCTTCCAAAAATTGACCTATAAAGGAACTTACATTTATGTGGCATAACAGTGCACAATAAGGACAAATGCAAAACCATCTTGAGCATATGGCCTCCAATGGAGCTTAGAGGTATTTGGCCTAGTCTAAATTTACTCAAGAAGCATTTTCCTAAATTATTCGAAAACTGGCAAAAAAGCACCTATAAAAAAATCAATGGCCTACTCCATTACCCCTACAGCCATCCTATCCATCACCAAATAGCTATGTCTCTGCCACAGAATGCAGAGTCACATTTTAACCAGTTTTCATATAATTTAGGACCCATGCACAAGATGGTGAGAGCTATAGCTCCACACGCAAAATTTTGGAACAACTCTTCCAACATTTACTCAGAATATTTCTGCACTAGCCTTTTGTGATGTAGCAAAACCAACGTTACTCAGAATGGAGGCAACGGAAAATCTTGATCTTCACTTATGGGAGTCCATGGTCTTCACACACATAGTATGACTTCAAGTATTAGGGTCCTAGGAATACTCTGTCTTCATTGAACTTTGTGGCCTTCACCTATGGAACCCCAGTTTCTTCACTACATTTATGGTATGACTGCTCTGAATGGGGTCCCAGGAACTTGAACACAATGCTCTTTTTTGGTCATTGTGGCCTTCACCTATGGAACCCCATTTTCTTCACACACTCATAGTAGGACTGCTTTGAATGGGGTCCCAGGAACTTGAACACAATTCTCTTTTTTGGTAATTGTGGCCTTCACCTATGGAACCCCATTTTCTTCACACACTCATAGTATGACTGCTCTGAATGGGGTCCCAGGAACTTGCACACAATGCTCTGTTTTGGTCATTGTGGCCTTCACCTAGAGGACCCCATTTTCTTCACACACTCATAGTATGACTGCTCTGAATGGGGTCCCAGGAACTTGCACACAATGCTCCGTCTTCCTTGGTCATTGTGCTTTTCACCTATAGGACCCCATTATCTTCACACACTCATAGTATGACTGCTTTCAATAAGGTCCCAGGAAATTAACCACAATACTTTGGCTTCCAAAAATTGACCTATAAAGGAACTTACATTTATGTTGCATAACAGTGCACAATAAGGACAAATGCAAAACCATCTTGAGCATTTGGCCTAGTCTAAATTTACTCAAGAAGCATTTTCCTAAATTATTCGAAAACTGGCAAAAAACCACCTATAAAAAAAAAAATCAATGGCCTCCTCCATTACCCCTACAGCCATCCTATCCATCACCAAATAGGTATGCTTGTGCCACAGAATGTAGAGTCACACTTTAACCAGTTTTCATATAATTTAGGACCCATGCACAAGATGGTGAGAGCTATAGCTCCACACGCAAAGTTTTGGAACAACCCTTCCAACATTTACTCAGAATATTTCTGCACTAACCTTTTGTGATGCAGCAAAACCAAGGTAACTCAGAATGGAGGCCACGGAAAATCTTGATCTTCACTTATGGGAGTCCATTGGCTTCACACACTTAAAGTATGACTTCAGGTATTTGGGTCCAAGGAATACTCTGTCTTCATTGAACTTTTTGCCCTTCACCTAGAAGACCCCATTTTCTTCACACACTCAGTATGACTGCTCTGAATGGGGTCCCAAGAACTTGAACACAATGCTCTTTTTTGGTCATTGTGGTCTTCACCTATGGAACCCCATTTTCTTCACACACTCATAGTATGACTGCTCTGAATGGGGTCCCAGGAACTTGAACACAATGCTCTTTTTTGGTCATTGTGGCCTTTACCTATGGAACCCCATTTTCTTCACACACTCATAGTATGACTGCTCTGAATGGGGTCCCAGGAACTTGCACACAATGCTCTGTTTTGGTCATTGTGGCCTTCACCTATGGAACCCCATTTTCTTCACTAAATTTATGGTATGACTGCTCTGAATGGGGTCCCAGGAACTTGAACACAATGCTCTTTTTTGGTCATTGTGGCCTTCACGTATGGAACCCCATTTTCTTCACACACTCATAGTATGACTGCTCAGAATGGGGTCCCAGGAACTTGCACACAATGCTCTGTTTTGGTCATTGTGGCCTTCACCTATAGAAAACCATTTTCTTCACACACTCATAGTATGACTGCTCTGAATGGGGTCCCAGGAACTTGCACACAATGCTCCGTCTTCCTTGGTCATTGTGCTTTTCACCTATAGGACCCCATTTTCTTCACACACTCATAGTATGACTGCTCTGAATGGGGTCCCAGGAACTTGCACACAATGCTCTGTTTTGGTCATTGTGGCTTTCACCTATGGAACCCCATTTTCTTCACTAAATTTATGGTATGACTGCTCTGAATGGGGTCCCAGGAACTTGAACACAATGCTCTTTTTTGGTCATTGTGGCCTTCACCTATGGAACCCCATTTTCTCACACACTCATAGTATGACTGCTCTGAATGGGGTCCCAGGAATTTGCACACAATGCTCCGTCTTCCTTGGTCATTGTGCTTTTTACCTATAGGACTCCATTTTCTTCACACACTTATAGTATGACTGCTTTCAATGGGGTACCAGGAAATTAAGCACAGTACTTTGGATTCCAAAAAATGACCTATAAAGGAACTTACATTTATGTTGCATAACAGTGCACAATAAGGACAAATGCAAAACCATCTTGAGCATATGGCCTCCAATGGAGCTTAGAGGTATTTGGCCTAGTCTAAATTTACTCAAGAAGCATTTTCCTAAATTATTCGAAAACTGGCAAAAAAGCACCTATAAAAAAAAATCAATGGCCTCCTCCATTACCCCTACAGCCATCCTATCCATCACCAAATAGGTATGTCTCTGCCACAGAATGCAGAGTAACGATTTAACCAGTTTTCATATAATTTCGGACCCATGCACAAGATGGTGAGAGCTATAGCTCCACACGCAAATTTTTGGAACAACCCTTCCAACATTTACTCAAAATATTTCTGCACTAACCTTTTGTGATGTAGCAAAACCAAAGTTTTTCAGAATGGAGGCCACGGAAAATCTTGTTCTTCACTTATGGGAGTCCATTGGCTTCACACACTCATAGTATGACTTCAGGTATTTGGGTCCAAGGAATACTCTGTCTTCATTGAACTTTTTGGCCTTCACCTAGAGGACCCCATTTTCTTCACACACTCAGTATGACTGCTCTGAATGGGGTCCCAGGAACTTGAACACAATGCTCTTTTTTGGTCATTGTGGCCTTCACCTATGGAACCCCATTTTCTTCACACACTCATAGTATGACTGCTCTGAATGGGGTCCCAGGAACTTGAACACAATGCTCTTTTTTGGTCATTGTGGCCTTTACCTATGGAACCCCATTTTCTTCACACACTCATAGTATGACTGCTCTGAATGGGGTCCCAGGAACTTGCACACAATGCTCTTTTTTGGTCATTGTGGCCTTCACCTATGGAACCCCATTTTCTTCACACACTCATAGTATGACTGCTCTGAATGGGGTCCCAGGAACTTGCACACAATGCTCCGTCTTCCTTGGTCATTGTGCTTTTCACCTATAGGACCCCATTATCTTCACACACTCATAGTATGACTGCTTTCAATGGGGTCCCAGGAAATTAACCACAATACTTTGGCTTCCAAAAATTGACCTATAAAGGAACTTACATTTATGTTGCATAACAGTGCACAATAAGGACAAATGCAAAACCATCTTGAGCATTTGGCCTAGTCTAAATTTACTCAAGAAGCATTTTCCTAAATTATTCGAAAACTGGCAAAAAAGCACCTATAAAAAAAAATCAATTTCCTCCTCCATTACCCCTACAGCCATCCTATCCATCACCAAATAGGTATCTCTCTGCCACAGAATGCAGAGTCACATTTTAACCAGTTTTCATATAATTTAGGACCCATGCATAACATGGTGAAAGCTATAGCTCCACACGCAAATTTTTGGAACAACCCTTTCAACATTTACTCAAAATATTTCTGCACTAACCTTTTGTGATGTAGCAAAACCAAAGTTTTTCAGAATGGAGGCCACGGAAAATCTTGTTCTTCACTTATGGGAGTCCATTGGCTTCACACACTTATAGTATGACTTCAGGTATTTGGGTCCAAGGAATACTCTGTCTTCATTGTACTTTGTGGCCTTCACCTAGAGGACCCCATTTTCTTCACACACTCATAGTATGACTGCTCTGAATGGGGTCCCAGGAACTTGCACACAATGCTCCGTCTTCCTTGGTCATTGTGCTGTTCACCTATAGGACCCCATTTTCTTCACACACCCATAGTATGACTGCTTTCAATGGGGTCCCAGGAAATTAACCACAATACTTTGGCTTTCAAAAATTGACCTACAAAGGAACTTACATTTATGTTGCACAGCAGTGCACAATAAGGACAAATGCAAAAGCATCTTGAGTATTTGGCCTAGTCTAAATTTACTCAAGAAGCATGTTCTTCACTTATGGGAGTCCATTGGCTTCACACACTTATAGTATGACTTCAAGTATTAGAGTCCAAGGAATACTCTGTCTTCATTGTACTTTGTGGCCTTCACCTATGGAACCCCAGTTTCTTCACTACATTTATGGTATGACTGCTCTGAATGGGGTCCCAGGAACTTGAACACAATGCTCTTTTTTGGTCATTGTGGCCTTCACCTATGGAACCCCATTTTCTTCACACACTCATAGTATGACTGCTCTGAATGGGGTCCCAGGAACTTGAACACAATGCTCTTTTTTGGTCATTGTGGCCTTCACCTATGGAACCCCATTTTCTTCACACACTCATAGTATGACTGCTCTGAATGGGGTCCCAGGAACTTGCACACAATGCTCTGTTTTGGTCATTGTGGCCTTCACCTAGAGGACCCCATTTTCTTCACACACTCATAGTATGACTGCTCTGAATGGGGTCCCAGGAACTTGCACACAATGCTCCGTCTTCCTTGGTCATTGTGCTTTTCAACTATAGGACCCCATTTTCTTCACACACTTATAGTATGACTGCTTTCAATGGGGTCCCAGGAAATTAACCACAATACTTTGGCTTCCAAAAATTGACCTATAAAGGAACTTACATTTATGTTGCATAACAGTGCACAATAAGGACAAATGCAAAAGCATCTTGAGTATTTGGCCTAGTCTAAATTTACTCAAGAAGCATTTTCCTAAATTATTCGAAAACTGGCAAAAAAGCACCTATAAAAAAAAATCAATGGCCTCCTCCATTACCCCTACAGCCATCCTATCCATCACCAAATAGGTATGTCTCTGCCACAGAATGCAGAGTCACGATTTAACCAGTTTTCATATAATTTAGGACCCATGCACAAGATGGTGAGAGCTATAGCTCCACACGCAAATTTTTGGAACAACCCTTCCAACATTTACTCAAAATATTTCTGCACTAACCTTTTGTGATGTAGCAAAACCAAAGTTTTTGAGAATGGAGGCCACGGAAAATCTTGTTCTTCACTTATGGGAGTCCATTGGCTTCACACACTCATAGTATGACTTCAGGTATTTGGGTCCAAGGAATACTCTGTCTTCATTGAACTTTTTGGCCTTCACCTAGAGGACCCCATTTTCTTCACACACTCAGTATGACTGCTCTGAATGGGGTCCCAGGAACTTGAACACAATGCTCTTTTTTGGTCATTGTGGCCTTCACCTATGGAACCCCATTTTCTTCACACACTCATAGTATGACTGCTCTGAATGGGGTCCCAGGAACTTGAACACAATGCTCTTTTTTGGTCATTGTGGCCTTTACCTATGGAACCCCATTTTCTTCACACACTCATAGTATGACTGCTCGGAATGGGGTCCCAGGAACTTGCACACAATGCTCTTTTTTGGTCATTGTGGCCTTCACCTATGGAACCCCATTTTCTTCACACACTCATAGTATGACTGCTCTGAATGGGGTCCCAGGAACTTGCACACAATGCTCCGTCTTCCTTGGTCATTGTGCTTTTCACCTATAGGACCCCATTATCTTCACACACTCATAGTATGACTGCTTTCAATGGGGTCCCAGGAAATTAACCACAATACTTTGGCTTCCAAAAATTGACCTATAAAGGAACTTACATTTATGTTGCATAACAGTGCACAATAAGGACAAATGCAAAACCATCTTGAGCATTTGGCCTAGTCTAAATTTACTCAAGAAGCATTTTCCTAAATTATTCGAAAACTGGCAAAAAAGCACCTATAAAAAAAAATCAATTTCCTCCTCCATTACCCCTACAGCCATCCTATCCATCACCAAATAGGTATCTCTCTGCCACAGAATGCAGAGTCACATTTTAACCAGTTTTCATATAATTTAGGACCCATGCATAACATGGTGAAAGCTATAGCTCCACACGCAAATTTTTGGAACAACCCTTTCAACATTTACTCAAAATATTTCTGCACTAACCTTTTGTGATGTAGCAAAACCAAAGTTTTTCAGAATGGAGGCCACGGAAAATCTTGTTCTTCACTTATGGGAGTCCATTGGCTTCACACACTTATAGTATGACTTCAGGTATTTGGGTCCAAGGAATACTCTGTCTTCATTGTACTTTGTGGCCTTCACCTAGAGGACCCCATTTTCTTCACACACTCATAGTATGACTGCTCTGAATGGGGTCCCAGGAACTTGCACACAATGCTCCGTCTTCCTTGGTCATTGTGCTGTTCACCTATAGGACCCCATTTTCTTCACACACCCATAGTATGACTGCTTTCAATGGGGTCCCAGGAAATTAACCACAATACTTTGGCTTCCAAAAATTGACCTATAAAGGAACTTACATTTATGTTGCACAGCAGTGCACAATAAGGACAAATGCAAAAGCATCTTGAGTATTTGGCCTAGTCTAAATTTACTCAAGAAGCATGTTCTTCACTTATGGGAGTCCATTGGCTTCACACACTTATAGTATGACTTCAAGTATTAGGGTCCAAGGAATACTCTGTCTTCATTGTACTTTGTGGCCTTCACCTATGGAACCCCAGTTTCTTCACTACATTTATGGTATGACTGCTCTGAATGGGGTCCCAGGAATTTGAACACAATTCTCTTTTTTGGTAATTGTGGCCTTCACCTTTGGAACCCCATTTTCTTCACACACTCATAGTATGACTGCTCTGAATGGGGTCCCAGGAACTTGCACACAATGCTCTGTTTTGGTCATTGTGGCCTTCACCTAGAGGACCCCATTTTCTTCACACACTCATAGTATGACTGCTCTGAATGGGGTCCCAGGAACTTGCACACAATGCTCCGTCTTCCTTGGTCATTGTGCTTTTCACCTATAGGACCCCATTATCTTCACACACTCATAGTATGACTGCTTTCAATGGGGTCCCAGGAAATTAACCACAATACTTTGGCTTCCAAAAATTGACCTATAAAGGAACTTACATTTATGTTGCATAACAGTGCACAATAAGGACAAATGCAAAAGCATCTTGAGCATTTGGCCTAGTCTAAATTTACTCAAGAAGCATTTTCCTAAATTATTCGAAAACTGGCAAAAAAGCACCTATAAAAAAAAAAATCAATGGCCTCCTCCATTACCCCTACAGCCATCCTATCCATCACCAAATAGGTATGCTTGTGCCACAGAATGTAGAGTCACACTTTAACCAGTTTTCATATAATTTAGGACCCATGCACAAGATGGTGAGAGCTATAGCTCCACACGCAAAGTTTTGGAACAACCCTTCCAACATTTACTCAGAATATTTCTGCACTAACCTTTTGTGATGCAGCAAAACCAAGGTAACTCAGAATGGAGGCCACGGAAAATCTTGATCTTCACTTATGGGAGTCCATTGGCTTCACACACTTAAAGTATGACTTCAGGTATTTGGGTCCAAGGAATACTCTGTCTTCATTGAACTTTTTGCCCTTCACCTAGAAGACCCCATTTTCTTCACACACTCAGTATGACTGCTCTGAATGGGGTCCCAGGAACTTGAACACAATGCTCTTTTTTGGTCATTGTGGTCTTCACCTATGGAACCCCATTTTCTTCACTAAATTTATGGTATGACTGCTCTGAATGGGGTCCCAGGAACTTGAACACAATGCTCTTTTTTGGTCATTGTGGCCTTCACGTATGGAACCCCATTTTCTTCACACACTCATAGTATGACTGCTCAGAATGGGGTCCCAGGAACTTGCACACAATGCTCTGTTTTGGTCATTGTGGCCTTCACCTATAGAAAACCATTTTCTTCACACACTCATAGTATGACTGCTCTGAATGGGGTCCCAGGAACTTGCACACAATGCTCCGTCTTCCTTGGTCATTGTGCTTTTCACCTATAGGACCCCATTTTCTTCACACACTCATAGTATGACTGCTCTGAATGGGGTCCCAGGAACTTGCACACAATGCTCTGTTTTGGTCATTGTGGCTTTCACCTATGGAACCCCATTTTCTTCACTAAATTTATGGTATGACTGCTCTGAATGGGGTCCCAGGAACTTGAACACAATGCTCTTTTTTGGTCATTGTGGCCTTCACCTATGGAACCCCATTTTCTCACACACTCATAGTATGACTGCTCTGAATGGGGTCCCAGGAATTTGCACACAATGCTCCGTCTTCCTTGGTCATTGTGCTTTTTACCTATAGGACTCCATTTTCTTCACACACTTATAGTATGACTGCTTTCAATGGGGTACCAGGAAATTAAGCACAGTACTTTGGATTCCAAAAAATGACCTATAAAGGAAATTACATTTATGTTGCATAACAGTGCACAATAAGGACAAATGCAAAACCATCTTGAGCATATGGCCTCCAATGGAGCTTAGAGGTATTTGGCCTAGTCTAAATTTACTCAAGAAGCATTTTCCTAAATTATTCGAAAACTGGCAAAAAAGCACCTATAAAAAAAAATCAATTTCCTCCTCCATTACCCCTACAGCCATCCTATCCATCACCAAATAGGTATCTCTCTGCCACAGAATGCAGAGTCACATTTTAACCAGTTTTCATATAATTTAGGACCCATGCATAACATGGTGAAAGCTATAGCTCCACACGCAAATTTTTGGAACAACCCTTTCAACATTTACTCAAAATATTTCTGCACTAACCTTTTGTGATGTAGCAAAACCAAAGTTTTTCAGAATGGAGGCCACGGAAAATCTTGCTCTTCACTTATGGGAGTCCATTGGCTTCACACACTTATAGTATGACTTCAGGTATTTGGGTCCAAGGAATACTCTGTCTTCATTGTACTTTGTGGCCTTCACCTAGAGGACCCCATTTTCTTCACACACTCATAGTATGACTGCTCTGAATGGGGTCCCAGGAACTTGCACACAATGCTCCGTCTTCCTTGGTCATTGTGCTGTTCACCTATAGGACCCCATTTTCTTCACACACCCATAGTATGACTGCTTTCAATGGGGTCCCAGGAAATTAACCACAATACTTTGGCTTCCAAAAATTGACCTATAAAGGAACTTACATTTATGTTGCACAGCAGTGCACAATAAGGACAAATGCAAAAGCATCTTGAGTATTTGGCCTAGTCTAAATTTACTCAAGAAGCATGTTCTTCACTTATGGGAGTCCATTGGCTTCACACACTTATAGTATGACTTCAAGTATTAGGGTCCAAGGAATACTCTGTCTTCATTGTACTTTGTGGCCTTCACCTATGAAACCCCAGTTTCTTCACTACATTTATGGTATGACTGCTCTGAATGGGGTCCCAGGAACTTGAACACAATGCTCTTTTTTGGTCATTGTGGCCTTCACCTATGGAACCCCATTTTCTTCACACACTCATAGTATGACTGCTCTGAATGGGGTCCCAGGAACTTGAACACAATGCTCTTTTTTGGTCATTGTGGCCTTCACCTATGGAACCCCATTTTCTTCACACACTCATAGTATGACTGCTCTGAATGGGGTCCCAGGAACTTGCACACAATGCTGTGTTTTGGTCATTGTGGCCTTCACCTAGAGGACCCCATTTTCTTCACACACTCATAGTATGACTGCTCTGAATGGGGTCCCAGGAACTTGCACACAATGCTCCGTCTTCCTTGGTCATTGTGCTTTTCAACTATAGGACCCCATTTTCTTCACACACTTATAGTATGACTGCTTTCAATGGGGTCCCAGGAAATTAACCACAATACTTTGGCTTCCAAAAATTGACCTATAAAGGAACTTACATTTATGTTGCATAACAGTGCACAATAAGGACAAATGCAAAAGCATCTTGAGTATTTGGCCTAGTCTAAATTTACTCAAGAAGCATTTTCCTAAATTATTCGAAAACTGGCAAAAAAGCACCTATAAAAAAAAATCAATGGCCTCCTCCATTACCCCTACAGCCATCCTATCCATCACCAAATAGGTATGTCTCTGCCACAGAATGCAGAGTCACGATTTAACCAGTTTTCATATAATTTAGGACCCATGCACAAGATGGTGAGAGCTATAGCTCCACACGCAAATTTTTGGAACAACCCTTCCAACATTTACTCAAAATATTTCTGCACTAACCTTTTCTGATGTAGCAAAACCAAAGTTTTTCAGAATGGAGGCCACGGAAAATCTTGTTCTTCACTTATGGGAGTCCATTGGCTTCACACACTCATAGTATGACTTCAGGTATTTGGGTCCAAGGAATACTCTGTCTTCATTGAACTTTGTGGCCTTCACCTAGAGGACCCCATTTTCTTCACACACTCAGTATGACTGCTCTGAATGGGGTCCCAGGAACTTGAACACAATGCTCTTTTTTGGTCATTGTGGCCTTCACCTATGGAACCCCATTTTCTTCACACACTCATAGTATGACTGCTCTGAATGGGGTCCCAGGAACTTGAACACAATGCTCTTTTTTGGTCATTGTGGCCTTTACCTATGGAACCCCATTTTCTTCACACACTCATAGTATGACTGCTCGGAATGGGGTCCCAGGAACTTGCACACAATGCTCTTTTTTGGTCATTGTGGCCTTCACCTATGGAACCCCATTTTCTTCACACACTCATAGTATGACTGCTCTGAATGGGGTCCCAGGAACTTGCACACAATGCTCCGTCTTCCTTGGTCATTGTGCTTTTCACCTATAGGACCCCATTATCTTCACACACTCATAGTATGACTGCTTTCAATGGGGTCCCAGGAAATTAACCACAATACTTTGGCTTCCAAAAATTGAACTATAAAGGAACTTACATTTATGTTGCATAACAGTGCACAATAAGGACAAATGCAAAACCATCTTGAGCATTTGGCCTAGTCTAAATTTACTCAAGAAGCATTTTCCTAAATTATTCGAAAACTGGCAAAAAAGCACCTATAAAAAAAAATCAATTTCCTCCTCCATTACCCCTACAGCCATCCTATCCATCACCAAATAGGTATCTCTCTGCCACAGAATGCAGAGTCACATTTTAACCAGTTTTCATATAATTTAGGACCCATGCATAACATGGTGAAAGCTATAGCTCCACACGCAAATTTTTGGAACAACCCTTTCAACATTTACTCAAAATATTTCTGCACTAACCTTTTGTGATGTAGCAAAACCAAAGTTTTTCAGAATGGAGGCCACGGAAAATCTTGTTCTTCACTTATGGGAGTCCATTGGCTTCACACACTTATAGTATGACTTCAGGTATTTGGGTCCAAGGAATACTCTGTCTTCATTGTACTTTGTGGCCTTCACCTAGAGGACCCCATTTTCTTCACACACTCATAGTATGACTGCTCTGAATGGGGTCCCAGGAACTTGCACACAATGCTCCGTCTTCCTTGGTCATTGTGCTGTTCACCTATAGGACCCCATTTTCTTCACACACCCATAGTATGACTGCTTTCAATGGGGTCCCAGGAAATTAACCACAATACTTTGGCTTCCAAAAATTGACCTATAAAGGAACTTACATTTATGTTGCACAGCAGTGCACAATAAGGACAAATGCAAAAGCATCTTGAGTATTTGGCCTAGTCTACATTTACTCAAGAAGCATGTTCTTCACTTATGGGAGTCCATTGGCTTCACACACTTATAGTATGACTTCAAGTATTAGGGTCCAAGGAATACTCTGTCTTCATTGTACTTTGTGGCCTTCACCTATGGAACCCCAGTTTCTTCACTACATTTATGGTATGACTGCTCTGAATGGGGTCCCAGGAACTTGAACACAATGCTCTTTTTTGGTCATTGTGGCCTTCACCTATGGAACCCCATTTTCTTCACACACTCATAGTATGACTGCTCTGAATGGGGTCCCAGGAACTTGAACACAATGCTCTTTTTTGGTCATTGTGGCCTTCACCTATGGAACCCCATTTTCTTCACACACTCATAGTATGACTGCTCTGAATGGGGTCCCAGGAACTTGCACACAATGCTGTGTTTTGGTCATTGTGGCCTTCACCTAGAGGACCCCATTTTCTTCACACACTCATAGTATGACTGCTCTGAATGGGGTCCCAGGAACTTGCACACAATGCTCCGTCTTCCTTGGTCATTGTGCTTTTCAACTATAGGACCCCATTTTCTTCACACACTTATAGTATGACTGCTTTCAATGGGGTCCCAGGAAATTAACCACAATACTTTGGCTTCCAAAAATTGACCTATAAAGGAACTTACATTTATGTTGCATAACAGTGCACAATAAGGACAAATGCAAAAGCATCTTGAGTATTTGGCCTAGTCTAAATTTACTCAAGAAGCATTTTCCTAAATTATTCGAAAACTGGCAAAAAAGCACCTATAAAAAAAAATCAATGGCCTCCTCCATTACCCCTACAGCCATCCTATCCATCACCAAATAGGTATGTCTCTGCCACAGAATGCAGAGTCACGATTTAACCAGTTTTCATATAATTTAGGACCCATGCACAAGATGGTGAGAGCTATAGCTCCACACGCAAATTTTTGGAACAACCCTTCCAACATTTACTCAAAATATTTCTGCACTAACCTTTTGTGATGTAGCAAAACCAAAGTTTTTCAGAATGGAGGCCACGGAAAATCTTGTTCTTCACTTATGGGAGTCCATTGGCTTCACACACTCATAGTATGACTTCAGGTATTTGGGTCCAAGGAATACTCTGTCTTCATTGAACTTTTTGGCCTTCACCTAGAGGACCCCATTTTCTTCACACACTCAGTATGACTGCTCTGAATGGGGTCCCAGGAACTTGAACACAATGCTCTTTTTTGGTCATTGTGGCCTTCACCTATGGAACCCCATTTTCTTCACACACTCATAGTATGACTGCTCTGAATGGGGTCCCAGGAACTTGAACACAATGCTCTTTTTTGGTCATTGTGGCCTTTACCTATGGAACCCCATTTTCTTCACACACTCATAGTATGACTGCTCGGAATGGGGTCCCAGGAACTTGCACACAATGCTCTTTTTTGGTCATTGTGGCCTTCACCTATGGAACCCCATTTTCTTCACACACTCATAGTATGACTGCTCTGAATGGGGTCCCAGGAACTTGCACACAATGCTCCGTCTTCCTTGGTCATTGTGCTTTTCACCTATAGGACCCCATTATCTTCACACACTCATAGTATGACTGCTTTCAATGGGGTCCCAGGAAATTAACCACAATACTTTGGCTTCCAAAAATTGACCTATAAAGGAACTTACATTTATGTTGCATAACAGTGCACAATAAGGACAAATGCAAAACCATCTTGAGCATTTGGCCTAGTCTAAATTTACTCAAGAAGCATTTTCCTAAATTATTCGAAAACTGGCAAAAAAGCACCTATAAAAAAAAATCAATTTCCTCCTCCATTACCCCTACAGCCATCCTATCCATCACCAAATAGGTATCTCTCTGCCACAGAATGCAGAGTCACATTTTAACCAGTTTTCATATAATTTAGGACCCATGCATAACATGGTGAAAGCTATAGCTCCACACGCAAATTTTTGGAACAACCCTTTCAACATTTACTCAAAATATTTCTGCACTAACCTTTTGTGATGTAGCAAAACCAAAGTTTTTCAGAATGGAGGCCACGGAAAATCTTGTTCTTCACTTATGGGAGACCATTGGCTTCACACACTCATAGTATGACTGCTCTGAATGGGGTCCCAGGAACTTGCACACAATGCTCCGTCTTCCTTGGTCATTGTGCTGTTCACCTATAGGACCCCATTTTCTTCACACACCCATAGTATGATTGCTTTCAATGGGGTCCCAGGAAATTAACCACAATACTTTGGCTTCCAAAAATTGACCTATAAAGGAACTTACATTTATGTTGCACAGCAGTGCACAATAAGGACAAATGCAAAAGCATCTTGAGTATTTGGCCTAGTCTAAATTTACTCAAGAAGCATGTTCTTCACTTATGGGAGTCCATTGGCTTCACACACTTATAGTATGACTTCAAGTATTAGGGTCCAAGGAATACTCTGTCTTCATTGTACTTTGTGGCCTTCACCTATGGAACCCCAGTTTCTTCACTACATTTATGGTATGACTGCTCTGAATGGGGTCCCAGGAACTTGAACACAATGCTCTTTTTTGGTCATTGTGGCCTTCACCTATGGAACCCCATTTTCTTCACACACTCATAGTATGACTGCTCTGAATGGGGTCCCAGGAACTTGAACACAATGCTCTTTTTTGGTCATTGTGGCCTTCACCTATGGAACCCCATTTTCTTCACACACTCATAGTATGACTGCTCTGAATGGGGTCCCAGGAACTTGCACACAATGCTGTGTTTTGGTCATTGTGGCCTTCACCTAGAGGACCCCATTTTCTTCACACACTCATAGTATGACTGCTCTGAATGGGGTCCCAGGAACTTGCACACAATGCTCCGTCTTCCTTGGTCATTGTGCTTTTCAACTATAGGACCCCATTTTCTTCACACACTTATAGTATGACTGCTTTCAATGGGGTCCCAGGAAATTAACCACAATACTTTGGCTTCCAAAAATTGACCTATAAAGGAACTTACATTTATGTTGCATAACAGTGCACAATAAGGACAAATGCAAAAGCATCTTGAGTATTTGGCCTAGTCTAAATTTACTCAAGAAGCATTTTCCTAAATTATTCGAAAACTGGCAAAAAAGCACCTATAAAAAAAAATCAATGGCCTCCTCCATTACCCCTACAGCCATCCTATCCATCACCAAATAGGTATGTCTCTGCCACAGAATGCAGAGTCACGATTTAACCAGTTTTCATATAATTTAGGACCCATGCACAAGATGGTGAGAGCTATAGCTCCACACGCAAATTTTTGGAACAACCCTTCCAACATTTACTCAAAATATTTCTGCACTAACCTTTTGTGATGTAGCAAAACCAAAGTTTTTCAGAATGGAGGCCACGGAAAATCTTGTTCTTCACTTATGGGAGTCCATTGGCTTCACACACTCATAGTATGACTTCAGGTATTTGGGTCCAAGGAATACTCTGTCTTCATTGAACTTTTTGGCCTTCACCTAGAGGACCCCATTTTCTTCACACACTCAGTATGACTGCTCTGAATGGGGTCCCAGGAACTTGAACACAATGCTCTTTTTTGGTCATTGTGGCCTTCACCTATGGAACCCCATTTTCTTCACACACTCATAGTATGACTGCTCTGAATGGGGTCCCAGGAACTTGAACACAATGCTCTTTTTTGGTCATTGTGGCCTTTACCTATGGAACCCCATTTTCTTCACACACTCATAGTATGACTGCTCGGAATGGGGTCCCAGGAACTTGCACACAATGCTCTTTTTTGGTCATTGTGGCCTTCACCTATGGAACCCCATTTTCTTCACACACTCATAGTATGACTGCTCTGAATGGGGTCCCAGGAACTTGCACACAATGCTCCGTCTTCCTTGGTCATTGTGCTTTTCACCTATAGGACCCCATTATCTTCACACACTCATAGTATGACTGCTTTCAATGGGGTCCCAGGAAATTAACCACAATACTTTGGCTTCCAAAAATTGACCTATAAAGGAACTTACATTTATGTTGCATAACAGTGCACAATAAGGACAAATGCAAAACCATCTTGAGCATTTGGCCTAGTCTAAATTTACTCAAGAAGCATTTTCCTAAATTATTCGAAAACTGGCAAAAAAGCACCTATAAAAAAAAATCAATTTCCTCCTCCATTACCCCTACAGCCATCCTATCCATCACCAAATAGGTATCTCTCTGCCACAGAATGCAGAGTCACATTTTAACCAGTTTTCATATAATTTAGGACCCATGCATAACATGGTGAAAGCTATAGCTCCACACGCAAATTTTTGGAACAACCCTTTCAACATTTACTCAAAATATTTCTGCACTAACCTTTTGTGATGTAGCAAAACCAAAGTTTTTCAGAATGGAGGCCACGGAAAATCTTGTTCTTCACTTATGGGAGACCATTGGCTTCACACACTCATAGTATGACTGCTCTGAATGGGGTCCCAGGAACTTGCACACAATGCTCCGTCTTCCTTGGTCATTGTGCTGTTCACCTATAGGACCCCATTTTCTTCACACACCCATAGTATGATTGCTTTCAATGGGGTCCCAGGAAATTAACCACAATACTTTGGCTTCCAAAAATTGACCTATAAAGGAACTTACATTTATGTTGCACAGCAGTGCACAATAAGGACAAATGCAAAAGCATCTTGAGTATTTGGCCTAGTCTAAATTTACTCAAGAAGCATGTTCTTCACTTATGGGAGTCCATTGGCTTCACACACTTATAGTATGACTTCAAGTATTAGGGTCCAAGGAATACTCTGTCTTCATTGTACTTTGTGGCCTTCACCTATGGAACCCCAGTTTCTTCACTACATTTATGGTATGACTGCTCTGAATGGGGTCCCAGGAACTTGAACACAATGCTCTTTTTTGGTCATTGTGGCCTTCACCTATGGAACCCCATTTTCTTCACACACTCATAGTATGACTGCTCTGAATGGGGTCCCAGGAACTTGAACACAATGCTCTTTTTTGGTCATTGTGGCCTTCACCTATGGAACCCCATTTTCTTCACACACTCATAGTATGACTGCTCTGAATGGGGTCCCAGGAACTTGCACACAATGCTGTGTTTTGGTCATTGTGGCCTTCACCTAGAGGACCCCATTTTCTTCACACACTCATAGTATGACTGCTCTGAATGGGGTCCCAGGAACTTGCACACAATGCTCCGTCTTCCTTGGTCATTGTGCTTTTCAACTATAGGACCCCATTTTCTTCACACACTTATAGTATGACTGCTTTCAATGGGGTCCCAGGAAATTAACCACAATACTTTGGCTTCCAAAAATTGACCTATAAAGGAACTTACATTTATGTTGCATAACAGTGCACAATAAGGACAAATGCAAAAGCATCTTGAGTATTTGGCCTAGTCTAAATTTACTCAAGAAGCATTTTCCTAAATTATTCGAAAACTGGCAAAAAAGCACCTATAAAAAAAAATCAATGGCCTCCTCCATTACCCCTACAGCCATCCTATCCATCACCAAATAGGTATGTCTCTGCCACAGAATGCAGAGTCACGATTTAACCAGTTTTCATATAATTTAGGACCCATGCACAAGATGGTGAGAGCTATAGCTCCACACGCAAATTTTTGGAACAACCCTTCCAACATTTACTCAAAATATTTCTGCACTAACCTTTTGTGATGTAGCAAAACCAAAGTTTTTCAGAATGGAGGCCACGGAAAATCTTGTTCTTCACTTATGGGAGTCCATTGGCTTCACACACTCATAGTATGACTTCAGGTATTTGGGTCCAAGGAATACTCTGGCTTCATTGAACTTTTTGGCCTTCACCTAGAGGACCCCATTTTCTTCACACACTCAGTATGACTGCTCTGAATGGGGTCCCAGGAACTTGAACACAATGCTCTTTTTTGGTCATTGTGGCCTTCACTTATGGAACCCCATTTTCTTCACACACTCATAGTATGACTGCTCTGAATGGGGTTCCAGGAACTTGCACACAATGCTCCGTCTTCCTTGGTCATTGTGCTTTTCACCTATAGGACCCCATTTTCTTCACACACTTATAGTATGACTGCTTTCAATGGGGTCCCAGGAAATTAACCACAATACTTTGGCTTCCAAAAATTGACCTATAAAGGAACTTACATTTATGTTGCATAACAGTGCACAATAAGGACAAATGCAAAAGCATCTTGAGTATTTGGCCTAGTCTAAATTTACTCAAGAAGCATTTTCCTAAATTATTCGAAAACTGGCAAAAAAGCACCTATAAAAAAAAAATCAATGGTCTCCTTCATTACCCCTACAGCCATCCTATCCATCACCAAATAGGTATGCTTGTGCCACAGAATGTAGAGTCACACTTTAACCAGTTTTCATATAATTTAGGACCCATGCACAAGATGGTGAGAGCTATAGCTCCACACGCAAAGTTTTGGAACAACCCTTCCAACATTTACTCAGAATATTTCTGCACTAACCTTTTGTGATGTAGCAAAACCAATGTTACTCAGAATGGAGGCAACGGAAAATCTTGTTCTTCACTTATGGGAGTCCATTGGCTTCACACACTTATAGTATGACTTCAGGTATTTGGGTCCAAGGAATACTCTGTCTTCATTGAACTTTGTGGCCTTCACCTAGAGGACCCCATTTTCTTCACACACTCATAGTATGACTGCTCTGAATGGGGTCCCAGGAACTTGAACACAATGCTCTTTTTTGGTCATTGTGGCCTTCACCTATGGAACCCCATTTTCTTCACACACTCAAAGTATGGCTGCTCTGCATGGGGTCCCAGGAACTTGAACACAATGCTCTTTTTTGGTCATTGTGGCCTTTACCTATGGAACCCCATTTTCTTCACACACTCATAGTATGACTGCTCTGAATGGAGTCCCAGGAACTTGCACACAATGCTCTGATTTGGTCATTGTGGCCTTCACCTATGGAACCCCATTTTCTTCACACACTCATAGTATGACTGCTCTGAATGGGGTCCCAGGAACTTGCACACAATGCTCCGTCTTCCTTGGTCATTGTGCTTTTCACCTATAGGACCCCATTATCTTCACACACTCATAGTATGACTGCTTTCAACGGGGTCCCAGGAAATTAACCACAATACTTTGGCTTCCAAAAATTGAACTATAAAGGAACTTACATTTATGTTGCATAACAGTGCACAATAAGGACAAATGCAAAACCATCTTGAGCATTTGGCCTAGTCTAAATTCACTCAAGCATTTTCCTAAATTATTCGAAAACTGGCAAAAAAGCACCTATAAAAAAAAATCAATGGTCTCCTTCATTACCCCTACAGCCATCCTATCCATCACCAAATAGGTATGCTTGTGCCACAGAATGTAGAGTCACACTTTAACCAGTTTTCATATAATTTAGGACCCATGCACAAGATGGTGAGAGCTATAGCTCCACACGCAAAGTTTTGGAACAACCCTTCCAACATTTACTCAGAATATTTCTGCACTAACCTTTTGTGATGCAGCAAAACCAAGGTAACTCAGAATGGAGGCAACGGAAAATCTTGATCTTCACTTATGGGAGTCCATGGTCTGCACACACATAGTATGACTTCAAGTATTTGGGTCCCAGGAATACTCTGTCTTCATTGAACTTTGTGGCCTTCACCTAGAGGACCCCATTTTCTTCACACACTCATAGTATGACTGCTCTGAATGGGGTCCCAGGAACTTGAACACAATGCTCTTTTTTGGTCATTGTGGCCTTCACCTATGGAACCCCATTTTCTTCCCACACTCATAGTATGACTGCTCTGAATGGGGTTCCAGGAACTTGCACACAATGCTCTGTTTTCGTCATTGTGGCCTTCACCTATGGAACCCCATTTTCTTCACACACTCATAGTATGACTGCTCTGAATGGGGTCCCAGGAACTTGCACACAATGCTCCGTCCTCCATGGTCATTGTGCTTTTCACCTATAGGACCCCATTTTCTTCACACACTTATAGTATGACTGCTTTCAATGGGGTCCCAGGAAATTAACCACAATACTTTGGCTTCCAAAAATTGACCTATAAAGGAACTTACATTTATGTTGCATAACAGTGCACAATAAGGACAAATGCAAAACCATCGTGGGCATTTGACCTAGTCTAAATTTACTCAAGAAGCATTTTCCTAAATTATTCAAAAACTGGCAAAAAAGCACCTATAAAAAAAAATCAATGGCCTCCTCCATTACCCCTACAGCCATCCTATCCATCACCAAATAGGTATGTCTCTGCCACAGAATGCAGAGTCACATGTTAACCTGTTTTCATATAATTTAGGACCCATGCACAAGATGGTGTGAGCTATAGCTCCACACGCAAATGTTTGGAACAACCCTTCCAACATTTACTCAGAATATTTCTGCACTAACCTTTTGTGATGTAGCAAAACCAATGTTACTCAGAATGGAGGCAACGGAAAATCTTGTTCTTCACTTATGGGAGTCCATTGGCTTCACACACTTATAGTATGACTTCAGGTATTTGGGTCCAAGGAATACTCTGTCTTCATTGAACTTTGTGGCCTTCACCTAGAGGACCCCATTTTCTTCACACACTCATAGTATGACTGCTCTGAATGGGGTCCTAGGAACTTGAACACAATGCTCTTTTTTGGTCATTGTGGCCTTCACCTATGGAACCCCATTTTCTTCACACACTCAAAGTATGGCTGCTCTGCATGGGGTCCCAGGAACTTGAACACAATGCTCTTTTTTGGTCATTGTGGCCTTTACCTATGGAACCCCATTTTCTTCACACACTCATAGTATGACTGCTCTGAATGGAGTCCCAGGAACTTGCACACAATGCTCTGTTTTGGTCATTGTGGCCTTCACCTATGGAACCCCATTTTCTTCACACACTCATAGTATGACTGCTCTGAATGGGGTCCCAGGAACTTGCACACAATGCTCCGTCTTCCTTGGTCATTGTGCTTTTCACCTATAGGACCCCATTATCTTCACACACTCATAGTATGACTGCTTTCAATGGGGTCCCAGGAAATTAACCACAATACTTTGGCTTCCAAAAATTGACCTATAAAGGAACTTACATTTATGTTGCATAACAGTGCACAATAAGGACAAATGCAAAACCATCTTGAGCATATGGCCTCCAATGGAGCTTAGAGGTATTTGGCCTAGTCTAAATTTACTCAAGAAGCATTTTCCTAAATTATTCGAAAACTGGCAAAAAAGCACCTATAAAAAAATCAATGGCCTACTCCATTACCCCTACAGCCATCCTATCCATCACCAAATAGCTATGTCTCTGCCACAGAATGCAGAGTCACATTTTAACCAGTTTTCATATAATTTAGGACCCATGCACAAGATGGTGAGAGCTATAGCTCCACACGCAAAATTTTGGAACAACTCTTCCAACATTTACTCAGAATATTTCTGCACTAGCCTTTTGTGATGTAGCAAAACCAACGTTACTCAGAATGGAGGCAACGGAAAATCTTGATCTTCACTTATGGGAGTCCATGGTCTTCACACACATAGTATGACTTCAAGTATTAGGGTCCTAGGAATACTCTGTCTTCATTGAACTTTGTGGCCTTCACCTATGGAACCCCAGTTTCTTCACTACATTTATGGTATGACTGCTCTGAATGGGGTCCCAGGAACTTGAACACAATGCTCTTTTTTGGTCATTGTGGCCTTCACCTATGGAACCCCATTTTCTTCACACACTCATAGTAGGACTGCTTTGAATGGGGTCCCAGGAACTTGAACACAATTCTCTTTTTTGGTAATTGTGGCCTTCACCTATGGAACCCCATTTTCTTCACACACTCATAGTATGACTGCTCTGAATGGGGTCCCAGGAACTTGCACACAATGCTCTGTTTTGGTCATTGTGGCCTTCACCTAGAGGACCCCATTTTCTTCACACACTCATAGTATGACTGCTCTGAATGGGGTCCCAGGAACTTGCACACAATGCTCCGTCTTCCTTGGTCATTGTGCTTTTCACCTATAGGACCCCATTATCTTCACACACTCATAGTATGACTGCTTTCAATGGGGTCCCAGGAAATTAACCACAATACTTTGGCTTCCAAAAATTGACCTATAAAGGAACTTACATTTATGTTGCATAACAGTGCACAATAAGGACAAATGCAAAACCATCTTGAGCATTTGGCCTAGTCTAAATTTACTCAAGAAGCATTTTCCTAAATTATTCGAAAACTGGCAAAAAAGCACCTATAAAAAAATCAATGGCCTACTCCATTACCCCTACAGCCATCCTATCCATCACCAAATAGCTATGTCTCTGCCACAGAATGCAGAGTCACATTTTAACCAGTTTTCATATAATTTAGGACCCATGCACAAGATGGTGAGAGCTATAGCTCCACACGCAAAATTTTGGAACAACTCTTCCAACATTTACTCAGAATATTTCTGCACTAGCCTTTTGTGATGTAGCAAAACCAACGTTACTCAGAATGGAGGCAACGGAAAATCTTGATCTTCACTTATGGGAGTCCATGGTCTTCACACACATAGTATGACTTCAAGTATTAGGGTCCTAGGAATACTCTGTCTTCATTGAACTTTGTGGCCTTCACCTATGGAACCCCAGTTTCTTCACTACATTTATGGTATGACTGCTCTGAATGGGGTCCCAGGAACTTGAACACAATGCTCTTTTTTGGTCATTGTGGCCTTCACCTATGGAACCCCATTTTCTTCACACACTCATAGTAGGACTGCTTTGAATGGGGTCCCAGGAACTTGAACACAATTCTCTTTTTTGGTAATTGTGGCCTTCACCTATGGAACCCCATTTTCTTCACACACTCATAGTATGACTGCTCTGAATGGGGTCCCAGGAACTTGCACACAATGCTCTGTTTTGGTCATTGTGGCCTTCACCTAGAGGACCCCATTTTCTTCACACACTCATAGTATGACTGCTCTGAATGGGGTCCCAGGAACTTGCACACAATGCTCCGTCTTCCTTGGTCATTGTGCTTTTCACCTATAGGACCCCATTATCTTCACACACTCATAGTATGACTGCTTTCAATGGGGTCCCAGGAAATTAACCACAATACTTTGGCTTCCAAAAATTGACCTATAAAGGAACTTACATTTATGTTGCATAACAGTGCACAATAAGGACAAATGCAAAACCATCTTGAGCATTTGGCCTAGTCTAAATTTACTCAAGAAGCATTTTCCTAAATTATTCGAAAACTGGCAAAAAAGCACCTATAAAAAAAAAAAATCAATGGCCTCCTCCATTACCCCTACAGCCATCCTATCCATCACCAAATAGGTATGCTTGTGCCACAGAATGTAGAGTCACACTTTAACCAGTTTTCATATAATTTAGGACCCATGCACAAGATGGTGAGAGCTATAGCTCCACACGCAAAGTTTTGGAACAACCCTTCCAACATTTACTCAGAATATTTCTGCACTAACCTTTTGTGATGCAGCAAAACCAAGGTAACTCAGAATGGAGGCCACGGAAAATCTTGATCTTCACTTATGGGAGTCCATTGGCTTCACACACTTAAAGTATGACTTCAGGTATTTGGGTCCAAGGAATACTCTGTCTTCATTGAACTTTTTGCCCTTCACCTAGAAGACCCCATTTTCTTCACACACTCAGTATGACTGCTCTGAATGGGGTCCCAGGAACTTGAACACAATGCTCTTTTTTGGTCATTGTGGTCTTCACCTATGGAACCCCATTTTCTTCACACACTCATAGTATGACTGCTCTGAATGGGGTCCCAGGAACTTGAACACAATGCTCTTTTTTGGTCATTGTGGCCTTTACCTATGGAACCCCATTTTCTTCACACACTCATAGTATGACTGCTCTGAATGGAGTCCCAGGAACTTGCACACAATGCTCTGTTTTGGTCATTGTGGCCTTCACCTATGGAACCCCATTTTCTTCACACACTCATAGTATGACTGCTCTGAATGGGGTCCCAGGAACTTGCACACAATGCTCCGTCTTCCTTGGTCATTGTGCTTTTCACCTATAGGACCCCATTATCTTCACACACTCATAGTATGACTGCTTTCAATGGGGTCCCAGGAAATTAACCACAATACTTTGGCTTCCAAAAATTGACCTATAAAGGAACTTACATTTATGTGGCATAACAGTGCACAATAAGGACAAATGCAAAACCATCTTGAGCATATGGCCTCCAATGGAGCTTAGAGGTATTTGGCCTAGTCTAAATTTACTCAAGAAGCATTTTCCTAAATTATTCGAAAACTGGCAAAAAAGCACCTATAAAAAAATCAATGGCCTACTCCATTACCCCTACAGCCATCCTATCCATCACCAAATAGCTATGTCTCTGCCACAGAATGCAGAGTCACATTTTAACCAGTTTTCATATAATTTAGGACCCATGCACAAGATGGTGAGAGCTATAGCTCCACACGCAAAATTTTGGAACAACTCTTCCAACATTTACTCAGAATATTTCTGCACTAGCCTTTTGTGATGTAGCAAAACCAACGTTACTCAGAATGGAGGCAACGGAAAATCTTGATCTTCACTTATGGGAGTCCATGGTCTTCACACACATAGTATGACTTCAAGTATTAGGGTCCTAGGAATACTCTGTCTTCATTGAACTTTGTGGCCTTCACCTATGGAACCCCAGTTTCTTCACTACATTTATGGTATGACTGCTCTGAATGGGGTCCCAGGAACTTGAACACAATGCTCTTTTTTGGTCATTGTGGCCTTCACCTATGGAACCCCATTTTCTTCACACACTCATAGTAGGACTGCTTTGAATGGGGTCCCAGGAACTTGAACACAATTCTCTTTTTTGGTAATTGTGGCCTTCACCTATGGAACCCCATTTTCTTCACACACTCATAGTATGACTGCTCTGAATGGGGTCCCAGGAACTTGCACACAATGCTCTGTTTTGGTCATTGTGGCCTTCACCTAGAGGACCCCATTTTCTTCACACACTCATAGTATGACTGCTCTGAATGGGGTCCCAGGAACTTGCACACAATGCTCCGTCTTCCTTGGTCATTGTGCTTTTCACCTATAGGACCCCATTATCTTCACACACTCATAGTATGACTGCTTTCAATGGGGTCCCAGGAAATTAACCACAATACTTTGGCTTCCAAAAATTGACCTATAAAGGAACTTACATTTATGTTGCATAACAGTGCACAATAAGGACAAATGCAAAACCATCTTGAGCATTTGGCCTAGTCTAAATTTACTCAAGAAGCATTTTCCTAAATTATTCGAAAACTGGCAAAAAAGCACCTATAAAAAAAAAAATCAATGGCCTCCTCCATTACCCCTACAGCCATCCTATCCATCACCAAATAGGTATGCTTGTGCCACAGAATGTAGAGTCACACTTTAACCAGTTTTCATATAATTTAGGACCCATGCACAAGATGGTGAGAGCTATAGCTCCACACGCAAAGTTTTGGAACAACCCTTCCAACATTTACTCAGAATATTTCTGCACTAACCTTTTGTGATGCAGCAAAACCAAGGTAACTCAGAATGGAGGCCACGGAAAATCTTGATCTTCACTTATGGGAGTCCATTGGCTTCACACACTTAAAGTATGACTTCAGGTATTTGGGTCCAAGGAATACTCTGTCTTCATTGAACTTTTTGCCCTTCACCTAGAAGACCCCATTTTCTTCACACACTCAGTATGACTGCTCTGAATGGGGTCCCAGGAACTTGAACACAATGCTCTTTTTTGGTCATTGTGGTCTTCACCTATGGAACCCCATTTTCTTCACACACTCATAGTATGACTGCTCTGAATGGGGTCCCAGGAACTTGAACACAATGCTCTTTTTTGGTCATTGTGGCCTTTACCTATGGAACCCCATTTTCTTCACACACTCATAGTATGACTGCTCTGAATGGGGTCCCAGGAACTTGCACACAATGCTCTGTTTTGGTCATTGTGGCCTTCACCTATGGAACCCCATTTTCTTCACTAAATTTATGGTATGACTGCTCTGAATGGGGTCCCAGGAACTTGAACACAATGCTCTTTTTTGGTCATTGTGGCCTTCACGTATGGAACCCCATTTTCTTCACACACTCATAGTATGACTGCTCAGAATGGGGTCCCAGGAACTTGCACACAATGCTCTGTTTTGGTCATTGTGGCCTTCACCTATAGAAAACCATTTTCTTCACACACTCATAGTATGACTGCTCTGAATGGGGTCCCAGGAACTTGCACACAATGCTCCGTCTTCCTTGGTCATTGTGCTTTTCACCTATAGGACCCCATTTTCTTCACACACTCATAGTATGACTGCTCTGAATGGGGTCCCAGGAACTTGCACACAATGCTCTGTTTTGGTCATTGTGGCTTTCACCTATGGAACCCCATTTTCTTCACTAAATTTATGGTATGACTGCTCTGAATGGGGTCCCAGGAACTTGAACACAATGCTCTTTTTTGGTCATTGTGGCCTTCACCTATGGAACCCCATTTTCTCACACACTCATAGTATGACTGCTCTGAATGGGGTCCCAGGAATTTGCACACAATGCTCCGTCTTCCTTGGTCATTGTGCTTTTTACCTATAGGA
The DNA here is from genome assembly GCF_035609145.1 of Eleutherodactylus coqui. Classification (NCBI taxonomy): domain Eukaryota; kingdom Metazoa; phylum Chordata; class Amphibia; order Anura; family Eleutherodactylidae; genus Eleutherodactylus; species Eleutherodactylus coqui. Next base: position 35,341,833 of record NC_089848.1, on the reverse strand, counting down.
CTCCATTTTCTTCACACACTTATAGTATGACTGCTTTCAATGGGGTACCAGGAAATTAAGCACAGTACTTTGGATTCCAAAAAATGACCTATAAAGGAACTTACATTTATGTTGCATAACAGTGCACAATAAGGACAAATGCAAAACCATCTTGAGCATATGGCCTCCAATGGAGCTTAGAGGTATTTGGCCTAGTCTAAATTTACTCAAGAAGCATTTTCCTAAATTATTCGAAAACTGGCAAAAAAGCACCTATAAAAAAAAATCAATGGCCTCCTCCATTACCCCTACAGCCATCCTATCCATCACCAAATAGGTATGTCTCTGCCACAGAATGCAGAGTAACGATTTAACCAGTTTTCATATAATTTCGGACCCATGCACAAGATGGTGAGAGCTATAGCTCCACACGCAAATTTTTGGAACAACCCTTCCAACATTTACTCAAAATATTTCTGCACTAACCTTTTGTGATGTAGCAAAACCAAAGTTTTTCAGAATGGAGGCCACGGAAAATCTTGTTCTTCACTTATGGGAGTCCATTGGCTTCACACACTCATAGTATGACTTCAGGTATTTGGGTCCAAGGAATACTCTGTCTTCATTGAACTTTTTGGCCTTCACCTAGAGGACCCCATTTTCTTCACACACTCAGTATGACTGCTCTGAATGGGGTCCCAGGAACTTGAACACAATGCTCTTTTTTGGTCATTGTGGCCTTCACCTATGGAACCCCATTTTCTTCACACACTCATAGTATGACTGCTCTGAATGGGGTCCCAGGAACTTGAACACAATGCTCTTTTTTGGTCATTGTGGCCTTTACCTATGGAACCCCATTTTCTTCACACACTCATAGTATGACTGCTCTGAATGGGGTCCCAGGAACTTGCACACAATGCTCTTTTTTGGTCATTGTGGCCTTCACCTATGGAACCCCATTTTCTTCACACACTCATAGTATGACTGCTCTGAATGGGGTCCCAGGAACTTGCACACAATGCTCCGTCTTCCTTGGTCATTGTGCTTTTCACCTATAGGACCCCATTATCTTCACACACTCATAGTATGACTGCTTTCAATGGGGTCCCAGGAAATTAACCACAATACTTTGGCTTCCAAAAATTGACCTATAAAGGAACTTACATTTATGTTGCATAACAGTGCACAATAAGGACAAATGCAAAACCATCTTGAGCATTTGGCCTAGTCTAAATTTACTCAAGAAGCATTTTCCTAAATTATTCGAAAACTGGCAAAAAAGCACCTATAAAAAAATCAATGGCCTACTCCATTACCCCTACAGCCATCCTATCCATCACCAAATAGCTATGTCTCTGCCACAGAATGCAGAGTCACATTTTAACCAGTTTTCATATAATTTAGGACCCATGCACAAGATGGTGAGAGCTATAGCTCCACACGCAAAATTTTGGAACAACTCTTCCAACATTTACTCAGAATATTTCTGCACTAGCCTTTTGTGATGTAGCAAAACCAACGTTACTCAGAATGGAGGCAACGGAAAATCTTGATCTTCACTTATGGGAGTCCATGGTCTTCACACACATAGTATGACTTCAAGTATTAGGGTCCTAGGAATACTCTGTCTTCATTGAACTTTGTGGCCTTCACCTATGGAACCCCAGTTTCTTCACTACATTTATGGTATGACTGCTCTGAATGGGGTCCCAGGAACTTGAACACAATGCTCTTTTTTGGTCATTGTGGCCTTCACCTATGGAACCCCATTTTCTTCACACACTCATAGTAGGACTGCTTTGAATGGGGTCCCAGGAACTTGAACACAATTCTCTTTTTTGGTAATTGTGGCCTTCACCTATGGAACCCCATTTTCTTCACACACTCATAGTATGACTGCTCTGAATGGGGTCCCAGGAACTTGCACACAATGCTCTGTTTTGGTCATTGTGGCCTTCACCTAGAGGACCCCATTTTCTTCACACACTCATAGTATGACTGCTCTGAATGGGGTCCCAGGAACTTGCACACAATGCTCCGTCTTCCTTGGTCATTGTGCTTTTCACCTATAGGACCCCATTATCTTCACACACTCATAGTATGACTGCTTTCAATGGGGTCCCAGGAAATTAACCACAATACTTTGGCTTCCAAAAATTGACCTATAAAGGAACTTACATTTATGTTGCATAACAGTGCACAATAAGGACAAATGCAAAACCATCTTGAGCATTTGGCCTAGTCTAAATTTACTCAAGAAGCATTTTCCTAAATTATTCGAAAACTGGCAAAAAAGCACCTATAAAAAAAAAAAATCAATGGCCTCCTCCATTACCCCTACAGCCATCCTATCCATCACCAAATAGGTATGCTTGTGCCACAGAATGTAGAGTCACACTTTAACCAGTTTTCATATAATTTAGGACCCATGCACAAGATGGTGAGAGCTATAGCTCCACACGCAAAGTTTTGGAACAACCCTTCCAACATTTACTCAGAATATTTCTGCACTAACCTTTTGTGATGCAGCAAAACCAAGGTAACTCAGAATGGAGGCCACGGAAAATCTTGATCTTCACTTATGGGAGTCCATTGGCTTCACACACTTAAAGTATGACTTCAGGTATTTGGGTCCAAGGAATACTCTGTCTTCATTGAACTTTTTGCCCTTCACCTAGAAGACCCCATTTTCTTCACACACTCAGTATGACTGCTCTGAATGGGGTCCCAGGAACTTGAACACAATGCTCTTTTTTGGTCATTGTGGTCTTCACCTATGGAACCCCATTTTCTTCACACACTCATAGTATGACTGCTCTGAATGGGGTCCCAGGAACTTGAACACAATGCTCTTTTTTGGTCATTGTGGCCTTTACCTATGGAACCCCATTTTCTTCACACACTCATAGTATGACTGCTCTGAATGGAGTCCCAGGAACTTGCACACAATGCTCTGTTTTGGTCATTGTGGCCTTCACCTATGGAACCCCATTTTCTTCACACACTCATAGTATGACTGCTCTGAATGGGGTCCCAGGAACTTGCACACAATGCTCCGTCTTCCTTGGTCATTGTGCTTTTCACCTATAGGACCCCATTATCTTCACACACTCATAGTATGACTGCTTTCAATGGGGTCCCAGGAAATTAACCACAATACTTTGGCTTCCAAAAATTGACCTATAAAGGAACTTACATTTATGTGGCATAACAGTGCACAATAAGGACAAATGCAAAACCATCTTGAGCATATGGCCTCCAATGGAGCTTAGAGGTATTTGGCCTAGTCTAAATTTACTCAAGAAGCATTTTCCTAAATTATTCGAAAACTGGCAAAAAAGCACCTATAAAAAAATCAATGGCCTACTCCATTACCCCTACAGCCATCCTATCCATCACCAAATAGCTATGTCTCTGCCACAGAATGCAGAGTCACATTTTAACCAGTTTTCATATAATTTAGGACCCATGCACAAGATGGTGAGAGCTATAGCTCCACACGCAAAATTTTGGAACAACTCTTCCAACATTTACTCAGAATATTTCTGCACTAGCCTTTTGTGATGTAGCAAAACCAACGTTACTCAGAATGGAGGCAACGGAAAATCTTGATCTTCACTTATGGGAGTCCATGGTCTTCACACACATAGTATGACTTCAAGTATTAGGGTCCTAGGAATACTCTGTCTTCATTGAACTTTGTGGCCTTCACCTATGGAACCCCAGTTTCTTCACTACATTTATGGTATGACTGCTCTGAATGGGGTCCCAGGAACTTGAACACAATGCTCTTTTTTGGTCATTGTGGCCTTCACCTATGGAACCCCATTTTCTTCACACACTCATAGTAGGACTGCTTTGAATGGGGTCCCAGGAACTTGAACACAATTCTCTTTTTTGGTAATTGTGGCCTTCACCTATGGAACCCCATTTTCTTCACACACTCATAGTATGACTGCTCTGAATGGGGTCCCAGGAACTTGCACACAATGCTCTGTTTTGGTCATTGTGGCCTTCACCTAGAGGACCCCATTTTCTTCACACACTCATAGTATGACTGCTCTGAATGGGGTCCCAGGAACTTGCACACAATGCTCCGTCTTCCTTGGTCATTGTGCTTTTCACCTATAGGACCCCATTATCTTCACACACTCATAGTATGACTGCTTTCAATGGGGTCCCAGGAAATTAACCACAATACTTTGGCTTCCAAAAATTGACCTATAAAGGAACTTACATTTATGTTGCATAACAGTGCACAATAAGGACAAATGCAAAACCATCTTGAGCATTTGGCCTAGTCTAAATTTACTCAAGAAGCATTTTCCTAAATTATTCGAAAACTGGCAAAAAAGCACCTATAAAAAAAAAAATCAATGGCCTCCTCCATTACCCCTACAGCCATCCTATCCATCACCAAATAGGTATGCTTGTGCCACAGAATGTAGAGTCACACTTTAACCAGTTTTCATATAATTTAGGACCCATGCACAAGATGGTGAGAGCTATAGCTCCACACGCAAAGTTTTGGAACAACCCTTCCAACATTTACTCAGAATATTTCTGCACTAACCTTTTGTGATGCAGCAAAACCAAGGTAACTCAGAATGGAGGCCACGGAAAATCTTGATCTTCACTTATGGGAGTCCATTGGCTTCACACACTTAAAGTATGACTTCAGGTATTTGGGTCCAAGGAATACTCTGTCTTCATTGAACTTTTTGCCCTTCACCTAGAAGACCCCATTTTCTTCACACACTCAGTATGACTGCTCTGAATGGGGTCCCAGGAACTTGAACACAATGCTCTTTTTTGGTCATTGTGGTCTTCACCTATGGAACCCCATTTTCTTCACACACTCATAGTATGACTGCTCTGAATGGGGTCCCAGGAACTTGAACACAATGCTCTTTTTTGGTCATTGTGGCCTTTACCTATGGAACCCCATTTTCTTCACACACTCATAGTATGACTGCTCTGAATGGGGTCCCAGGAACTTGCACACAATGCTCTGTTTTGGTCATTGTGGCCTTCACCTATGGAACCCCATTTTCTTCACTAAATTTATGGTATGACTGCTCTGAATGGGGTCCCAGGAACTTGAACACAATGCTCTTTTTTGGTCATTGTGGCCTTCACGTATGGAACCCCATTTTCTTCACACACTCATAGTATGACTGCTCAGAATGGGGTCCCAGGAACTTGCACACAATGCTCTGTTTTGGTCATTGTGGCCTTCACCTATAGAAAACCATTTTCTTCACACACTCATAGTATGACTGCTCTGAATGGGGTCCCAGGAACTTGCACACAATGCTCCGTCTTCCTTGGTCATTGTGCTTTTCACCTATAGGACCCCATTTTCTTCACACACTCATAGTATGACTGCTCTGAATGGGGTCCCAGGAACTTGCACACAATGCTCTGTTTTGGTCATTGTGGCTTTCACCTATGGAACCCCATTTTCTTCACTAAATTTATGGTATGACTGCTCTGAATGGGGTCCCAGGAACTTGAACACAATGCTCTTTTTTGGTCATTGTGGCCTTCACCTATGGAACCCCATTTTCTCACACACTCATAGTATGACTGCTCTGAATGGGGTCCCAGGAATTTGCACACAATGCTCCGTCTTCCTTGGTCATTGTGCTTTTTACCTATAGGACTCCATTTTCTTCACACACTTATAGTATGACTGCTTTCAATGGGGTACCAGGAAATTAAGCACAGTACTTTGGATTCCAAAAAATGACCTATAAAGGAACTTACATTTATGTTGCATAACAGTGCACAATAAGGACAAATGCAAAACCATCTTGAGCATATGGCCTCCAATGGAGCTTAGAGGTATTTGGCCTAGTCTAAATTTACTCAAGAAGCATTTTCCTAAATTATTCGAAAACTGGCAAAAAAGCACCTATAAAAAAAAATCAATGGCCTCCTCCATTACCCCTACAGCCATCCTATCCATCACCAAATAGGTATGTCTCTGCCACAGAATGCAGAGTAACGATTTAACCAGTTTTCATATAATTTCGGACCCATGCACAAGATGGTGAGAGCTATAGCTCCACACGCAAATTTTTGGAACAACCCTTCCAACATTTACTCAAAATATTTCTGCACTAACCTTTTGTGATGTAGCAAAACCAAAGTTTTTCAGAATGGAGGCCACGGAAAATCTTGTTCTTCACTTATGGGAGTCCATTGGCTTCACACACTCATAGTATGACTTCAGGTATTTGGGTCCAAGGAATACTCTGTCTTCATTGAACTTTTTGGCCTTCACCTAGAGGACCCCATTTTCTTCACACACTCAGTATGACTGCTCTGAATGGGGTCCCAGGAACTTGAACACAATGCTCTTTTTTGGTCATTGTGGCCTTCACCTATGGAACCCCATTTTCTTCACACACTCATAGTATGACTGCTCTGAATGGGGTCCCAGGAACTTGAACACAATGCTCTTTTTTGGTCATTGTGGCCTTTACCTATGGAACCCCATTTTCTTCACACACTCATAGTATGACTGCTCTGAATGGAGTCCCAGGAACTTGCACACAATGCTCTGTTTTGGTCATTGTGGCCTTCACCTATGGAACCCCATTTTCTTCACACACTCATAGTATGACTGCTCTGAATGGGGTCCCAGGAACTTGCACACAATGCTCCGTCTTCCTTGGTCATTGTGCTTTTCACCTATAGGACCCCATTATCTTCACACACTCATAGTATGACTGCTTTCAATGGGGTCCCAGGAAATTAACCACAATACTTTGGCTTCCAAAAATTGACCTATAAAGGAACTTACATTTATGTTGCATAACAGTGCACAATAAGGACAAATGCAAAACCATCTTGAGCATATGGCCTCCAATGGAGCTTAGAGGTATTTGGCCTAGTCTAAATTTACTCAAGAAGCATTTTCCTAAATTATTCGAAAACTGGCAAAAAAGCACCTATAAAAAAATCAATGGCCTACTCCATTACCCCTACAGCCATCCTATCCATCACCAAATAGCTATGTCTCTGCCACAGAATGCAGAGTCACATTTTAACCAGTTTTCATATAATTTAGGACCCATGCACAAGATGGTGAGAGCTATAGCTCCACACGCAAAATTTTGGAACAACTCTTCCAACATTTACTCAGAATATTTCTGCACTAGCCTTTTGTGATGTAGCAAAACCAACGTTACTCAGAATGGAGGCAACGGAAAATCTTGATCTTCACTTATGGGAGTCCATGGTCTTCACACACATAGTATGACTTCAAGTATTAGGGTCCTAGGAATACTCTGTCTTCATTGAACTTTGTGGCCTTCACCTATGGAACCCCAGTTTCTTCACTACATTTATGGTATGACTGCTCTGAATGGGGTCCCAGGAACTTGAACACAATGCTCTTTTTTGGTCATTGTGGCCTTCACCTATGGAACCCCATTTTCTTCACACACTCATAGTAGGACTGCTTTGAATGGGGTCCCAGGAACTTGAACACAATTCTCTTTTTTGGTAATTGTGGCCTTCACCTATGGAACCCCATTTTCTTCACACACTCATAGTATGACTGCTCTGAATGGGGTCCCAGGAACTTGCACACAATGCTCTGTTTTGGTCATTGTGGCCTTCACCTAGAGGACCCCATTTTCTTCACACACTCATAGTATGACTGCTCTGAATGGGGTCCCAGGAACTTGCACACAATGCTCCGTCTTCCTTGGTCATTGTGCTTTTCACCTATAGGACCCCATTATCTTCACACACTCATAGTATGACTGCTTTCAATGGGGTCCCAGGAAATTAACCACAATACTTTGGCTTCCAAAAATTGACCTATAAAGGAACTTACATTTATGTTGCATAACAGTGCACAATAAGGACAAATGCAAAACCATCTTGAGCATTTGGCCTAGTCTAAATTTACTCAAGAAGCATTTTCCTAAATTATTCGAAAACTGGCAAAAAAGCACCTATAAAAAAATCAATGGCCTACTCCATTACCCCTACAGCCATCCTATCCATCACCAAATAGCTATGTCTCTGCCACAGAATGCAGAGTCACATTTTAACCAGTTTTCATATAATTTAGGACCCATGCACAAGATGGTGAGAGCTATAGCTCCACACGCAAAATTTTGGAACAACTCTTCCAACATTTACTCAGAATATTTCTGCACTAGCCTTTTGTGATGTAGCAAAACCAACGTTACTCAGAATGGAGGCAACGGAAAATCTTGATCTTCACTTATGGGAGTCCATGGTCTTCACACACATAGTATGACTTCAAGTATTAGGGTCCTAGGAATACTCTGTCTTCATTGAACTTTGTGGCCTTCACCTATGGAACCCCAGTTTCTTCACTACATTTATGGTATGACTGCTCTGAATGGGGTCCCAGGAACTTGAACACAATGCTCTTTTTTGGTCATTGTGGCCTTCACCTATGGAACCCCATTTTCTTCACACACTCATAGTAGGACTGCTTTGAATGGGGTCCCAGGAACTTGAACACAATTCTCTTTTTTGGTAATTGTGGCCTTCACCTATGGAACCCCATTTTCTTCACACACTCATAGTATGACTGCTCTGAATGGGGTCCCAGGAACTTGCACACAATGCTCTGTTTTGGTCATTGTGGCCTTCACCTAGAGGACCCCATTTTCTTCACACACTCATAGTATGACTGCTCTGAATGGGGTCCCAGGAACTTGCACACAATGCTCCGTCTTCCTTGGTCATTGTGCTTTTCACCTATAGGACCCCATTATCTTCACACACTCATAGTATGACTGCTTTCAATGGGGTCCCAGGAAATTAACCACAATACTTTGGCTTCCAAAAATTGACCTATAAAGGAACTTACATTTATGTTGCATAACAGTGCACAATAAGGACAAATGCAAAACCATCTTGAGCATTTGGCCTAGTCTAAATTTACTCAAGAAGCATTTTCCTAAATTATTCGAAAACTGGCAAAAAAGCACCTATAAAAAAAAAAAATCAATGGCCTCCTCCATTACCCCTACAGCCATCCTATCCATCACCAAATAGGTATGCTTGTGCCACAGAATGTAGAGTCACACTTTAACCAGTTTTCATATAATTTAGGACCCATGCACAAGATGGTGAGAGCTATAGCTCCACACGCAAAGTTTTGGAACAACCCTTCCAACATTTACTCAGAATATTTCTGCACTAACCTTTTGTGATGCAGCAAAACCAAGGTAACTCAGAATGGAGGCCACGGAAAATCTTGATCTTCACTTATGGGAGTCCATTGGCTTCACACACTTAAAGTATGACTTCAGGTATTTGGGTCCAAGGAATACTCTGTCTTCATTGAACTTTTTGCCCTTCACCTAGAAGACCCCATTTTCTTCACACACTCAGTATGACTGCTCTGAATGGGGTCCCAGGAACTTGAACACAATGCTCTTTTTTGGTCATTGTGGTCTTCACCTATGGAACCCCATTTTCTTCACACACTCATAGTATGACTGCTCTGAATGGGGTCCCAGGAACTTGAACACAATGCTCTTTTTTGGTCATTGTGGCCTTTACCTATGGAACCCCATTTTCTTCACACACTCATAGTATGACTGCTCTGAATGGAGTCCCAGGAACTTGCACACAATGCTCTGTTTTGGTCATTGTGGCCTTCACCTATGGAACCCCATTTTCTTCACACACTCATAGTATGACTGCTCTGAATGGGGTCCCAGGAACTTGCACACAATGCTCCGTCTTCCTTGGTCATTGTGCTTTTCACCTATAGGACCCCATTATCTTCACACACTCATAGTATGACTGCTTTCAATGGGGTCCCAGGAAATTAACCACAATACTTTGGCTTCCAAAAATTGACCTATAAAGGAACTTACATTTATGTGGCATAACAGTGCACAATAAGGACAAATGCAAAACCATCTTGAGCATATGGCCTCCAATGGAGCTTAGAGGTATTTGGCCTAGTCTAAATTTACTCAAGAAGCATTTTCCTAAATTATTCGAAAACTGGCAAAAAAGCACCTATAAAAAAATCAATGGCCTACTCCATTACCCCTACAGCCATCCTATCCATCACCAAATAGCTATGTCTCTGCCACAGAATGCAGAGTCACATTTTAACCAGTTTTCATATAATTTAGGACCCATGCACAAGATGGTGAGAGCTATAGCTCCACACGCAAAATTTTGGAACAACTCTTCCAACATTTACTCAGAATATTTCTGCACTAGCCTTTTGTGATGTAGCAAAACCAACGTTACTCAGAATGGAGGCAACGGAAAATCTTGATCTTCACTTATGGGAGTCCATGGTCTTCACACACATAGTATGACTTCAAGTATTAGGGTCCTAGGAATACTCTGTCTTCATTGAACTTTGTGGCCTTCACCTATGGAACCCCAGTTTCTTCACTACATTTATGGTATGACTGCTCTGAATGGGGTCCCAGGAACTTGAACACAATGCTCTTTTTTGGTCATTGTGGCCTTCACCTATGGAACCCCATTTTCTTCACACACTCATAGTAGGACTGCTTTGAATGGGGTCCCAGGAACTTGAACACAATTCTCTTTTTTGGTAATTGTGGCCTTCACCTATGGAACCCCATTTTCTTCACACACTCATAGTATGACTGCTCTGAATGGGGTCCCAGGAACTTGCACACAATGCTCTGTTTTGGTCATTGTGGCCTTCACCTAGAGGACCCCATTTTCTTCACACACTCATAGTATGACTGCTCTGAATGGGGTCCCAGGAACTTGCACACAATGCTCCGTCTTCCTTGGTCATTGTGCTTTTCACCTATAGGACCCCATTATCTTCACACACTCATAGTATGACTGCTTTCAATGGGGTCCCAGGAAATTAACCACAATACTTTGGCTTCCAAAAATTGACCTATAAAGGAACTTACATTTATGTTGCATAACAGTGCACAATAAGGACAAATGCAAAACCATCTTGAGCATTTGGCCTAGTCTAAATTTACTCAAGAAGCATTTTCCTAAATTATTCGAAAACTGGCAAAAAAGCACCTATAAAAAAAAAAATCAATGGCCTCCTCCATTACCCCTACAGCCATCCTATCCATCACCAAATAGGTATGCTTGTGCCACAGAATGTAGAGTCACACTTTAACCAGTTTTCATATAATTTAGGACCCATGCACAAGATGGTGAGAGCTATAGCTCCACACGCAAAGTTTTGGAACAACCCTTCCAACATTTACTCAGAATATTTCTGCACTAACCTTTTGTGATGCAGCAAAACCAAGGTAACTCAGAATGGAGGCCACGGAAAATCTTGATCTTCACTTATGGGAGTCCATTGGCTTCACACACTTAAAGTATGACTTCAGGTATTTGGGTCCAAGGAATACTCTGTCTTCATTGAACTTTTTGCCCTTCACCTAGAAGACCCCATTTTCTTCACACACTCAGTATGACTGCTCTGAATGGGGTCCCAGGAACTTGAACACAATGCTCTTTTTTGGTCATTGTGGTCTTCACCTATGGAACCCCATTTTCTTCACACACTCATAGTATGACTGCTCTGAATGGGGTCCCAGGAACTTGAACACAATGCTCTTTTTTGGTCATTGTGGCCTTTACCTATGGAACCCCATTTTCTTCACACACTCATAGTATGACTGCTCTGAATGGGGTCCCAGGAACTTGCACACAATGCTCTGTTTTGGTCATTGTGGCCTTCACCTATGGAACCCCATTTTCTTCACTAAATTTATGGTATGACTGCTCTGAATGGGGTCCCAGGAACTTGAACACAATGCTCTTTTTTGGTCATTGTGGCCTTCACGTATGGAACCCCATTTTCTTCACACACTCATAGTATGACTGCTCAGAATGGGGTCCCAGGAACTTGCACACAATGCTCTGTTTTGGTCATTGTGGCCTTCACCTATAGAAAACCATTTTCTTCACACACTCATAGTATGACTGCTCTGAATGGGGTCCCAGGAACTTGCACACAATGCTCCGTCTTCCTTGGTCATTGTGCTTTTCACCTATAGGACCCCATTTTCTTCACACACTCATAGTATGACTGCTCTGAATGGGGTCCCAGGAACTTGCACACAATGCTCTGTTTTGGTCATTGTGGCTTTCACCTATGGAACCCCATTTTCTTCACTAAATTTATGGTATGACTGCTCTGAATGGGGTCCCAGGAACTTGAACACAATGCTCTTTTTTGGTCATTGTGGCCTTCACCTATGGAACCCCATTTTCTCACACACTCATAGTATGACTGCTCTGAATGGGGTCCCAGGAATTTGCACACAATGCTCCGTCTTCCTTGGTCATTGTGCTTTTTACCTATAGGACTCCATTTTCTTCACACACTTATAGTATGACTGCTTTCAATGGGGTACCAGGAAATTAAGCACAGTACTTTGGATTCCAAAAAATGACCTATAAAGGAACTTACATTTATGTTGCATAACAGTGCACAATAAGGACAAATGCAAAACCATCTTGAGCATATGGCCTCCAATGGAGCTTAGAGGTATTTGGCCTAGTCTAAATTTACTCAAGAAGCATTTTCCTAAATTATTCGAAAACTGGCAAAAAAGCACCTATAAAAAAAAATCAATGGCCTCCTCCATTACCCCTACAGCCATCCTATCCATCACCAAATAGGTATGTCTCTGCCACAGAATGCAGAGTAACGATTTAACCAGTTTTCATATAATTTCGGACCCATGCACAAGATGGTGAGAGCTATAGCTCCACACGCAAATTTTTGGAACAACCCTTCCAACATTTACTCAAAATATTTCTGCACTAACCTTTTGTGATGTAGCAAAACCAAAGTTTTTCAGAATGGAGGCCACGGAAAATCTTGTTCTTCACTTATGGGAGTCCATTGGCTTCACACACTCATAGTATGACTTCAGGTATTTGGGTCCAAGGAATACTCTGTCTTCATTGAACTTTTTGGCCTTCACCTAGAGGACCCCATTTTCTTCACACACTCAGTATGACTGCTCTGAATGGGGTCCCAGGAACTTGAACACAATGCTCTTTTTTGGTCATTGTGGCCTTCACCTATGGAACCCCATTTTCTTCACACACTCATAGTATGACTGCTCTGAATGGGGTCCCAGGAACTTGAACACAATGCTCTTTTTTGGTCATTGTGGCCTTTACCTATGGAACCCCATTTTCTTCACACACTCATAGTATGACTGCTCTGAATGGGGTCCCAGGAACTTGCACACAATGCTCTTTTTTGGTCATTGTGGCCTTCACCTATGGAACCCCATTTTCTTCACACACTCATAGTATGACTGCTCTGAATGGGGTCCCAGGAACTTGCACACAATGCTCCGTCTTCCTTGGTCATTGTGCTTTTCACCTATAGGACCCCATTATCTTCACACACTCATAGTATGACTGCTTTCAATGGGGTCCCAGGAAATTAACCACAATACTTTGGCTTCCAAAAATTGACCTATAAAGGAACTTACATTTATGTTGCATAACAGTGCACAATAAGGACAAATGCAAAACCATCTTGAGCATTTGGCCTAGTCTAAATTTACTCAAGAAGCATTTTCCTAAATTATTCGAAAACTGGCAAAAAAGCACCTATAAAAAAATCAATGGCCTACTCCATTACCCCTACAGCCATCCTATCCATCACCAAATAGCTATGTCTCTGCCACAGAATGCAGAGTCACATTTTAACCAGTTTTCATATAATTTAGGACCCATGCACAAGATGGTGAGAGCTATAGCTCCACACGCAAAATTTTGGAACAACTCTTCCAACATTTACTCAGAATATTTCTGCACTAGCCTTTTGTGATGTAGCAAAACCAACGTTACTCAGAATGGAGGCAACGGAAAATCTTGATCTTCACTTATGGGAGTCCATGGTCTTCACACACATAGTATGACTTCAAGTATTAGGGTCCTAGGAATACTCTGTCTTCATTGAACTTTGTGGCCTTCACCTATGGAACCCCAGTTTCTTCACTACATTTATGGTATGACTGCTCTGAATGGGGTCCCAGGAACTTGAACACAATGCTCTTTTTTGGTCATTGTGGCCTTCACCTATGGAACCCCATTTTCTTCACACACTCATAGTAGGACTGCTTTGAATGGGGTCCCAGGAACTTGAACACAATTCTCTTTTTTGGTAATTGTGGCCTTCACCTATGGAACCCCATTTTCTTCACACACTCATAGTATGACTGCTCTGAATGGGGTCCCAGGAACTTGCACACAATGCTCTGTTTTGGTCATTGTGGCCTTCACCTAGAGGACCCCATTTTCTTCACACACTCATAGTATGACTGCTCTGAATGGGGTCCCAGGAACTTGCACACAATGCTCCGTCTTCCTTGGTCATTGTGCTTTTCACCTATAGGACCCCATTATCTTCACACACTCATAGTATGACTGCTTTCAATGGGGTCCCAGGAAATTAACCACAATACTTTGGCTTCCAAAAATTGACCTATAAAGGAACTTACATTTATGTTGCATAACAGTGCACAATAAGGACAAATGCAAAACCATCTTGAGCATTTGGCCTAGTCTAAATTTACTCAAGAAGCATTTTCCTAAATTATTCGAAAACTGGCAAAAAAGCACCTATAAAAAAAAAAATCAATGGCCTCCTCCATTACCCCTACAGCCATCCTATCCATCACCAAATAGGTATGCTTGTGCCACAGAATGTAGAGTCACACTTTAACCAGTTTTCATATAATTTAGGACCCATGCACAAGATGGTGAGAGCTATAGCTCCACACGCAAAGTTTTGGAACAACCCTTCCAACATTTACTCAGAATATTTCTGCACTAACCTTTTGTGATGCAGCAAAACCAAGGTAACTCAGAATGGAGGCCACGGAAAATCTTGATCTTCACTTATGGGAGTCCATTGGCTTCACACACTTAAAGTATGACTTCAGGTATTTGGGTCCAAGGAATACTCTGTCTTCATTGAACTTTTTGCCCTTCACCTAGAAGACCCCATTTTCTTCACACACTCAGTATGACTGCTCTGAATGGGGTCCCAGGAACTTGAACACAATGCTCTTTTTTGGTCATTGTGGTCTTCACCTATGGAACCCCATTTTCTTCACACACTCATAGTATGACTGCTCTGAATGGGGTCCCAGGAACTTGAACACAATGCTCTTTTTTGGTCATTGTGGCCTTTACCTATGGAACCCCATTTTCTTCACACACTCATAGTATGACTGCTCTGAATGGAGTCCCAGGAACTTGCACACAATGCTCTGTTTTGGTCATTGTGGCCTTCACCTATGGAACCCCATTTTCTTCACACACTCATAGTATGACTGCTCTGAATGGGGTCCCAGGAACTTGCACACAATGCTCCGTCTTCCTTGGTCATTGTGCTTTTCACCTATAGGACCCCATTATCTTCACACACTCATAGTATGACTGCTTTCAATGGGGTCCCAGGAAATTAACCACAATACTTTGGCTTCCAAAAATTGACCTATAAAGGAACTTACATTTATGTGGCATAACAGTGCACAATAAGGACAAATGCAAAACCATCTTGAGCATATGGCCTCCAATGGAGCTTAGAGGTATTTGGCCTAGTCTAAATTTACTCAAGAAGCATTTTCCTAAATTATTCGAAAACTGGCAAAAAAGCACCTATAAAAAAATCAATGGCCTACTCCATTACCCCTACAGCCATCCTATCCATCACCAAATAGCTATGTCTCTGCCACAGAATGCAGAGTCACATTTTAACCAGTTTTCATATAATTTAGGACCCATGCACAAGATGGTGAGAGCTATAGCTCCACACGCAAAATTTTGGAACAACTCTTCCAACATTTACTCAGAATATTTCTGCACTAGCCTTTTGTGATGTAGCAAAACCAACGTTACTCAGAATGGAGGCAACGGAAAATCTTGATCTTCACTTATGGGAGTCCATGGTCTTCACACACATAGTATGACTTCAAGTATTAGGGTCCTAGGAATACTCTGTCTTCATTGAACTTTGTGGCCTTCACCTATGGAACCCCAGTTTCTTCACTACATTTATGGTATGACTGCTCTGAATGGGGTCCCAGGAACTTGAACACAATGCTCTTTTTTGGTCATTGTGGCCTTCACCTATGGAACCCCATTTTCTTCACACACTCATAGTAGGACTGCTTTGAATGGGGTCCCAGGAACTTGAACACAATTCTCTTTTTTGGTAATTGTGGCCTTCACCTATGGAACCCCATTTTCTTCACACACTCATAGTATGACTGCTCTGAATGGGGTCCCAGGAACTTGCACACAATGCTCTGTTTTGGTCATTGTGGCCTTCACCTAGAGGACCCCATTTTCTTCACACACTCATAGTATGACTGCTCTGAATGGGGTCCCAGGAACTTGCACACAATGCTCCGTCTTCCTTGGTCATTGTGCTTTTCACCTATAGGACCCCATTATCTTCACACACTCATAGTATGACTGCTTTCAATGGGGTCCCAGGAAATTAACCACAATACTTTGGCTTCCAAAAATTGACCTATAAAGGAACTTACATTTATGTTGCATAACAGTGCACAATAAGGACAAATGCAAAACCATCTTGAGCATTTGGCCTAGTCTAAATTTACTCAAGAAGCATTTTCCTAAATTATTCGAAAACTGGCAAAAAAGCACCTATAAAAAAAAAAATCAATGGCCTCCTCCATTACCCCTACAGCCATCCTATCCATCACCAAATAGGTATGCTTGTGCCACAGAATGTAGAGTCACACTTTAACCAGTTTTCATATAATTTAGGACCCATGCACAAGATGGTGAGAGCTATAGCTCCACACGCAAAGTTTTGGAACAACCCTTCCAACATTTACTCAGAATATTTCTGCACTAACCTTTTGTGATGCAGCAAAACCAAGGTAACTCAGAATGGAGGCCACGGAAAATCTTGATCTTCACTTATGGGAGTCCATTGGCTTCACACACTTAAAGTATGACTTCAGGTATTTGGGTCCAAGGAATACTCTGTCTTCATTGAACTTTTTGCCCTTCACCTAGAAGACCCCATTTTCTTCACACACTCAGTATGACTGCTCTGAATGGGGTCCCAGGAACTTGAACACAATGCTCTTTTTTGGTCATTGTGGTCTTCACCTATGGAACCCCATTTTCTTCACACACTCATAGTATGACTGCTCTGAATGGGGTCCCAGGAACTTGAACACAATGCTCTTTTTTGGTCATTGTGGCCTTTACCTATGGAACCCCATTTTCTTCACACACTCATAGTATGACTGCTCTGAATGGGGTCCCAGGAACTTGCACACAATGCTCTGTTTTGGTCATTGTGGCCTTCACCTATGGAACCCCATTTTCTTCACTAAATTTATGGTATGACTGCTCTGAATGGGGTCCCAGGAACTTGAACACAATGCTCTTTTTTGGTCATTGTGGCCTTCACGTATGGAACCCCATTTTCTTCACACACTCATAGTATGACTGCTCAGAATGGGGTCCCAGGAACTTGCACACAATGCTCTGTTTTGGTCATTGTGGCCTTCACCTATAGAAAACCATTTTCTTCACACACTCATAGTATGACTGCTCTGAATGGGGTCCCAGGAACTTGCACACAATGCTCCGTCTTCCTTGGTCATTGTGCTTTTCACCTATAGGACCCCATTTTCTTCACACACTCATAGTATGACTGCTCTGAATGGGGTCCCAGGAACTTGCACACAATGCTCTGTTTTGGTCATTGTGGCTTTCACCTATGGAACCCCATTTTCTTCACTAAATTTATGGTATGACTGCTCTGAATGGGGTCCCAGGAACTTGAACACAATGCTCTTTTTTGGTCATTGTGGCCTTCACCTATGGAACCCCATTTTCTCACACACTCATAGTATGACTGCTCTGAATGGGGTCCCAGGAATTTGCACACAATGCTCCGTCTTCCTTGGTCATTGTGCTTTTTACCTATAGGACTCCATTTTCTTCACACACTTATAGTATGACTGCTTTCAATGGGGTACCAGGAAATTAAGCACAGTACTTTGGATTCCAAAAAATGACCTATAAAGGAACTTACATTTATGTTGCATAACAGTGCACAATAAGGACAAATGCAAAACCATCTTGAGCATATGGCCTCCAATGGAGCTTAGAGGTATTTGGCCTAGTCTAAATTTACTCAAGAAGCATTTTCCTAAATTATTCGAAAACTGGCAAAAAAGCACCTATAAAAAAAAATCAATGGCCTCCTCCATTACCCCTACAGCCATCCTATCCATCACCAAATAGGTATGTCTCTGCCACAGAATGCAGAGTAACGATTTAACCAGTTTTCATATAATTTCGGACCCATGCACAAGATGGTGAGAGCTATAGCTCCACACGCAAATTTTTGAAACAACCCTTCCAACATTTACTCAAAATATTTCTGCACTAACCTTTTGTGATGTAGCAAAACCAAAGTTTTTCAGAATGGAGGCCACGGAAAATCTTGTTCTTCACTTATGGGAGTCCATTGGCTTCACACACTCATAGTATGACTTCAGGTATTTGGGTCCAAGGAATACTCTGTCTTCATTGAACTTTTTGGCCTTCACCTAGAGGACCCCATTTTCTTCACACACTCAGTATGACTGCTCTGAATGGGGTCCCAGGAACTTGAACACAATGCTCTTTTTTGGTCATTGTGGCCTTCACCTATGGAACCCCATTTTCTTCACACACTCATAGTATGACTGCTCTGAATGGGGTCCCAGGAACTTGAACACAATGCTCTTTTTTGGTCATTGTGGCCTTTACCTATGGAACCCCATTTTCTTCACACACTCATAGTATGACTGCTCTGAATGGGGTCCCAGGAACTTGCACACAATGCTCTTTTTTGGTCATTGTGGCCTTCACCTATGGAACCCCATTTTCTTCACACACTCATAGTATGACTGCTCTGAATGGGGTCCCAGGAACTTGCACACAATGCTCCGTCTTCCTTGGTCATTGTGCTTTTCACCTATAGGACCCCATTATCTTCACACACTCATAGTATGACTGCTTTCAATGGGGTCCCAGGAAATTAACCACAATACTTTGGCTTCCAAAAATTGACCTATAAAGGAACTTACATTTATGTTGCATAACAGTGCACAATAAGGACAAATGCAAAACCATCTTGAGCATTTGGCCTAGTCTAAATTTACTCAAGAAGCATTTTCCTAAATTATTCGAAAACTGGCAAAAAAGCACCTATAAAAAAAAATCAATTTCCTCCTCCATTACCCCTACAGCCATCCTATCCATCACCAAATAGGTATCTCTCTGCCACAGAATGCAGAGTCACATTTTAACCAGTTTTCATATAATTTAGGACCCATGCATAACATGGTGAAAGCTATAGCTCCACACGCAAATTTTTGGAACAACCCTTTCAACATTTACTCAAAATATTTCTGCACTAACCTTTTGTGATGTAGCAAAACCAAAGTTTTTCAGAATGGAGGCCACGGAAAATCTTGTTCTTCACTTATGGGAGTCCATTGGCTTCACACACTTATAGTATGACTTCAGGTATTTGGGTCCAAGGAATACTCTGTCTTCATTGTACTTTGTGGCCTTCACCTAGAGGACCCCATTTTCTTCACACACTCATAGTATGACTGCTCTGAATGGGGTCCCAGGAACTTGCACACAATGCTCCGTCTTCCTTGGTCATTGTGCTGTTCACCTATAGGACCCCATTTTCTTCACACACCCATAGTATGACTGCTTTCAATGGGGTCCCAGGAAATTAACCACAATACTTTGGCTTTCAAAAATTGACCTATAAAGGAACTTACATTTATGTTGCACAGCAGTGCACAATAAGGACAAATGCAAAAGCATCTTGAGTATTTGGCCTAGTCTAAATTTACTCAAGAAGCATGTTCTTCACTTATGGGAGTCCATTGGCTTCACACACTTATAGTATGACTTCAAGTATTAGAGTCCAAGGAATACTCTGTCTTCATTGTACTTTGTGGCCTTCACCTATGGAACCCCAGTTTCTTCACTACATTTATGGTATGACTGCTCTGAATGGGGTCCCAGGAACTTGAACACAATGCTCTTTTTTGGTCATTGTGGCCTTCACCTATGGAACCCCATTTTCTTCACACACTCATAGTATGACTGCTCTGAATGGGGTCCCAGGAACTTGAACACAATGCTCTTTTTTGGTCATTGTGGCCTTCACCTATGGAACCCCATTTTCTTCACACACTCATAGTATGACTGCTCTGAATGGGGTCCCAGGAAGTTGCACACAATGCTCTGTTTTGGTCATTGTGGCCTTCACCTAGAGGACCCCATTTTCTTCACACACTCATAGTATGACTGCTCTGAATGGGGTCCCAGGAACTTGCACACAATGCTCCGTCTTCCTTGGTCATTGTGCTTTTCAACTATAGGACCCCATTTTCTTCACACACTTATAGTATGACTGCTTTCAATGGGGTCCCAGGAAATTAACCACAATACTTTGGCTTCCAAAAATTGACCTATAAAGGAACTTACATTTATGTTGCATAACAGTGCACAATAAGGACAAATGCAAAAGCATCTTGAGTATTTGGCCTAGTCTAAATTTACTCAAGAAGCATTTTCCTAAATTATTCGAAAACTGGCAAAAAAGCACCTATAAAAAAAAATCAATGGCCTCCTCCATTACCCCTACAGCCATCCTATCCATCACCAAATAGGTATGTCTCTGCCACAGAATGCAGAGTCACGATTTAACCAGTTTTCATATAATTTAGGACCCATGCACAAGATGGTGAGAGCTATAGCTCCACACGCAAATTTTTGGAACAACCCTTCCAACATTTACTCAAAATATTTCTGCACTAACCTTTTGTGATGTAGCAAAACCAAAGTTTTTGAGAATGGAGGCCACGGAAAATCTTGTTCTTCACTTATGGGAGTCCATTGGCTTCACACACTCATAGTATGACTTCAGGTATTTGGGTCCAAGGAATACTCTGTCTTCATTGAACTTTTTGGCCTTCACCTAGAGGACCCCATTTTCTTCACACACTCAGTATGACTGCTCTGAATGGGGTCCCAGGAACTTGAACACAATGCTCTTTTTTGGTCATTGTGGCCTTCACCTATGGAACCCCATTTTCTTCACACACTCATAGTATGACTGCTCTGAATGGGGTCCCAGGAACTTGAACACAATGCTCTTTTTTGGTCATTGTGGCCTTTACCTATGGAACCCCATTTTCTTCACACACTCATAGTATGACTGCTCGGAATGGGGTCCCAGGAACTTGCACACAATGCTCTTTTTTGGTCATTGTGGCCTTCACCTATGGAACCCCATTTTCTTCACACACTCATAGTATGACTGCTCTGAATGGGGTCCCAGGAACTTGCACACAATGCTCCGTCTTCCTTGGTCATTGTGCTTTTCACCTATAGGACCCCATTATCTTCACACACTCATAGTATGACTGCTTTCAATGGGGTCCCAGGAAATTAACCACAATACTTTGGCTTCCAAAAATTGACCTATAAAGGAACTTACATTTATGTTGCATAACAGTGCACAATAAGGACAAATGCAAAACCATCTTGAGCATTTGGCCTAGTCTAAATTTACTCAAGAAGCATTTTCCTAAATTATTCGAAAACTGGCAAAAAAGCACCTATAAAAAAAAATCAATTTCCTCCTCCATTACCCCTACAGCCATCCTATCCATCACCAAATAGGTATCTCTCTGCCACAGAATGCAGAGTCACATTTTAACCAGTTTTCATATAATTTAGGACCCATGCATAACATGGTGAAAGCTATAGCTCCACACGCAAATTTTTGGAACAACCCTTTCAACATTTACTCAAAATATTTCTGCACTAACCTTTTGTGATGTAGCAAAACCAAAGTTTTTCAGAATGGAGGCCACGGAAAATCTTGTTCTTCACTTATGGGAGTCCATTGGCTTCACACACTTATAGTATGACTTCAGGTATTTGGGTCCAAGGAATACTCTGTCTTCATTGTACTTTGTGGCCTTCACCTAGAGGACCCCATTTTCTTCACACACTCATAGTATGACTGCTCTGAATGGGGTCCCAGGAACTTGCACACAATGCTCCGTCTTCCTTGGTCATTGTGCTGTTCACCTATAGGACCCCATTTTCTTCACACACCCATAGTATGACTGCTTTCAATGGGGTCCCAGGAAATTAACCACAATACTTTGGCTTCCAAAAATTGACCTATAAAGGAACTTACATTTATGTTGCACAGCAGTGCACAATAAGGACAAATGCAAAAGCATCTTGAGTATTTGGCCTAGTCTAAATTTACTCAAGAAGCATGTTCTTCACTTATGGGAGTCCATTGGCTTCACACACTTATAGTATGACTTCAAGTATTAGGGTCCAAGGAATACTCTGTCTTCATTGTACTTTGTGGCCTTCACCTATGGAACCCCAGTTTCTTCACTACATTTATGGTATGACTGCTCTGAATGGGGTCCCAGGAATTTGAACACAATTCTCTTTTTTGGTAATTGTGGCCTTCACCTTTGGAACCCCATTTTCTTCACACACTCATAGTATGACTGCTCTGAATGGGGTCCCAGGAACTTGCACACAATGCTCTGTTTTGGTCATTGTGGCCTTCACCTAGAGGACCCCATTTTCTTCACACACTCATAGTATGACTGCTCTGAATGGGGTCCCAGGAACTTGCACACAATGCTCCGTCTTCCTTGGTCATTGTGCTTTTCACCTATAGGACCCCATTATCTTCACACACTCATAGTATGACTGCTTTCAATGGGGTCCCAGGAAATTAACCACAATACTTTGGCTTCCAAAAATTGACCTATAAAGGAACTTACATTTATGTTGCATAACAGTGCACAATAAGGACAAATGCAAAAGCATCTTGAGCATTTGGCCTAGTCTAAATTTACTCAAGAAGCATTTTCCTAAATTATTCGAAAACTGGCAAAAAAGCACCTATAAAAAAAAAAATCAATGGCCTCCTCCATTACCCCTACAGCCATCCTATCCATCACCAAATAGGTATGCTTGTGCCACAGAATGTAGAGTCACACTTTAACCAGTTTTCATATAATTTAGGACCCATGCACAAGATGGTGAGAGCTATAGCTCCACACGCAAAGTTTTGGAACAACCCTTCCAACATTTACTCAGAATATTTCTGCACTAACCTTTTGTGATGCAGCAAAACCAAGGTAACTCAGAATGGAGGCCACGGAAAATCTTGATCTTCACTTATGGGAGTCCATTGGCTTCACACACTTAAAGTATGACTTCAGGTATTTGGGTCCAAGGAATACTCTGTCTTCATTGAACTTTTTGCCCTTCACCTAGAAGACCCCATTTTCTTCACACACTCAGTATGACTGCTCTGAATGGGGTCCCAGGAACTTGAACACAATGCTCTTTTTTGGTCATTGTGGTCTTCACCTATGGAACCCCATTTTCTTCACACACTCATAGTATGACTGCTCTGAATGGGGTCCCAGGAACTTGAACACAATGCTCTTTTTTGGTCATTGTGGCCTTTACCTATGGAACCCCATTTTCTTCACACACTCATAGTATGACTGCTCTGAATGGGGTCCCAGGAACTTGCACACAATGCTCTGTTTTGGTCATTGTGGCCTTCACCTATGGAACCCCATTTTCTTCACTAAATTTATGGTATGACTGCTCTGAATGGGGTCCCAGGAACTTGAACACAATGCTCTTTTTTGGTCATTGTGGCCTTCACGTATGGAACCCCATTTTCTTCACACACTCATAGTATGACTGCTCAGAATGGGGTCCCAGGAACTTGCACACAATGCTCCGTCTTCCTTGGTCATTGTGCTTTTCACCTATAGGACCCCATTTTCTTCACACACTCATAGTATGACTGCTCTGAATGGGGTCCCAGGAACTTGCACACAATGCTCTGTTTTGGTCATTGTGGCTTTCACCTATGGAACCCCATTTTCTTCACTAAATTTATGGTATGACTGCTCTGAATGGGGTCCCAGGAACTTGAACACAATGCTCTTTTTTGGTCATTGTGGCCTTCACCTATGGAACCCCATTTTCTCACACACTCATAGTATGACTGCTCTGAATGGGGTCCCAGGAATTTGCACACAATGCTCCGTCTTCCTTGGTCATTGTGCTTTTTACCTATAGGACTCCATTTTCTTCACACACTTATAGTATGACTGCTTTCAATGGGGTACCAGGAAATTAAGCACAGTACTTTGGATTCCAAAAAATGACCTATAAAGGAAATTACATTTATGTTGCATAACAGTGCACAATAAGGACAAATGCAAAACCATCTTGAGCATATGGCCTCCAATGGAGCTTAGAGGTATTTGGCCTAGTCTAAATTTACTCAAGAAGCATTTTCCTAAATTATTCGAAAACTGGCAAAAAAGCACCTATAAAAAAAAATCAATGGCCTCCTCCATTACCCCTACAGCCATCCTATCCATCACCAAATAGGTATGTCTCTGCCACAGAATGCAGAGTAACGATTTAACCAGTTTTCATATAATTTAGGACCCATGCACAAGATGGTGAGAGCTATAGCTCCACACGCAAATTTTTGGAACAACCCTTCCAACATTTACTCAAAATATTTCTGCACTAACCTTTTGTGATGTAGCAAAACCAAAGTTTTTCAGAATGGAGGCCACGGAAAATCTTGTTCTTCACTTATGGGAGTCCATTGGCTTCACACACTCATAGTATGACTTCAGGTATTTGGGTCCAAGGAATACTCTGTCTTCATTGAACTTTTTGGCCTTCACCTAGAGGACCCCATTTTCTTCACACACTCATAGTATGACTGCTCTGAATGGGGTCCCAGGAACTTGCACACAATGCTCCGTCTTCCTTGGTCATTGTGCTGTTCACCTATAGGACCCCATTTTCTTCACACACCCATAGTATGACTGCTTTCAATGGGGTCCCAGGAAATTAACCACAATACTTTGGCTTCCAAAAATTGACCTATAAAGGAACTTACATTTATGTTGCACAGCAGTGCACAATAAGGACAAATGCAAAAGCATCTTGAGTATTTGGCCTAGTCTAAATTTACTCAAGAAGCATGTTCTTCACTTATGGGAGTCCATTGGCTTCACACACTTATAGTATGACTTCAAGTATTAGGGTCCAAGGAATACTCTGTCTTCATTGTACTTTGTGGCCTTCACCTATGGAACCCCAGTTTCTTCACTACATTTATGGTATGACTGCTCTGAATGGGGTCCCAGGAATTTGAACACAATTCTCTTTTTTGGTAATTGTGGCCTTCACCTTTGGAACCCCATTTTCTTCACACACTCATAGTATGACTGCTCTGAATGGGGTCCCAGGAACTTGCACACAATGCTCTGTTTTGGTCATTGTGGCCTTCACCTAGAGGACCCCATTTTCTTCACACACTCATAGTATGACTGCTCTGAATGGGGTCCCAGGAACTTGCACACAATGCTCCGTCTTCCTTGGTCATTGTGCTTTTCACCTATAGGACCCCATTATCTTCACACACTCATAGTATGACTGCTTTCAATGGGGTCCCAGGAAATTAACCACAATACTTTGGCTTCCAAAAATTGACCTATAAAGGAACTTACATTTATGTTGCATAACAGTGCACAATAAGGACAAATGCAAAAGCATCTTGAGCATTTGGCCTAGTCTAAATTTACTCAAGAAGCATTTTCCTAAATTATTCGAAAACTGGCAAAAAAGCACCTATAAAAAAAAAAATCAATGGCCTCCTCCATTACCCCTACAGCCATCCTATCCATCACCAAATAGGTATGCTTGTGCCACAGAATGTAGAGTCACACTTTAACCAGTTTTCATATAATTTAGGACCCATGCACAAGATGGTGAGAGCTATAGCTCCACACGCAAAGTTTTGGAACAACCCTTCCAACATTTACTCAGAATATTTCTGCACTAACCTTTTGTGATGCAGCAAAACCAAGGTAACTCAGAATGGAGGCCACGGAAAATCTTGATCTTCACTTATGGGAGTCCATTGGCTTCACACACTTAAAGTATGACTTCAGGTATTTGGGTCCAAGGAATACTCTGTCTTCATTGAACTTTTTGCCCTTCACCTAGAAGACCCCATTTTCTTCACACACTCAGTATGACTGCTCTGAATGGGGTCCCAGGAACTTGAACACAATGCTCTTTTTTGGTCATTGTGGTCTTCACCTATGGAACCCCATTTTCTTCACACACTCATAGTATGACTGCTCTGAATGGGGTCCCAGGAACTTGAACACAATGCTCTTTTTTGGTCATTGTGGCCTTTACCTATGGAACCCCATTTTCTTCACACACTCATAGTATGACTGCTCTGAATGGGGTCCCAGGAACTTGCACACAATGCTCTGTTTTGGTCATTGTGGCCTTCACCTATGGAACCCCATTTTCTTCACTAAATTTATGGTATGACTGCTCTGAATGGGGTCCCAGGAACTTGAACACAATGCTCTTTTTTGGTCATTGTGGCCTTCACGTATGGAACCCCATTTTCTTCACACACTCATAGTATGACTGCTCAGAATGGGGTCCCAGGAACTTGCACACAATGCTCTGTTTTGGTCATTGTGGCCTTCACCTATAGAAAACCATTTTCTTCACACACTCATAGTATGACTGCTCTGAATGGGGTCCCAGGAACTTGCACACAATGCTCCGTCTTCCTTGGTCATTGTGCTTTTCACCTATAGGACCCCATTTTCTTCACACACTCATAGTATGACTGCTCTGAATGGGGTCCCAGGAACTTGCACACAATGCTCTGTTTTGGTCATTGTGGCTTTCACCTATGGAACCCCATTTTCTTCACTAAATTTATGGTATGACTGCTCTGAATGGGGTCCCAGGAACTTGAACACAATGCTCTTTTTTGGTCATTGTGGCCTTCACCTATGGAACCCCATTTTCTCACACACTCATAGTATGACTGCTCTGAATGGGGTCCCAGGAATTTGCACACAATGCTCCGTCTTCCTTGGTCATTGTGCTTTTTACCTATAGGACTCCATTTTCTTCACACACTTATAGTATGACTGCTTTCAATGGGGTACCAGGAAATTAAGCACAGTACTTTGGATTCCAAAAAATGACCTATAAAGGAAATTACATTTATGTTGCATAACAGTGCACAATAAGGACAAATGCAAAACCATCTTGAGCATATGGCCTCCAATGGAGCTTAGAGGTATTTGGCCTAGTCTAAATTTACTCAAGAAGCATTTTCCTAAATTATTCGAAAACTGGCAAAAAAGCACCTATAAAAAAAAATCAATGGCCTCCTCCATTACCCCTACAGCCATCCTATCCATCACCAAATAGGTATGTCTCTGCCACAGAATGCAGAGTAACGATTTAACCAGTTTTCATATAATTTAGGACCCATGCACAAGATGGTGAGAGCTATAGCTCCACACGCAAATTTTTGGAACAACCCTTCCAACATTTACTCAAAATATTTCTGCACTAACCTTTTGTGATGTAGCAAAACCAAAGTTTTTCAGAATGGAGGCCACGGAAAATCTTGTTCTTCACTTATGGGAGTCCATTGGCTTCACACACTCATAGTATGACTTCAGGTATTTGGGTCCAAGGAATACTCTGTCTTCATTGAACTTTTTGGCCTTCACCTAGAGGACCCCATTTTCTTCACACACTCAGTATGACTGCTCTGAATGGGGTCCCAGGAACTTGCACACAATGCTCCGTCTTCCTTGGTCATTGTGCTGTTCACCTATAGGACCCCATTTTCTTCACACACCCATAGTATGACTGCTTTCAATGGGGTCCCAGGAAATTAACCACAATACTTTGGCTTCCAAAAATTGACCTATAAAGGAACTTACATTTATGTTGCACAGCAGTGCACAATAAGGACAAATGCAAAAGCATCTTGAGTATTTGGCCTAGTCTAAATTTACTCAAGAAGCATGTTCTTCACTTATGGGAGTCCATTGGCTTCACACACTTATAGTATGACTTCAAGTATTAGGGTCCAAGGAATACTCTGTCTTCATTGTACTTTGTGGCCTTCACCTATGAAACCCCAGTTTCTTCACTACATTTATGGTATGACTGCTCTGAATGGGGTCCCAGGAACTTGAACACAATGCTCTTTTTTGGTCATTGTGGCCTTCACCTATGGAACCCCATTTTCTTCACACACTCATAGTATGACTGCTCTGAATGGGGTCCCAGGAACTTGAACACAATGCTCTTTTTTGGTCATTGTGGCCTTCACCTATGGAACCCCATTTTCTTCACACACTCATAGTATGACTGCTCTGAATGGGGTCCCAGGAACTTGCACACAATGCTGTGTTTTGGTCATTGTGGCCTTCACCTAGAGGACCCCATTTTCTTCACACACTCATAGTATGACTGCTCTGAATGGGGTCCCAGGAACTTGCACACAATGCTCCGTCTTCCTTGGTCATTGTGCTTTTCAACTATAGGACCCCATTTTCTTCACACACTTATAGTATGACTGCTTTCAATGGGGTCCCAGGAAATTAACCACAATACTTTGGCTTCCAAAAATTGACCTATAAAGGAACTTACATTTATGTTGCATAACAGTGCACAATAAGGACAAATGCAAAAGCATCTTGAGTATTTGGCCTAGTCTAAATTTACTCAAGAAGCATTTTCCTAAATTATTCGAAAACTGGCAAAAAAGCACCTATAAAAAAAAATCAATGGCCTCCTCCATTACCCCTACAGCCATCCTATCCATCACCAAATAGGTATGTCTCTGCCACAGAATGCAGAGTCACGATTTAACCAGTTTTCATATAATTTAGGACCCATGCACAAGATGGTGAGAGCTATAGCTCCACACGCAAATTTTTGGAACAACCCTTCCAACATTTACTCAAAATATTTCTGCACTAACCTTTTCTGATGTAGCAAAACCAAAGTTTTTCAGAATGGAGGCCACGGAAAATCTTGTTCTTCACTTATGGGAGTCCATTGGCTTCACACACTCATAGTATGACTTCAGGTATTTGGGTCCAAGGAATACTCTGTCTTCATTGAACTTTGTGGCCTTCACCTAGAGGACCCCATTTTCTTCACACACTCAGTATGACTGCTCTGAATGGGGTCCCAGGAACTTGAACACAATGCTCTTTTTTGGTCATTGTGGCCTTCACCTATGGAACCCCATTTTCTTCACACACTCATAGTATGACTGCTCTGAATGGGGTCCCAGGAACTTGAACACAATGCTCTTTTTTGGTCATTGTGGCCTTTACCTATGGAACCCCATTTTCTTCACACACTCATAGTATGACTGCTCGGAATGGGGTCCCAGGAACTTGCACACAATGCTCTTTTTTGGTCATTGTGGCCTTCACCTATGGAACCCCATTTTCTTCACACACTCATAGTATGACTGCTCTGAATGGGGTCCCAGGAACTTGCACACAATGCTCCGTCTTCCTTGGTCATTGTGCTTTTCACCTATAGGACCCCATTATCTTCACACACTCATAGTATGACTGCTTTCAATGGGGTCCCAGGAAATTAACCACAATACTTTGGCTTCCAAAAATTGACCTATAAAGGAACTTACATTTATGTTGCATAACAGTGCACAATAAGGACAAATGCAAAACCATCTTGAGCATTTGGCCTAGTCTAAATTTACTCAAGAAGCATTTTCCTAAATTATTCGAAAACTGGCAAAAAAGCACCTATAAAAAAAAATCAATTTCCTCCTCCATTACCCCTACAGCCATCCTATCCATCACCAAATAGGTATCTCTCTGCCACAGAATGCAGAGTCACATTTTAACCAGTTTTCATATAATTTAGGACCCATGCATAACATGGTGAAAGCTATAGCTCCACACGCAAATTTTTGGAACAACCCTTTCAACATTTACTCAAAATATTTCTGCACTAACCTTTTGTGATGTAGCAAAACCAAAGTTTTTCAGAATGGAGGCCACGGAAAATCTTGTTCTTCACTTATGGGAGTCCATTGGCTTCACACACTTATAGTATGACTTCAGGTATTTGGGTCCAAGGAATACTCTGTCTTCATTGTACTTTGTGGCCTTCACCTAGAGGACCCCATTTTCTTCACACACTCATAGTATGACTGCTCTGAATGGGGTCCCAGGAACTTGCACACAATGCTCCGTCTTCCTTGGTCATTGTGCTGTTCACCTATAGGACCCCATTTTCTTCACACACCCATAGTATGACTGCTTTCAATGGGGTCCCAGGAAATTAACCACAATACTTTGGCTTCCAAAAATTGACCTATAAAGGAACTTACATTTATGTTGCACAGCAGTGCACAATAAGGACAAATGCAAAAGCATCTTGAGTATTTGGCCTAGTCTACATTTACTCAAGAAGCATGTTCTTCACTTATGGGAGTCCATTGGCTTCACACACTTATAGTATGACTTCAAGTATTAGGGTCCAAGGAATACTCTGTCTTCATTGTACTTTGTGGCCTTCACCTATGGAACCCCAGTTTCTTCACTACATTTATGGTATGACTGCTCTGAATGGGGTCCCAGGAACTTGAACACAATGCTCTTTTTTGGTCATTGTGGCCTTCACCTATGGAACCCCATTTTCTTCACACACTCATAGTATGACTGCTCTGAATGGGGTCCCAGGAACTTGAACACAATGCTCTTTTTTGGTCATTGTGGCCTTCACCTATGGAACCCCATTTTCTTCACACACTCATAGTATGACTGCTCTGAATGGGGTCCCAGGAACTTGCACACAATGCTCCGTCTTCCTTGGTCATTGTGCTTTTCACCTATAGGACCCCATTTTCTTCACACACTCATAGTATGACTGCTCTGAATGGGGTCCCAGGAACTTGCACACAATGCTCTGTTTTGGTCATTGTGGCTTTCACCTATGGAACCCCATTTTCTTCACTAAATTTATGGTATGACTGCTCTGAATGGGGTCCCAGGAACTTGAACACAATGCTCTTTTTTGGTCATTGTGGCCTTCACCTATGGAACCCCATTTTCTCACACACTCATAGTATGACTGCTCTGAATGGGGTCCCAGGAATTTGCACACAATGCTCCGTCTTCCTTGGTCATTGTGCTTTTTACCTATAGGACTCCATTTTCTTCACACACTTATAGTATGACTGCTTTCAATGGGGTACCAGGAAATTAAGCACAGTACTTTGGATTCCAAAAAATGACCTATAAAGGAAATTACATTTATGTTGCATAACAGTGCACAATAAGGACAAATGCAAAACCATCTTGAGCATATGGCCTCCAATGGAGCTTAGAGGTATTTGGCCTAGTCTAAATTTACTCAAGAAGCATTTTCCTAAATTATTCGAAAACTGGCAAAAAAGCACCTATAAAAAAAAATCAATGGCCTCCTCCATTACCCCTACAGCCATCCTATCCATCACCAAATAGGTATGTCTCTGCCACAGAATGCAGAGTAACGATTTAACCAGTTTTCATATAATTTAGGACCCATGCACAAGATGGTGAGAGCTATAGCTCCACACGCAAATTTTTGGAACAACCCTTCCAACATTTACTCAAAATATTTCTGCACTAACCTTTTGTGATGTAGCAAAACCAAAGTTTTTCAGAATGGAGGCCACGGAAAATCTTGTTCTTCACTTATGGGACTCCATTGGCTTCACACACTCATAGTATGACTTCAGGTATTTGGGTCCAAGGAATACTCTGTCTTCATTGAACTTTTTGGCCTTCACCTAGAGGACCCCATTTTCTTCACACACTCAGTATGACTGCTCTGAATGGGGTCCCAGGAACTTGCACACAATGCTCCGTCTTCCTTGGTCATTGTGCTGTTCACCTATAGGACCCCATTTTCTTCACACACCCATAGTATGACTGCTTTCAATGGGGTCCCAGGAAATTAACCACAATACTTTGGCTTCCAAAAATTGACCTATAAAGGAACTTACATTTATGTTGCACAGCAGTGCACAATAAGGACAAATGCAAAAGCATCTTGAGTATTTGGCCTAGTCTAAATTTACTCAAGAAGCATGTTCTTCACTTATGGGAGTCCATTGGCTTCACACACTTATAGTATGACTTCAAGTATTAGGGTCCAAGGAATACTCTGTCTTCATTGTACTTTGTGGCCTTCA
This sequence comes from Eleutherodactylus coqui, assembly GCF_035609145.1. Lineage (NCBI taxonomy): Eukaryota > Metazoa > Chordata > Amphibia > Anura > Eleutherodactylidae > Eleutherodactylus > Eleutherodactylus coqui. Next base: position 35,309,603 of record NC_089848.1, on the reverse strand, counting down.
CCTATGAAACCCCAGTTTCTTCACTACATTTATGGTATGACTGCTCTGAATGGGGTCCCAGGAACTTGAACACAATGCTCTTTTTTGGTCATTGTGGCCTTCACCTATGGAACCCCATTTTCTTCACACACTCATAGTATGACTGCTCTGAATGGGGTCCCAGGAACTTGAACACAATGCTCTTTTTTGGTCATTGTGGCCTTCACCTATGGAACCCCATTTTCTTCACACACTCATAGTATGACTGCTCTGAATGGGGTCCCAGGAACTTGCACACAATGCTGTGTTTTGGTCATTGTGGCCTTCACCTAGAGGACCCCATTTTCTTCACACACTCATAGTATGACTGCTCTGAATGGGGTCCCAGGAACTTGCACACAATGCTCCGTCTTCCTTGGTCATTGTGCTTTTCAACTATAGGACCCCATTTTCTTCACACACTTATAGTATGACTGCTTTCAATGGGGTCCCAGGAAATTAACCACAATACTTTGGCTTCCAAAAATTGACCTATAAAGGAACTTACATTTATGTTGCATAACAGTGCACAATAAGGACAAATGCAAAAGCATCTTGAGTATTTGGCCTAGTCTAAATTTACTCAAGAAGCATTTTCCTAAATTATTCGAAAACTGGCAAAAAAGCACCTATAAAAAAAAATCAATGGCCTCCTCCATTACCCCTACAGCCATCCTATCCATCACCAAATAGGTATGTCTCTGCCACAGAATGCAGAGTCACGATTTAACCAGTTTTCATATAATTTAGGACCCATGCACAAGATGGTGAGAGCTATAGCTCCACACGCAAATTTTTGGAACAACCCTTCCAACATTTACTCAAAATATTTCTGCACTAACCTTTTCTGATGTAGCAAAACCAAAGTTTTTCAGAATGGAGGCCACGGAAAATCTTGTTCTTCACTTATGGGAGTCCATTGGCTTCACACACTCATAGTATGACTTCAGGTATTTGGGTCCAAGGAATACTCTGTCTTCATTGAACTTTGTGGCCTTCACCTAGAGGACCCCATTTTCTTCACACACTCAGTATGACTGCTCTGAATGGGGTCCCAGGAACTTGAACACAATGCTCTTTTTTGGTCATTGTGGCCTTCACCTATGGAACCCCATTTTCTTCACACACTCATAGTATGACTGCTCTGAATGGGGTCCCAGGAACTTGAACACAATGCTCTTTTTTGGTCATTGTGGCCTTTACCTATGGAACCCCATTTTCTTCACACACTCATAGTATGACTGCTCGGAATGGGGTCCCAGGAACTTGCACACAATGCTCTTTTTTGGTCATTGTGGCCTTCACCTATGGAACCCCATTTTCTTCACACACTCATAGTATGACTGCTCTGAATGGGGTCCCAGGAACTTGCACACAATGCTCCGTCTTCCTTGGTCATTGTGCTTTTCACCTATAGGACCCCATTATCTTCACACACTCATAGTATGACTGCTTTCAATGGGGTCCCAGGAAATTAACCACAATACTTTGGCTTCCAAAAATTGACCTATAAAGGAACTTACATTTATGTTGCATAACAGTGCACAATAAGGACAAATGCAAAACCATCTTGAGCATTTGGCCTAGTCTAAATTTACTCAAGAAGCATTTTCCTAAATTATTCGAAAACTGGCAAAAAAGCACCTATAAAAAAAAATCAATTTCCTCCTCCATTACCCCTACAGCCATCCTATCCATCACCAAATAGGTATCTCTCTGCCACAGAATGCAGAGTCACATTTTAACCAGTTTTCATATAATTTAGGACCCATGCATAACATGGTGAAAGCTATAGCTCCACACGCAAATTTTTGGAACAACCCTTTCAACATTTACTCAAAATATTTCTGCACTAACCTTTTGTGATGTAGCAAAACCAAAGTTTTTCAGAATGGAGGCCACGGAAAATCTTGTTCTTCACTTATGGGAGTCCATTGGCTTCACACACTTATAGTATGACTTCAGGTATTTGGGTCCAAGGAATACTCTGTCTTCATTGTACTTTGTGGCCTTCACCTAGAGGACCCCATTTTCTTCACACACTCATAGTATGACTGCTCTGAATGGGGTCCCAGGAACTTGCACACAATGCTCCGTCTTCCTTGGTCATTGTGCTGTTCACCTATAGGACCCCATTTTCTTCACACACCCATAGTATGACTGCTTTCAATGGGGTCCCAGGAAATTAACCACAATACTTTGGCTTCCAAAAATTGACCTATAAAGGAACTTACATTTATGTTGCACAGCAGTGCACAATAAGGACAAATGCAAAAGCATCTTGAGTATTTGGCCTAGTCTACATTTACTCAAGAAGCATGTTCTTCACTTATGGGAGTCCATTGGCTTCACACACTTATAGTATGACTTCAAGTATTAGGGTCCAAGGAATACTCTGTCTTCATTGTACTTTGTGGCCTTCACCTATGGAACCCCAGTTTCTTCACTACATTTATGGTATGACTGCTCTGAATGGGGTCCCAGGAACTTGAACACAATGCTCTTTTTTGGTCATTGTGGCCTTCACCTATGGAACCCCATTTTCTTCACACACTCATAGTATGACTGCTCTGAATGGGGTCCCAGGAACTTGAACACAATGCTCTTTTTTGGTCATTGTGGCCTTCACCTATGGAACCCCATTTTCTTCACACACTCATAGTATGACTGCTCTGAATGGGGTCCCAGGAACTTGCACACAATGCTGTGTTTTGGTCATTGTGGCCTTCACCTAGAGGACCCCATTTTCTTCACACACTCATAGTATGACTGCTCTGAATGGGGTCCCAGGAACTTGCACACAATGCTCCGTCTTCCTTGGTCATTGTGCTTTTCAACTATAGGACCCCATTTTCTTCACACACTTATAGTATGACTGCTTTCAATGGGGTCCCAGGAAATTAACCACAATACTTTGGCTTCCAAAAATTGACCTATAAAGGAACTTACATTTATGTTGCATAACAGTGCACAATAAGGACAAATGCAAAAGCATCTTGAGTATTTGGCCTAGTCTAAATTTACTCAAGAAGCATTTTCCTAAATTATTCGAAAACTGGCAAAAAAGCACCTATAAAAAAAAATCAATGGCCTCCTCCATTACCCCTACAGCCATCCTATCCATCACCAAATAGGTATGTCTCTGCCACAGAATGCAGAGTCACGATTTAACCAGTTTTCATATAATTTAGGACCCATGCACAAGATGGTGAGAGCTATAGCTCCACACGCAAATTTTTGGAACAACCCTTCCAACATTTACTCAAAATATTTCTGCACTAACCTTTTGTGATGTAGCAAAACCAAAGTTTTTCAGAATGGAGGCCACGGAAAATCTTGTTCTTCACTTATGGGAGTCCATTGGCTTCACACACTCATAGTATGACTTCAGGTATTTGGGTCCAAGGAATACTCTGTCTTCATTGAACTTTTTGGCCTTCACCTAGAGGACCCCATTTTCTTCACACACTCAGTATGACTGCTCTGAATGGGGTCCCAGGAACTTGAACACAATGCTCTTTTTTGGTCATTGTGGCCTTCACCTATGGAACCCCATTTTCTTCACACACTCATAGTATGACTGCTCTGAATGGGGTCCCAGGAACTTGAACACAATGCTCTTTTTTGGTCATTGTGGCCTTTACCTATGGAACCCCATTTTCTTCACACACTCATAGTATGACTGCTCGGAATGGGGTCCCAGGAACTTGCACACAATGCTCTTTTTTGGTCATTGTGGCCTTCACCTATGGAACCCCATTTTCTTCACACACTCATAGTATGACTGCTCTGAATGGGGTCCCAGGAACTTGCACACAATGCTCCGTCTTCCTTGGTCATTGTGCTTTTCACCTATAGGACCCCATTATCTTCACACACTCATAGTATGACTGCTTTCAATGGGGTCCCAGGAAATTAACCACAATACTTTGGCTTCCAAAAATTGACCTATAAAGGAACTTACATTTATGTTGCATAACAGTGCACAATAAGGACAAATGCAAAACCATCTTGAGCATTTGGCCTAGTCTAAATTTACTCAAGAAGCATTTTCCTAAATTATTCGAAAACTGGCAAAAAAGCACCTATAAAAAAAAATCAATTTCCTCCTCCATTACCCCTACAGCCATCCTATCCATCACCAAATAGGTATCTCTCTGCCACAGAATGCAGAGTCACATTTTAACCAGTTTTCATATAATTTAGGACCCATGCATAACATGGTGAAAGCTATAGCTCCACACGCAAATTTTTGGAACAACCCTTTCAACATTTACTCAAAATATTTCTGCACTAACCTTTTGTGATGTAGCAAAACCAAAGTTTTTCAGAATGGAGGCCACGGAAAATCTTGTTCTTCACTTATGGGAGTCCATTGGCTTCACACACTCATAGTATGACTGCTCTGAATGGGGTCCCAGGAACTTGCACACAATGCTCCGTCTTCCTTGGTCATTGTGCTGTTCACCTATAGGACCCCATTTTCTTCACACACCCATAGTATGATTGCTTTCAATGGGGTCCCAGGAAATTAACCACAATACTTTGGCTTCCAAAAATTGACCTATAAAGGAACTTACATTTATGTTGCACAGCAGTGCACAATAAGGACAAATGCAAAAGCATCTTGAGTATTTGGCCTAGTCTAAATTTACTCAAGAAGCATGTTCTTCACTTATGGGAGTCCATTGGCTTCACACACTTATAGTATGACTTCAAGTATTAGGGTCCAAGGAATACTCTGTCTTCATTGTACTTTGTGGCCTTCACCTATGGAACCCCAGTTTCTTCACTACATTTATGGTATGACTGCTCTGAATGGGGTCCCAGGAACTTGAACACAATGCTCTTTTTTGGTCATTGTGGCCTTCACCTATGGAACCCCATTTTCTTCACACACTCATAGTATGACTGCTCTGAATGGGGTCCCAGGAACTTGAACACAATGCTCTTTTTTGGTCATTGTGGCCTTCACCTATGGAACCCCATTTTCTTCACACACTCATAGTATGACTGCTCTGAATGGGGTCCCAGGAACTTGCACACAATGCTGTGTTTTGGTCATTGTGGCCTTCACCTAGAGGACCCCATTTTCTTCACACACTCATAGTATGACTGCTCTGAATGGGGTCCCAGGAACTTGCACACAATGCTCCGTCTTCCTTGGTCATTGTGCTTTTCAACTATAGGACCCCATTTTCTTCACACACTTATAGTATGACTGCTTTCAATGGGGTCCCAGGAAATTAACCACAATACTTTGGCTTCCAAAAATTGACCTATAAAGGAACTTACATTTATGTTGCATAACAGTGCACAATAAGGACAAATGCAAAAGCATCTTGAGTATTTGGCCTAGTCTAAATTTACTCAAGAAGCATTTTCCTAAATTATTCGAAAACTGGCAAAAAAGCACCTATAAAAAAAAATCAATGGCCTCCTCCATTACCCCTACAGCCATCCTATCCATCACCAAATAGGTATGTCTCTGCCACAGAATGCAGAGTCACGATTTAACCAGTTTTCATATAATTTAGGACCCATGCACAAGATGGTGAGAGCTATAGCTCCACACGCAAATTTTTGGAACAACCCTTCCAACATTTACTCAAAATATTTCTGCACTAACCTTTTGTGATGTAGCAAAACCAAAGTTTTTCAGAATGGAGGCCACGGAAAATCTTGTTCTTCACTTATGGGAGTCCATTGGCTTCACACACTCATAGTATGACTTCAGGTATTTGGGTCCAAGGAATACTCTGGCTTCATTGAACTTTTTGGCCTTCACCTAGAGGACCCCATTTTCTTCACACACTCAGTATGACTGCTCTGAATGGGGTCCCAGGAACTTGAACACAATGCTCTTTTTTGGTCATTGTGGCCTTCACTTATGGAACCCCATTTTCTTCACACACTCATAGTATGACTGCTCTGAATGGGGTTCCAGGAACTTGCACACAATGCTCCGTCTTCCTTGGTCATTGTGCTTTTCACCTATAGGACCCCATTTTCTTCACACACTTATAGTATGACTGCTTTCAATGGGGTCCCAGGAAATTAACCACAATACTTTGGCTTCCAAAAATTGACCTATAAAGGAACTTACATTTATGTTGCATAACAGTGCACAATAAGGACAAATGCAAAAGCATCTTGAGTATTTGGCCTAGTCTAAATTTACTCAAGAAGCATTTTCCTAAATTATTCGAAAACTGGCAAAAAAGCACCTATAAAAAAAAAAATCAATGGTCTCCTTCATTACCCCTACAGCCATCCTATCCATCACCAAATAGGTATGCTTGTGCCACAGAATGTAGAGTCACACTTTAACCAGTTTTCATATAATTTAGGACCCATGCACAAGATGGTGAGAGCTATAGCTCCACACGCAAAGTTTTGGAACAACCCTTCCAACATTTACTCAGAATATTTCTGCACTAACCTTTTGTGATGTAGCAAAACCAATGTTACTCAGAATGGAGGCAACGGAAAATCTTGTTCTTCACTTATGGGAGTCCATTGGCTTCACACACTTATAGTATGACTTCAGGTATTTGGGTCCAAGGAATACTCTGTCTTCATTGAACTTTGTGGCCTTCACCTAGAGGACCCCATTTTCTTCACACACTCATAGTATGACTGCTCTGAATGGGGTCCCAGGAACTTGAACACAATGCTCTTTTTTGGTCATTGTGGCCTTCACCTATGGAACCCCATTTTCTTCACACACTCAAAGTATGGCTGCTCTGCATGGGGTCCCAGGAACTTGAACACAATGCTCTTTTTTGGTCATTGTGGCCTTTACCTATGGAACCCCATTTTCTTCACACACTCATAGTATGACTGCTCTGAATGGAGTCCCAGGAACTTGCACACAATGCTCTGATTTGGTCATTGTGGCCTTCACCTATGGAACCCCATTTTCTTCACACACTCATAGTATGACTGCTCTGAATGGGGTCCCAGGAACTTGCACACAATGCTCCGTCTTCCTTGGTCATTGTGCTTTTCACCTATAGGACCCCATTATCTTCACACACTCATAGTATGACTGCTTTCAACGGGGTCCCAGGAAATTAACCACAATACTTTGGCTTCCAAAAATTGAACTATAAAGGAACTTACATTTATGTTGCATAACAGTGCACAATAAGGACAAATGCAAAACCATCTTGAGCATTTGGCCTAGTCTAAATTCACTCAAGCATTTTCCTAAATTATTCGAAAACTGGCAAAAAAGCACCTATAAAAAAAAATCAATGGTCTCCTTCATTACCCCTACAGCCATCCTATCCATCACCAAATAGGTATGCTTGTGCCACAGAATGTAGAGTCACACTTTAACCAGTTTTCATATAATTTAGGACCCATGCACAAGATGGTGAGAGCTATAGCTCCACACGCAAAGTTTTGGAACAACCCTTCCAACATTTACTCAGAATATTTCTGCACTAACCTTTTGTGATGCAGCAAAACCAAGGTAACTCAGAATGGAGGCAACGGAAAATCTTGATCTTCACTTATGGGAGTCCATGGTCTGCACACACATAGTATGACTTCAAGTATTTGGGTCCCAGGAATACTCTGTCTTCATTGAACTTTGTGGCCTTCACCTAGAGGACCCCATTTTCTTCACACACTCATAGTATGACTGCTCTGAATGGGGTCCCAGGAACTTGAACACAATGCTCTTTTTTGGTCATTGTGGCCTTCACCTATGGAACCCCATTTTCTTCCCACACTCATAGTATGACTGCTCTGAATGGGGTTCCAGGAACTTGCACACAATGCTCTGTTTTCGTCATTGTGGCCTTCACCTATGGAACCCCATTTTCTTCACACACTCATAGTATGACTGCTCTGAATGGGGTCCCAGGAACTTGCACACAATGCTCCGTCCTCCATGGTCATTGTGCTTTTCACCTATAGGACCCCATTTTCTTCACACACTTATAGTATGACTGCTTTCAATGGGGTCCCAGGAAATTAACCACAATACTTTGGCTTCCAAAAATTGACCTATAAAGGAACTTACATTTATGTTGCATAACAGTGCACAATAAGGACAAATGCAAAACCATCGTGGGCATTTGACCTAGTCTAAATTTACTCAAGAAGCATTTTCCTAAATTATTCAAAAACTGGCAAAAAAGCACCTATAAAAAAAAATCAATGGCCTCCTCCATTACCCCTACAGCCATCCTATCCATCACCAAATAGGTATGTCTCTGCCACAGAATGCAGAGTCACATGTTAACCTGTTTTCATATAATTTAGGACCCATGCACAAGATGGTGTGAGCTATAGCTCCACACGCAAATGTTTGGAACAACCCTTCCAACATTTACTCAGAATATTTCTGCACTAACCTTTTGTGATGTAGCAAAACCAAAGTTTTTCAGAATGGAGGCCACGGAAAATCTTGTTCTTCACTTATGGGAGTCCATTGGCTTCACACACTCATAGTATGACTGCTCTGAATGGGGTCCCAGGAACTTGCACACAATGCTCCGTCTTCCTTGGTCATTGTGCTGTTCACCTATAGGACCCCATTTTCTTCACACACCCATAGTATGATTGCTTTCAATGGGGTCCCAGGAAATTAACCACAATACTTTGGCTTCCAAAAATTGACCTATAAAGGAACTTACATTTATGTTGCACAGCAGTGCACAATAAGGACAAATGCAAAAGCATCTTGAGTATTTGGCCTAGTCTAAATTTACTCAAGAAGCATGTTCTTCACTTATGGGAGTCCATTGGCTTCACACACTTATAGTATGACTTCAAGTATTAGGGTCCAAGGAATACTCTGTCTTCATTGTACTTTGTGGCCTTCACCTATGGAACCCCAGTTTCTTCACTACATTTATGGTATGACTGCTCTGAATGGGGTCCCAGGAACTTGAACACAATGCTCTTTTTTGGTCATTGTGGCCTTCACCTATGGAACCCCATTTTCTTCACACACTCATAGTATGACTGCTCTGAATGGGGTCCCAGGAACTTGAACACAATGCTCTTTTTTGGTCATTGTGGCCTTCACCTATGGAACCCCATTTTCTTCACACACTCATAGTATGACTGCTCTGAATGGGGTCCCAGGAACTTGCACACAATGCTGTGTTTTGGTCATTGTGGCCTTCACCTAGAGGACCCCATTTTCTTCACACACTCATAGTATGACTGCTCTGAATGGGGTCCCAGGAACTTGCACACAATGCTCCGTCTTCCTTGGTCATTGTGCTTTTCAACTATAGGACCCCATTTTCTTCACACACTTATAGTATGACTGCTTTCAATGGGGTCCCAGGAAATTAACCACAATACTTTGGCTTCCAAAAATTGACCTATAAAGGAACTTACATTTATGTTGCATAACAGTGCACAATAAGGACAAATGCAAAAGCATCTTGAGTATTTGGCCTAGTCTAAATTTACTCAAGAAGCATTTTCCTAAATTATTCGAAAACTGGCAAAAAAGCACCTATAAAAAAAAATCAATGGCCTCCTCCATTACCCCTACAGCCATCCTATCCATCACCAAATAGGTATGTCTCTGCCACAGAATGCAGAGTCACGATTTAACCAGTTTTCATATAATTTAGGACCCATGCACAAGATGGTGAGAGCTATAGCTCCACACGCAAATTTTTGGAACAACCCTTCCAACATTTACTCAAAATATTTCTGCACTAACCTTTTGTGATGTAGCAAAACCAAAGTTTTTCAGAATGGAGGCCACGGAAAATCTTGTTCTTCACTTATGGGAGTCCATTGGCTTCACACACTCATAGTATGACTTCAGGTATTTGGGTCCAAGGAATACTCTGGCTTCATTGAACTTTTTGGCCTTCACCTAGAGGACCCCATTTTCTTCACACACTCAGTATGACTGCTCTGAATGGGGTCCCAGGAACTTGAACACAATGCTCTTTTTTGGTCATTGTGGCCTTCACTTATGGAACCCCATTTTCTTCACACACTCATAGTATGACTGCTCTGAATGGGGTTCCAGGAACTTGCACACAATGCTCCGTCTTCCTTGGTCATTGTGCTTTTCACCTATAGGACCCCATTTTCTTCACACACTTATAGTATGACTGCTTTCAATGGGGTCCCAGGAAATTAACCACAATACTTTGGCTTCCAAAAATTGACCTATAAAGGAACTTACATTTATGTTGCATAACAGTGCACAATAAGGACAAATGCAAAAGCATCTTGAGTATTTGGCCTAGTCTAAATTTACTCAAGAAGCATTTTCCTAAATTATTCGAAAACTGGCAAAAAAGCACCTATAAAAAAAAAATCAATGGTCTCCTTCATTACCCCTACAGCCATCCTATCCATCACCAAATAGGTATGCTTGTGCCACAGAATGTAGAGTCACACTTTAACCAGTTTTCATATAATTTAGGACCCATGCACAAGATGGTGAGAGCTATAGCTCCACACGCAAAGTTTTGGAACAACCCTTCCAACATTTACTCAGAATATTTCTGCACTAACCTTTTGTGATGTAGCAAAACCAATGTTACTCAGAATGGAGGCAACGGAAAATCTTGTTCTTCACTTATGGGAGTCCATTGGCTTCACACACTTATAGTATGACTTCAGGTATTTGGGTCCAAGGAATACTCTGTCTTCATTGAACTTTGTGGCCTTCACCTAGAGGACCCCATTTTCTTCACACACTCATAGTATGACTGCTCTGAATGGGGTCCCAGGAACTTGAACACAATGCTCTTTTTTGGTCATTGTGGCCTTCACCTATGGAACCCCATTTTCTTCACACACTCAAAGTATGGCTGCTCTGCATGGGGTCCCAGGAACTTGAACACAATGCTCTTTTTTGGTCATTGTGGCCTTTACCTATGGAACCCCATTTTCTTCACACACTCATAGTATGACTGCTCTGAATGGAGTCCCAGGAACTTGCACACAATGCTCTGATTTGGTCATTGTGGCCTTCACCTATGGAACCCCATTTTCTTCACACACTCATAGTATGACTGCTCTGAATGGGGTCCCAGGAACTTGCACACAATGCTCCATCTTCCTTGGTCATTGTGCTTTTCACCTATAGGACCCCATTATCTTCACACACTCATAGTATGACTGCTTTCAACGGGGTCCCAGGAAATTAACCACAATACTTTGGCTTCCAAAAATTGAACTATAAAGGAACTTACATTTATGTTGCATAACAGTGCACAATAAGGACAAATGCAAAACCATCTTGAGCATTTGGCCTAGTCTAAATTCACTCAAGCATTTTCCTAAATTATTCGAAAACTGGCAAAAAAGCACCTATAAAAAAAAATCAATGGTCTCCTTCATTACCCCTACAGCCATCCTATCCATCACCAAATAGGTATGCTTGTGCCACAGAATGTAGAGTCACACTTTAACCAGTTTTCATATAATTTAGGACCCATGCACAAGATGGTGAGAGCTATAGCTCCACACGCAAAGTTTTGGAACAACCCTTCCAACATTTACTCAGAATATTTCTGCACTAACCTTTTGTGATGCAGCAAAACCAAGGTAACTCAGAATGGAGGCAACGGAAAATCTTGATCTTCACTTATGGGAGTCCATGGTCTGCACACACATAGTATGACTTCAAGTATTTGGGTCCCAGGAATACTCTGTCTTCATTGAACTTTGTGGCCTTCACCTAGAGGACCCCATTTTCTTCACACACTCATAGTATGACTGCTCTGAATGGGGTCCCAGGAACTTGAACACAATGCTCTTTTTTGGTCATTGTGGCCTTCACCTATGGAACCCCATTTTCTTCCCACACTCATAGTATGACTGCTCTGAATGGGGTTCCAGGAACTTGCACACAATGCTCTGTTTTCGTCATTGTGGCCTTCACCTATGGAACCCCATTTTCTTCACACACTCATAGTATGACTGCTCTGAATGGGGTCCCAGGAACTTGCACACAATGCTCCGTCCTCCATGGTCATTGTGCTTTTCACCTATAGGACCCCATTTTCTTCACACACTTATAGTATGACTGCTTTCAATGGGGTCCCAGGAAATTAACCACAATACTTTGGCTTCCAAAAATTGACCTATAAAGGAACTTACATTTATGTTGCATAACAGTGCACAATAAGGACAAATGCAAAACCATCGTGGGCATTTGACCTAGTCTAAATTTACTCAAGAAGCATTTTCCTAAATTATTCAAAAACTGGCAAAAAAGCACCTATAAAAAAAAATCAATGGCCTCCTCCATTACCCCTACAGCCATCCTATCCATCACCAAATAGGTATGTCTCTGCCACAGAATGCAGAGTCACATGTTAACCTGTTTTCATATAATTTAGGACCCATGCACAAGATGGTGTGAGCTATAGCTCCACACGCAAATGTTTGGAACAACCCTTCCAACATTTACTCAGAATATTTCTGCACTAACCTTTTGTGATGTAGCAAAACCAATGTTACTCAGAATGGAGGCAACGGAAAATCTTGTTCTTCACTTATGGGAGTCCATTGGCTTCACACACTTATAGTATGACTTCAGGTATTTGGGTCCAAGGAATACTCTGTCTTCATTGAACTTTGTGGCCTTCACCTAGAGGACCCCATTTTCTTCACACACTCATAGTATGACTGCTCTGAATGGGGTCCTAGGAACTTGAACACAATGCTCTTTTTTGGTCATTGTGGCCTTCACCTATGGAACCCCATTTTCTTCACACACTCAAAGTATGGCTGCTCTGCATGGGGTCCCAGGAACTTGAACACAATGCTCTTTTTTGGTCATTGTGGCCTTTACCTATGGAACCCCATTTTCTTCACACACTCATAGTATGACTGCTCTGAATGGAGTCCCAGGAACTTGCACACAATGCTCTGTTTTGGTCATTGTGGCCTTCACCTATGGAACCCCATTTTCTTCACACACTCATAGTATGACTGCTCTGAATGGGGTCCCAGGAACTTGCACACAATGCTCCGTCTTCCTTGGTCATTGTGCTTTTCACCTATAGGACCCCATTATCTTCACACACTCATAGTATGACTGCTTTCAATGGGGTCCCAGGAAATTAACCACAATACTTTGGCTTCCAAAAATTGACCTATAAAGGAACTTACATTTATGTTGCATAACAGTGCACAATAAGGACAAATGCAAAACCATCTTGAGCATATGGCCTCCAATGGAGCTTAGAGGTATTTGGCCTAGTCTAAATTTACTCAAGAAGCATTTTCCTAAATTATTCGAAAACTGGCAAAAAAGCACCTATAAAAAAATCAATGGCCTACTCCATTACCCCTACAGCCATCCTATCCATCACCAAATAGCTATGTCTCTGCCACAGAATGCAGAGTCACATTTTAACCAGTTTTCATATAATTTAGGACCCATGCACAAGATGGTGAGAGCTATAGCTCCACACGCAAAATTTTGGAACAACTCTTCCAACATTTACTCAGAATATTTCTGCACTAGCCTTTTGTGATGTAGCAAAACCAACGTTACTCAGAATGGAGGCAACGGAAAATCTTGATCTTCACTTATGGGAGTCCATGGTCTTCACACACATAGTATGACTTCAAGTATTAGGGTCCTAGGAATACTCTGTCTTCATTGAACTTTGTGGCCTTCACCTATGGAACCCCAGTTTCTTCACTACATTTATGGTATGACTGCTCTGAATGGGGTCCCAGGAACTTGAACACAATGCTCTTTTTTGGTCATTGTGGCCTTCACCTATGGAACCCCATTTTCTTCACACACTCATAGTAGGACTGCTTTGAATGGGGTCCCAGGAACTTGAACACAATTCTCTTTTTTGGTAATTGTGGCCTTCACCTATGGAACCCCATTTTCTTCACACACTCATAGTATGACTGCTCTGAATGGGGTCCCAGGAACTTGCACACAATGCTCTGTTTTGGTCATTGTGGCCTTCACCTAGAGGACCCCATTTTCTTCACACACTCATAGTATGACTGCTCTGAATGGGGTCCCAGGAACTTGCACACAATGCTCCGTCTTCCTTGGTCATTGTGCTTTTCACCTATAGGACCCCATTATCTTCACAAACTCATAGTATGACTGCTTTCAATGGGGTCCCAGGAAATTAACCACAATACTTTGGCTTCCAAAAATTGACCTATAAAGGAACTTACATTTATGTTGCATAACAGTGCACAATAAGGACAAATGCAAAACCATCTTGAGCATTTGGCCTAGTCTAAATTTACTCAAGAAGCATTTTCCTAAATTATTCGAAAACTGGCAAAAAAGCACCTATAAAAAAAAAAATCAATGGCCTCCTCCATTACCCCTACAGCCATCCTATCCATCACCAAATAGGTATGCTTGTGCCACAGAATGTAGAGTCACACTTTAACCAGTTTTCATATAATTTAGGACCCATGCACAAGATGGTGAGAGCTATAGCTCCACACGCAAAGTTTTGGAACAACCCTTCCAACATTTACTCAGAATATTTCTGCACTAACCTTTTGTGATGCAGCAAAACCAAGGTAACTCAGAATGGAGGCCACGGAAAATCTTGATCTTCACTTATGGGAGTCCATTGGCTTCACACACTTAAAGTATGACTTCAGGTATTTGGGTCCAAGGAATACTCTGTCTTCATTGAACTTTTTGCCCTTCACCTAGAAGACCCCATTTTCTTCACACACTCAGTATGACTGCTCTGAATGGGGTCCCAGGAACTTGAACACAATGCTCTTTTTTGGTCATTGTGGTCTTCACCTATGGAACCCCATTTTCTTCACACACTCATAGTATGACTGCTCTGAATGGGGTCCCAGGAACTTGAACACAATGCTCTTTTTTGGTCATTGTGGCCTTTACCTATGGAACCCCATTTTCTTCACACACTCATAGTATGACTGCTCTGAATGGGGTCCCAGGAACTTGCACACAATGCTCTGTTTTGGTCATTGTGGCCTTCACCTATGGAACCCCATTTTCTTCACTAAATTTATGGTATGACTGCTCTGAATGGGGTCCCAGGAACTTGAACACAATGCTCTTTTTTGGTCATTGTGGCCTTCACGTATGGAACCCCATTTTCTTCACACACTCATAGTATGACTGCTCAGAATGGGGTCCCAGGAACTTGCACACAATGCTCTGTTTTGGTCATTGTGGCCTTCACCTATAGAAAACCATTTTCTTCACACACTCATAGTATGACTGCTCTGAATGGGGTCCCAGGAACTTGCACACAATGCTCCGTCTTCCTTGGTCATTGTGCTTTTCACCTATAGGACCCCATTTTCTTCACACACTCATAGTATGACTGCTCTGAATGGGGTCCCAGGAACTTGCACACAATGCTCTGTTTTGGTCATTGTGGCTTTCACCTATGGAACCCCATTTTCTTCACTAAATTTATGGTATGACTGCTCTGAATGGGGTCCCAGGAACTTGAACACAATGCTCTTTTTTGGTCATTGTGGCCTTCACCTATGGAACCCCATTTTCTCACACACTCATAGTATGACTGCTCTGAATGGGGTCCCAGGAATTTGCACACAATGCTCCGTCTTCCTTGGTCATTGTGCTTTTTACCTATAGGACTCCATTTTCTTCACACACTTATAGTATGACTGCTTTCAATGGGGTACCAGGAAATTAAGCACAGTACTTTGGATTCCAAAAAATGACCTATAAAGGAACTTACATTTATGTTGCATAACAGTGCACAATAAGGACAAATGCAAAACCATCTTGAGCATATGGCCTCCAATGGAGCTTAGAGGTATTTGGCCTAGTCTAAATTTACTCAAGAAGCATTTTCCTAAATTATTCGAAAACTGGCAAAAAAGCACCTATAAAAAAAAATCAATGGCCTCCTCCATTACCCCTACAGCCATCCTATCCATCACCAAATAGGTATGTCTCTGCCACAGAATGCAGAGTAACGATTTAACCAGTTTTCATATAATTTCGGACCCATGCACAAGATGGTGAGAGCTATAGCTCCACACGCAAATTTTTGGAACAACCCTTCCAACATTTACTCAAAATATTTCTGCACTAACCTTTTGTGATGTAGCAAAACCAAAGTTTTTCAGAATGGAGGCCACGGAAAATCTTGTTCTTCACTTATGGGAGTCCATTGGCTTCACACACTCATAGTATGACTTCAGGTATTTGGGTCCAAGGAATACTCTGTCTTCATTGAACTTTTTGGCCTTCACCTAGAGGACCCCATTTTCTTCACACACTCAGTATGACTGCTCTGAATGGGGTCCCAGGAACTTGAACACAATGCTCTTTTTTGGTCATTGTGGCCTTCACCTATGGAACCCCATTTTCTTCACACACTCATAGTATGACTGCTCTGAATGGGGTCCCAGGAACTTGAACACAATGCTCTTTTTTGGTCATTGTGGCCTTTACCTATGGAACCCCATTTTCTTCACACACTCATAGTATGACTGCTCTGAATGGGGTCCCAGGAACTTGCACACAATGCTCTTTTTTGGTCATTGTGGCCTTCACCTATGGAACCCCATTTTCTTCACACACTCATAGTATGACTGCTCTGAATGGGGTCCCAGGAACTTGCACACAATGCTCCGTCTTCCTTGGTCATTGTGCTTTTCACCTATAGGACCCCATTATCTTCACACACTCATAGTATGACTGCTTTCAATGGGGTCCCAGGAAATTAACCACAATACTTTGGCTTCCAAAAATTGACCTATAAAGGAACTTACATTTATGTTGCATAACAGTGCACAATAAGGACAAATGCAAAACCATCTTGAGCATTTGGCCTAGTCTAAATTTACTCAAGAAGCATTTTCCTAAATTATTCGAAAACTGGCAAAAAAGCACCTATAAAAAAAAATCAATTTCCTCCTCCATTACCCCTACAGCCATCCTATCCATCACCAAATAGGTATCTCTCTGCCACAGAATGCAGAGTCACATTTTAACCAGTTTTCATATAATTTAGGACCCATGCATAACATGGTGAAAGCTATAGCTCCACACGCAAATTTGTGGAACAACCCTTTCAACATTTACTCAAAATATTTCTGCACTAACCTTTTGTGATGTAGCAAAACCAAAGTTTTTCAGAATGGAGGCCACGGAAAATCTTGTTCTTCACTTATGGGAGTCCATTGGCTTCACACACTTATAGTATGACTTCAGGTATTTGGGTCCAAGGAATACTCTGTCTTCATTGTACTTTGTGGCCTTCACCTAGAGGACCCCATTTTCTTCACACACTCATAGTATGACTGCTCTGAATGGGGTCCCAGGAACTTGCACACAATGCTCCGTCTTCCTTGGTCATTGTGCTGTTCACCTATAGGACCCCATTTTCTTCACACACCCATAGTATGACTGCTTTCAATGGGGTCCCAGGAAATTAACCACAATACTTTGGCTTTCAAAAATTGACCTATAAAGGAACTTACATTTATGTTGCACAGCAGTGCACAATAAGGACAAATGCAAAAGCATCTTGAGTATTTGGCCTAGTCTAAATTTACTCAAGAAGCATGTTCTTCACTTATGGGAGTCCATTGGCTTCACACACTTATAGTATGACTTCAAGTATTAGGGTCCAAGGAATACTCTGTCTTCATTGTACTTTGTGGCCTTCACCTATGGAACCCCAGTTTCTTCACTACATTTATGGTATGACTGCTCTGAATGGGGTCCCAGGAACTTGAACACAATGCTCTTTTTTGGTCATTGTGGCCTTCACCTATGGAACCCCATTTTCTTCACACACTCATAGTATGACTGCTCTGAATGGGGTCCCAGGAACTTGAACACAATGCTCTTTTTTGGTCATTGTGGCCTTCACCTATGGAACCCCATTTTCTTCACACACTCATAGTATGACTGCTCTGAATGGGGTCCCAGGAAGTTGCACACAATGCTCTGTTTTGGTCATTGTGGCCTTCACCTAGAGGACCCCATTTTCTTCACACACTCATAGTATGACTGCTCTGAATGGGGTCCCAGGAACTTGCACACAATGCTCCGTCTTCCTTGGTCATTGTGCTTTTCAACTATAGGACCCCATTTTCTTCACACACTTATAGTATGACTGCTTTCAATGGGGTCCCAGGAAATTAACCACAATACTTTGGCTTCCAAAAATTGACCTATAAAGGAACTTACATTTATGTTGCATAACAGTGCACAATAAGGACAAATGCAAAAGCATCTTGAGTATTTGGCCTAGTCTAAATTTACTCAAGAAGCATTTTCCTAAATTATTCGAAAACTGGCAAAAAAGCACCTATAAAAAAAAATCAATGGCCTCCTCCATTACCCCTACAGCCATCCTATCCATCACCAAATAGGTATGTCTCTGCCACAGAATGCAGAGTCACGATTTAACCAGTTTTCATATAATTTAGGACCCATGCACAAGATGGTGAGAGCTATAGCTCCACACGCAAATTTTTGGAACAACCCTTCCAACATTTACTCAAAATATTTCTGCACTAACCTTTTGTGATGTAGCAAAACCAAAGTTTTTGAGAATGGAGGCCACGGAAAATCTTGTTCTTCACTTATGGGAGTCCATTGGCTTCACACACTCATAGTATGACTTCAGGTATTTGGGTCCAAGGAATACTCTGTCTTCATTGAACTTTTTGGCCTTCACCTAGAGGACCCCATTTTCTTCACACACTCAGTATGACTGCTCTGAATGGGGTCCCAGGAACTTGAACACAATGCTCTTTTTTGGTCATTGTGGCCTTCACCTATGGAACCCCATTTTCTTCACACACTCATAGTATGACTGCTCTGAATGGGGTCCCAGGAACTTGAACACAATGCTCTTTTTTGGTCATTGTGGCCTTTACCTATGGAACCCCATTTTCTTCACACACTCATAGTATGACTGCTCTGAATGGGGTCCCAGGAACTTGCACACAATGCTCTTTTTTGGTCATTGTGGCCTTCACCTATGGAACCCCATTTTCTTCACACACTCATAGTATGACTGCTCTGAATGGGGTCCCAGGAACTTGCACACAATGCTCCGTCTTCCTTGGTCATTGTGCTTTTCACCTATAGGACCCCATTATCTTCACACACTCATAGTATGACTGCTTTCAATGGGGTCCCAGGAAATTAACCACAATACTTTGGCTTCCAAAAATTGACCTATAAAGGAACTTACATTTATGTTGCATAACAGTGCACAATAAGGACAAATGCAAAACCATCTTGAGCATTTGGCCTAGTCTAAATTTACTCAAGAAGCATTTTCCTAAATTATTCGAAAACTGGCAAAAAAGCACCTATAAAAAAAAATCAATTTCCTCCTCCATTACCCCTACAGCCATCCTATCCATCACCAAATAGGTATCTCTCTGCCACAGAATGCAGAGTCACATTTTAACCAGTTTTCATATAATTTAGGACCCATGCATAACATGGTGAAAGCTATAGCTCCACACGCAAATTTTTGGAACAACCCTTTCAACATTTACTCAAAATATTTCTGCACTAACCTTTTGTGATGTAGCAAAACCAAAGATTTTCAGAATGGAGGCCACGGAAAATCTTGTTCTTCACTTATGGGAGTCCATTGGCTTCACACACTTATAGTATGACTTCAGGTATTTGGGTCCAAGGAATACTCTGTCTTCATTGTACTTTGTGGCCTTCACCTAGAGGACCCCATTTTCTTCACACACTCATAGTATGACTGCTCTGAATGGGGTCCCAGGAACTTGCACACAATGCTCCGTCTTCCTTGGTCATTGTGCTGTTCACCTATAGGACCCCATTTTCTTCACACACCCATAGTATGACTGCTTTCAATGGGGTCCCAGGAAACTAACCACAATACTTTGGCTTCCAAAAATTGACCTATAAAGGAACTTACATTTATGTTGCACAGCAGTGCACAATAAGGACAAATGCAAAAGCATCTTGAGTATTTGGCCTAGTCTAAATTTACTCAAGAAGCATGTTCTTCACTTATGGGAGTCCATTGGCTTCACACACTTATAGTATGACTTCAAGTATTAGGGTCCAAGGAATACTCTGTCTTCATTGTACTTTGTGGCCTTCACCTATGGAACCCCAGTTTCTTCACTACATTTATGGTATGACTGCTCTGAATGGGGTCCCAGGAACTTGAACACAATGCTCTTTTTTGGTCATTGTGGCCTTCACCTATGGAACCCCATTTTCTTCACACACTCATAGTATGACTGCTCTGAATGGGGTCCCAGGAACTTGAACACAATGCTCTTTTTTGGTCATTGTGGCCTTCACCTATGGAACCCCATTTTCTTCACACACTCATAGTATGACTGCTCTGAATGGGGTCCCAGGAAGTTGCACACAATGCTCTGTTTTGGTCATTGTGGCCTTCACCTAGAGGACCCCATTTTCTTCACACACTCATAGTATGACTGCTCTGAATGGGGTCCCAGGAACTTGCACACAATGCTCCGTCTTCCTTGGTCATTGTGCTTTTCAACTATAGGACCCCATTTTCTTCACACACTTATAGTATGACTGCTTTCAATGGGGTCCCAGGAAATTAACCACAATACTTTGGCTTCCAAAAATTGACCTATAAAGGAACTTACATTTATGTTGCATAACAGTGCACAATAAGGACAAATGCAAAAGCATCTTGAGTATTTGGCCTAGTCTAAATTTACTCAAGAAGCATTTTCCTAAATTATTCGAAAACTGGCAAAAAAGCACCTATAAAAAAAAATCAATGGCCTCCTCCATTACCCCTACAGCCATCCTATCCATCACCAAATAGGTATGTCTCTGCCACAGAATGCAGAGTCACGATTTAACCAGTTTTCATATAATTTAGGACCCATGCACAAGATGGTGAGAGCTATAGCTCCACACGCAAATTTTTGGAACAACCCTTCCAACATTTACTCAAAATATTTCTGCACTAACCTTTTGTGATGTAGCAAAACCAAAGTTTTTGAGAATGGAGGCCACGGAAAATCTTGTTCTTCACTTATGGGAGTCCATTGGCTTCACACACTCATAGTATGACTTCAGGTATTTGGGTCCAAGGAATACTCTGTCTTCATTGAACTTTTTGGCCTTCACCTAGAGGACCCCATTTTCTTCACACACTCAGTATGACTGCTCTGAATGGGGTCCCAGGAACTTGAACACAATGCTCTTTTTTGGTCATTGTGGCCTTCACCTATGGAACCCCATTTTCTTCACACACTCATAGTATGACTGCTCGGAATGGGGTCCCAGGAACTTGCACACAATGCTCTTTTTTGGTCATTGTGGCCTTCACCTATGGAACCCCATTTTCTTCACACACTCATAGTATGACTGCTCTGAATGGGGTCCCAGGAACTTGCACACAATGCTCCGTCTTCCTTGGTCATTGTGCTTTTCACCTATAGGACCCCATTATCTTCACACACTCATAGTATGACTGCTTTCAATGGGGTCCCAGGAAATTAACCACAATACTTTGGCTTCCAAAAATTGACCTATAAAGGAACTTACATTTATGTTGCATAACAGTGCACAATAAGGACAAATGCAAAACCATCTTGAGCATTTGGCCTAGTCTAAATTTACTCAAGAAGCATTTTCCTAAATTATTCAAAAACTGGCAAAAAAGCACCTATAAAAAAAAATCAATTTCCTCCTCCATTACCCCTACAGCCATCCTATCCATCACCAAATAGGTATCTCTCTGCCACAGAATGCAGAGTCACATTTTAACCAGTTTTCATATAATTTAGGACCCATGCATAACATGGTGAAAGCTATAGCTCCACACGCAAATTTTTGGAACAACCCTTTCAACATTTACTCAAAATATTTCTGCACTAACCTTTTGTGATGTAGCAAAACCAAAGTTTTTCAGAATGGAGGCCACGGAAAATCTTGTTCTTCACTTATGGGAGTCCATTGGCTTCACACACTTATAGTATGACTTCAGGTATTTGGGTCCAAGGAATACTCTGTCTTCATTGTACTTTGTGGCCTTCACCTAGAGGACCCCATTTTCTTCACACACTCATAGTATGACTGCTCTGAATGGGGTCCCAGGAACTTGCACACAATGCTCCGTCTTCCTTGGTCATTGTGCTGTTCACCTATAGGACCCCATTTTCTTCACACACCCATAGTATGACTGCTTTCAATGGGGTCCCAGGAAATTAACCACAATACTTTGGCTTCCAAAAATTGACCTATAAAGGAACTTACATTTATGTTGCACAGCAGTGCACAATAAGGACAAATGCAAAAGCATCTTGAGTATTTGGCCTAGTCTAAATTTACTCAAGAAGCATGTTCTTCACTTATGGGAGTCCATTGGCTTCACACACTTATAGTATGACTTCAAGTATTAGGGTCCAAGGAATACTCTGTCTTCATTGTACTTTGTGGCCTTCACCTATGGAACCCCAGTTTCTTCACTACATTTATGGTATGACTGCTCTGAATGGGGTCCCAGGAACTTGAACACAATGCTCTTTTTTGGTCATTGTGGCCTTCACCTATGGAACCCCATTTTCTTCACACACTCATAGTATGACTGCTCTGAATGGGGTCCCAGGAACTTGCACACAATGCTGTGTTTTGGTCATTGTGGCCTTCACCTAGAGGACCCCATTTTCTTCACACACTCATAGTATGACTGCTCTGAATGGGGTCCCAGGAACTTGCACACAATGCTCCGTCTTCCTTGGTCATTGTGCTTTTCAACTATAGGACCCCATTTTCTTCACACACTTATAGTATGACTGCTTTCAATGGGGTCCCAGGAAATTAACCACAATACTTTGGCTTCCAAAAATTGACCTATAAAGGAACTTACATTTATGTTGCATAACAGTGCACAATAAGGACAAATGCAAAAGCATCTTGAGTATTTGGCCTAGTCTAAATTTACTCAAGAAGCATTTTCCTAAATTATTCGAAAACTGGCAAAAAAGCACCAATAAAAAAAAATCAATGGCCTCCTCCATTACCCCTACAGCCATCCTATCCATCACCAAATAGGTATGTCTCTGCCACAGAATGCAGAGTCACGATTTAACCAGTTTTCATATAATTTAGGACCCATGCACAAGATGGTGAGAGCTATAGCTCCACACGCAAATTTTTGGAACAACCCTTCCAACATTTACTCAAAATATTTCTGCACTAACCTTTTCTGATGTAGCAAAACCAAAGTTTTTCAGAATGGAGGCCACGGAAAATCTTGTTCTTCACTTATGGGAGTCCATTGGCTTCACACACTCATAGTATGACATCAGGTATTTGGGTCCAAGGAATACTCTGGCTTCATTGAACTTTTTGGCCTTCACCTAGAGGACCCCATTTTCTTCACACACTCAGTATGACTGCTCTGAATGGGGTCCCAGGAACTTCAACACAATGCTCTTTTTTGGTCATTGTGGCCTTCACCTATGGAACCCCATTTTCTTCACACACTCATAGTATGACTGCTCTGAATGGGGTTCCAGGAACTTGCACACAATGCTCCGTCTTCCTTGGTCATTGTGCTTTTCACCTATAGGACCCCATTTTCTTCACACACTTATAGTATGACTGCTTTCAATGGGGTCCCAGGAAATTAACCACAATACTTTGGCTTCCAAAAATTGACCTATAAAGGAACTTACATTTATGTTGCATAACAGTGCACAATAAGGACAAATGCAAAAGCATCTTGAGTATTTGGCCTAGTCTAAATTTACTCAAGAAGCATTTTCCTAAATTATTCGAAAACTGGCAAAAAAGCACCTATAAAAAAAAATCAATGGCCTCCTCCATTACCCCTACAGCCATCCTATCCATCACCAAATAGGTATGTCTCTGCCACAGAATGCAGAGTCACGATTTAACCAGTTTTCATATAATTTAGGACCCATGCACAAGATGGTGAGAGCTATAGCTCCACACGCAAATTTTTGGAACAACCCTTCCAACATTTACTCAAAATATTTCTGCACTAACCTTTTGTGATGTAGCAAAACCAAAGTTTTTCAGAATGGAGGCCACGGAAAATCTTCTTCTTCACTTATGGGAGTCCATTGGCTTCACACACTCATAGTATGACTTCAGGTATTTGGGTCCAAGAAATACTCTGTCTTCATTGAACTTTTTGGCCTTCACCTAGAGGACCCCATTTTCTTCACACACTCAGTATGACTGCTCTGAATGGGGTCCCAGGAACTTGAACACAATGCTCTTTTTTGGTCATTGTGGCCTTCACCTATGGAACCCCATTTTCTTCACACACTCATGGTATGACTGCTCTGAATGGGATCCCAGGAACTTGAACACAATGCTCTTTTTTGGTCATTGTGGCCTTTACCTATGGAACCCCATTTTCTTCACACACTCATAGTATGACTGCTCGGAATGGGGTCCCAGGAACTTGCACACAATGCTCTTTTTTGGTCATTGTGGCCTTCACCTATGGAACCCCATTTTCTTCACACACTCATAGTATGACTGCTCTGAATGGGGTCCCAGGAACTTGCACACAATGCTCCGTCTTCCTTGGTCATTGTGCTTTTCACCTATAGGACCCCATTATCTTCACACACTCATAGTATGACTGCTTTCAATGGGGTCCCAGGAAATTAACCACAATACTTTGGCTTCCAAAAATTGACCTATAAAGGAACTTACATTTATGTTGCATAACAGTGCACAATAAGGACAAATGCAAAACCATCTTGAGCATTTGGCCTAGTCTAAATTTACTCAAGAAGCATTTTCCTAAATTATTCGAAAACTGGCAAAAAAGCACCTATAAAAAAAAATCAATTTCCTCCTCCATTACCCCTACAGCCATCCTATCCATCACCAAATAGGTATCTCTCTGCCACAGAATGCAGAGTCACATTTTAACCAGTTTTCATATAATTTAGGACCCATGCATAACATGGTGAAAGCTATAGCTCCACACGCAAATTTTTGGAACAACCCTTTCAACATTTACTCAAAATATTTCTGCACTAACCTTTTGTGATGTAGCAAAACCAAAGTTTTTCAGAATGGAGGCCACGGAAAATCTTGTTCTTCACTTATGGGAGTCCATTGGCTTCACACACTCATAGTATGACTGCTCTGAATGGGGTCCCAGGAACTTGCACACAATGCTCCGTCTTCCTTGGTCATTGTGCTGTTCACCTATAGGACCCCATTTTCTTCACACACCCATAGTATGATTGCTTTCAATGGGGTCCCAGGAAATTAACCACAATACTTTGGCTTCCAAAAATTGACCTATAAAGGAACTTACATTTATGTTGCACAGCAGTGCACAATAAGGACAAATGCAAAAGCATCTTGAGTATTTGGCCTAGTCTAAATTTACTCAAGAAGCATGTTCTTCACTTATGGGAGTCCATTGGCTTCACACACTT
Source organism: Eleutherodactylus coqui (assembly GCF_035609145.1). Classification (NCBI taxonomy): domain Eukaryota; kingdom Metazoa; phylum Chordata; class Amphibia; order Anura; family Eleutherodactylidae; genus Eleutherodactylus; species Eleutherodactylus coqui. The sequence continues at coordinate 35,284,178 of NC_089848.1, read as the reverse complement.
ATAGTATGACTTCAAGTATTAGGGTCCAAGGAATACTCTGTCTTCATTGTACTTTGTGGCCTTCACCTATGGAACCCCAGTTTCTTCACTACATTTATGGTATGACTGCTCTGAATGGGGTCCCAGGAACTTGAACACAATGCTCTTTTTTGGTCATTGTGGCCTTCACCTATGGAACCCCATTTTCTTCACACACTCATAGTATGACTGCTCTGAATGGGGTCCCAGGAACTTGAACACAATGCTCTTTTTTGGTCATTGTGGCCTTCACCTATGGAACCCCATTTTCTTCACACACTCATAGTATGACTGCTCTGAATGGGGTCCCAGGAACTTGCACACAATGCTGTGTTTTGGTCATTGTGGCCTTCACCTAGAGGACCCCATTTTCTTCACACACTCATAGTATGACTGCTCTGAATGGGGTCCCAAGAACTTGCACACAATGCTCCGTCTTCCTTGGTCATTGTGCTTTTCAACTATAGGACCCCATTTTCTTCACACACTTATAGTATGACTGCTTTCAATGGGGTCCCAGGAAATTAACCACAATACTTTGGCTTCCAAAAATTGACCTATAAAGGAACTTACATTTATGTTGCATAACAGTGCACAATAAGGACAAATGCAAAAGCATCTTGAGTATTTGGCCTAGTCTAAATTTACTCAAGAAGCATTTTCCTAAATTATTCGAAAACTGGCAAAAAAGCACCTATAAAAAAAAATCAATGGCCTCCTCCATTACCCCTACAGCCATCCTATCCATCACCAAATAGGTATGTCTCTGCCACAGAATGCAGAGTCACGATTTAACCAGTTTTCATATAATTTAGGACCCATGCACAAGATGGTGAGAGCTATAGCTCCACACGCAAATTTTTGGAACAACCCTTCCAACATTTACTCAAAATATTTCTGCACTAACCTTTTGTGATGTAGCAAAACCAAAGTTTTTCCGAATGGAGGCCACGGAAAATCTTGTTCTTCACTTATGGGAGTCCATTGGCTTCACACACTTATAGTATGACTTCAGGTATTTGGGTCCAAGGAATACTCTGTCTTCATTGTACTTTGTGGCCTTCACCTAGAGGACCCCATTTTCTTCACACACTCATAGTATGACTGCTCTGAATGGGGTCCCAGGAACTTGCACACAATGCTCCGTCTTCCTTGGTCATTGTGCTGTTCACCTATAGGACCCCATTTTCTTCACACACCCATAGTATGACTGCTTTCAATGGGGTCCCAGGAAATTAACCACAATACTTTGGCTTCCAAAAATTGACCTATAAAGGAACTTACATTTATGTTGCACAGCAGTGCACAATAAGGACAAATGCAAAAGCATCTTGAGTATTTGGCCTAGTCTAAATTTACTCAAGAAGCATGTTCTTCACTTATGGGAGTCCATTGGCTTCACACACTTATAGTATGACTTCAAGTATTAGGGTCCAAGGAATACTCTGTCTTCATTGTACTTTGTGGCCTTCACCTATGGAACCCCATTTTCTTCACACACTCATAGTATGACTGCTCTGAATGGGGTCCCAGAAACTTGAACACAATGCTCTTTTTTGGTCATTGTGGCCTTCACCTATGGAACCCCATTTTCTTCACACACTCATAGTATGACTGCTCTGAATGGGGTCCCAGGAACTTGCACACAATGCTGTGTTTTGGTCATTGTGGCCTTCACCTAGAGGACCCCATTTTCTTCACACACTCATAGTATGACTGCTCTGAATGGGGTCCCAGGAACTTGCACACAATGCTCCGTCTTCCTTGGTCATTGTGCTTTTCAACTATAGGACCCCATTTTCTTCACACACTTATAGTATGACTGCTTTCAATGGGGTCCCAGGAAATTAACCACAATACTTTGGCTTCCAAAAATTGACCTATAAAGGAACTTACATTTATGTTGCATAACAGTGCACAATAAGGACAAATGCAAAAGCATCTTGAGTATTTGGCCTAGTCTAAATTTACTCAAGAAGCATTTTCCTAAATTATTCGAAAACTGGCAAAAAAGCACCTATAAAAAAAAATCAATGGCCTCCTCCATTACCCCTACAGCCATCCTATCCATCACCAAATAGGTATGTCTCTGCCACAGAATGCAGAGTCACGATTTAACCAGTTTTCATATAATTTAGGACCCATGCACAAGATGGTGAGAGCTATAGCTCCACACGCAAATTTTTGGAACAACCCTTCCAACATTTACTCAAAATATTTCTGCACTAACCTTTTCTGATGTAGCAAAACCAAAGTTTTTCAGAATGGAGGCCACGGAAAATCTTGTTCTTCACTTATGGGAGTCCATTGGCTTCACACACTCATAGTATGACATCAGGTATTTGGGTCCAAGGAATACTCTGGCTTCATTGAACTTTTTGGCCTGCACCTAGAGGACCCCATTTTCTTCACACACTCAGTATGACTGCTCTGAATGGGGTCCCAGGAACTTCAACACAATGCTCTTTTTTGGTCATTGTGGCCTTCACCTATGGAACCCCATTTTCTTCACACACTCATAGTATGACTGCTCTGAATGGGGTTCCAGGAACTTGCACACAATGCTCCGTCTTCCTTGGTCATTGTGCTTTTCACCTATAGGACCCCATTTTCTTCACACACTTATAGTATGACTGCTTTCAATGGGGTCCCAGGAAATTAACCACAATACTTTGGCTTCCAAAAATTGACCTATAAAGGAACTTACATTTATGTTGCATAACAGTGCACAATAAGGACAAATGCAAAAGCGTCTTGAGTATTTGGCCTAGTCTAAATTTACTCAAGAAGCATTTTCCTAAATTATTCGAAAACTGGCAAAAAAGCACCTATAAAAAAAAATCAATGGCCTCCTCCATTACCCCTACAGCCATCCTATCCATCACCAAATAGGTATGTCTCTGCCACAGAATGCAGAGTCACGATTTAACCAGTTTTCATATAATTTAGGACCCATGCACAAGATGGTGAGAGCTATAGCTCCACACGCAAATTTTTGGAACAACCCTTCCAACATTTACTCAAAATATTTCTGCACTAACCTTTTGTGATGTAGCAAAACCAAAGTTTTTGAGAATGGAGGCCACGGAAAATCTTGTTCTTCACTTATGGGAGTCCATTGGCTTCACACACTCATAGTATGACTTCAGGTATTTGGGTCCAAGGAATACTCTGTCTTCATTGAACTTTTTGGCCTTCACCTAGAGGACCCCATTTTCTTCACACACTCAGTATGACTGCTCTGAATGGGGTCCCAGGAACTTGAACACAATGCTCTTTTTTGGTCATTGCGGCCTTCACCTATGGAACCCCATTTTCTTCACACACTCATAGTATGACTGCTCTGAATGGGGTCCCAGGAACTTGAACACAATGCTCTTTTTTGGTCATTGTGGCCTTTACCTATGGAACCCCATTTTCTTCACACACTCATAGTATGACTGCTCGGAATGGGGTCCCAGGAACTTGCACACAATGCTCTTTTTTGGTCATTGTGGCCTTCACCTATGGAACCCCATTTTCTTCACACACTCATAGTATGACTGCTCTGAATGGGGTCCCAGGAACTTGCACACAATGCTCCGTCTTCCTTGGTCATTGTGCTTTTCACCTATAGGACCCCATTATCTTCACACACTCATAGTATGACTGCTTTCAATGGGGTCCCAGGAAATTAACCACAATACTTTGGCTTCCAAAAATTGACCTATAAAGGAACTTACATTTATGTTGCATAACAGTGCACAATAAGGACAAATGCAAAACCATCTTGAGCATTTGGCCTAGTCTAAATTTACTCAAGAAGCATTTTCCTAAATTATTCGAAAACTGGCAAAAAAGCACCTATAAAAAAAAATCAATTTCCTCCTCCATTACCCCTACAGCCATCCTATCCATCACCAAATAGGTATCTCTCTGCCACAGAATGCAGAGTCACATTTTAACCAGTTTTCATATAATTTAGGACCCATGCATAACATGGTGAAAGCTATAGCTCCACACGCAAATTTTTGGAACAACCCTTTCAACATTTACTCAAAATATTTCTGCACTAACCTTTTGTGATGTAGCAAAACCAAAGTTTTCAGAATGGAGGCCACGGAAAATCTTGTTCTTCACTTATGGGAGTCCATTGGCTTCACACACTCATAGTATGACTGCTCTGAATGGGGTCCCAGGAACTTGCACACAATGCTCCGTCTTCCTTGGTCATTGTGCTGTTCACCTATAGGACCCCATTTTCTTCACACACCCATAGTATGATTGCTTTCAATGGGGTCCCAGGAAATTAACCACAATACTTTGGCTTCCAAAAATTGACCTATAAAGGAACTTACATTTATGTTGCACAGCAGTGCACAATAAGGACAAATGCAAAAGCATCTTGAGTATTTGGCCTAGTCTAAATTTACTCAAGAAGCATGTTCTTCACTTATGGGAGTCCATTGGCTTCACACACTTATAGTATGACTTCAAGTATTAGGGTCCAAGGAATACTCTGTCTTCATTGTACTTTGTGGCCTTCACCTATGGAACCCCAGTTTCTTCACTACATTTATGGTATGACTGCTCTGAATGGGGTCCCAGGAACTTGAACACAATGCTCTTTTTTGGTCATTGTGGCCTTCACCTATGGAACCCCATTTTCTTCACACACTCATAGTATGACTGCTCTGAATGGGGTCCCAGGAACTTGAACACAATGCTCTTTTTTGGTCATTGTGGCCTTCACCTATGGAACCCCATTTTCTTCACACACTCATAGTATGACTGCTCTGAATGGGGTCCCAGGAACTTGCACACAATGCTGTGTTTTGGTCATTGTGGCCTTCACCTAGAGGACCCCATTTTCTTCACACACTCATAGTATGACTGCTCTGAATGGGGTCCCAAGAACTTGCACACAATGCTCCGTCTTCCTTGGTCATTGTGCTTTTCAACTATAGGACCCCATGTTCTTCACACACTTATAGTATGACTGCTTTCAATGGGGTCCCAGGAAATTAACCACAATACTTTGGCTTCCAAAAATTGACCTATAAAGGAACTTACATTTATGTTGCATAACAGTGCACAATAAGGACAAATGCAAAAGCATCTTGAGTATTTGGCCTAGTCTAAATTTACTCAAGAAGCATTTTCCTAAATTATTCGAAAACTGGCAAAAAAGCACCTATAAAAAAAAATCAATGGCCTCCTCCATTACCCCTACAGCCATCCTATCCATCACCAAATAGGTATGTCTCTGCCACAGAATGCAGAGTCACGATTTAACCAGTTTTCATATAATTTAGGACCCATGCACAAGATGGTGAGAGCTATAGCTCCACACGCAAATTTTTGGAACAACCCTTCCAACATTTACTCAAAATATTTCTGCACTAACCTTTTGTGATGTAGCAAAACCAAAGTTTTTCAGAATGGAGGCCACGGAAAATCTTGTTCTTCACTTATGGGAGTCCATTGGCTTCACACACTTATAGTATGACTTCAGGTATTTGGGTCCAAGGAATACTCTGTCTTCATTGTACTTTGTGGCCTTCACCTAGAGGACCCCATTTTCTTCACACACTCATAGTATGACTGCTCTGAATGGGGTCCCAGGAACTTGCACACAATGCTCCGTCTTCCTTGGTCATTGTGCTGTTCACCTATAGGACCCCATTTTCTTCACACACCCATAGTATGACTGCTTTCAATGGGGTCCCAGGAAATTAACCACAATACTTTGGCTTCCAAAAATTGACCTATAAAGGAACTTACATTTATGTTGCACAGCAGTGAACAATAAGGACAAATGCAAAAGCATCTTGAGTATTTGGCCTAGTCTAAATTTACTCAAGAAGCATGTTCTTCACTTATGGGAGTCCATTGGCTTCACACACTTATAGTATGACTTCAAGTATTAGGGTCCAAGGAATACTCTGTCTTCATTGTACTTTGTGGCCTTCACCTATGGAACCCCATTTTCTTCACACACTCATAGTATGACTGCTCTGAATGGGGTCCCAGAAACTTGAACACAATGCTCTTTTTTGGTCATTGTGGCCTTCACCTATGGAACCCCATTTTCTTCACACACTCATAGTATGACTGCTCTGAATGGGGTCCCAGGAACTTGCACACAATGCTGTGTTTTGGTCATTGTGGCCTTCACCTAGAGGACCCCATTTTCTTCACACACTCATAGTATGACTGCTCTGAATGGGGTCCCAGGAACTTGCACACAATGCTCCGTCTTCCTTGGTCATTGTGCTTTTCAACTATAGGACCCCATTTTCTTCACACACTTATAGTATGACTGCTTTCAATGGGGTCCCAGGAAATTAACCACAATACTTTGGCTTCCAAAAATTGACCTATAAAGGAACTTACATTTATGTTGCATAACAGTGCACAATAAGGACAAATGCAAAAGCATCTTGAGTATTTGGCCTAGTCTAAATTTACTCAAGAAGCATTTTCCTAAATTATTCGAAAACTGGCAAAAAAGCACCTATAAAAAAAAATCAATGGCCTCCTCCATTACCCCTACAGCCATCCTATCCATCACCAAATAGGTATGTCTCTGCCACAGAATGCAGAGTCACGATTTAACCAGTTTTCATATAATTTAGGACCCATGCACAAGATGGTGAGAGCTATAGCTCCACACGCAAATTTTTGGAACAACCCTTCCAACATTTACTCAAAATATTTCTGCACTAACCTTTTCTGATGTAGCAAAACCAAAGTTTTTCAGAATGGAGGCCACGGAAAATCTTGTTCTTCACTTATGGGAGTCCATTGGCTTCACACACTCATAGTATGACATCAGGTATTTGGGTCCAAGGAATACTCTGGCTTCATTGAACTTTTTGGCCTTCACCTAGAGGACCCCATTTTCTTCACACACTCAGTATGACTGCTCTGAATGGGGTCCCAGGAACTTCAACACAATGCTCTTTTTTGGTCATTGTGGCCTTCACCTATGGAACCCCATTTTCTTCACACACTCATAGTATGACTGCTCTGAATGGGGTTCCAGGAACTTGCACACAATGCTCCGTCTTCCTTGGTCATTGTGCTTTTCACCTATAGGACCCCATTTTCTTCACACACTTATAGTATGACTGCTTTCAATGGGGTCCCAGGAAATTAACCACAATACTTTTGCTTTCAAAAATTGACCTATAAAGGAACTTACATTTATGTTGCATAACAGTGCACAATAAGGACAAATGCAAAAGCGTCTTGAGTATTTGGCCTAGTCTAAATTTACTCAAGAAGCATTTTCCTAAATTATTCGAAAACTGGCAAAAAAGCACCTATAAAAAAAAATCAATGGCCTCCTCCATTACCCCTACAGCCATCCTATCCATCACCAAATAGGTATGTCTCTGCCACAGAATGCAGAGTCACGATTTAACCAGTTTTCATATAATTTAGGACCCATGCACAAGATGGTGAGAGCTATAGCTCCACACGCAAATTTTTGGAACAACCCTTCCAACATTTACTCAAAATATTTCTGCACTAACCTTTTGTGATGTAGCAAAACCAAAGTTTTTGAGAATGGAGGCCACGGAAAATCTTGTTCTTCACTTATGGGAGTCCATTGGCTTCACACACTCATAGTATGACTTCAGGTATTTGGGTCCAAGGAATACTCTGTCTTCATTGAACTTTTTGGCCTTCACCTAGAGGACCCCATTTTCTTCACACACTCAGTATGACTGCTCTGAATGGGGTCCCAGGAACTTGAACACAATGCTCTTTTTTGGTCATTGCGGCCTTCACCTATGGAACCCCATTTTCTTCACACACTCATAGTATGACTGCTCTGAATGGGGTCCCAGGAACTTGAACACAATGCTCTTTTTTGGTCATTGTGGCCTTTACCTATGGAACCCCATTTTCTTCACACACTCATAGTATGACTGCTCGGAATGGGGTCCCAGGAACTTGCACACAATGCTCTTTTTTGGTCATTGTGGCCTTCACCTATGGAACCCCATTTTCTTCACACACTCATAGTATGACTGCTCTGAATGGGGTCCCAGGAACTTGCACACAATGCTCCGTCTTCCTTGGTCATTGTGCTTTTCACCTATAGGACCCCATTATCTTCACACACTCATAGTATGACTGCTTTCAATGGGGTCCCAGGAAATTAACCACAATACTTTGGCTTCCAAAAATTGACCTATAAAGGAACTTACATTTATGTTGCATAACAGTGCACAATAAGGACAAATGCAAAACCATCTTGAGCATTTGGCCTAGTCTAAATTTACTCAAGAAGCATTTTCCTAAATTATTCGAAAACTGGCAAAAAAGCACCTATAAAAAAAAATCAATTTCCTCCTCCATTACCCCTACAGCCATCCTATCCATCACCAAATAGGTATCTCTCTGCCACAGAATGCAGAGTCACATTTTAACCAGTTTTCATATAATTTAGGACCCATGCATAACATGGTGAAAGCTATAGCTCCACACGCAAATTTTTGGAACAACCCTTTCAACATTTACTCAAAATATTTCTGCACTAACCTTTTGTGATGTAGCAAAACCAAAGTTTTTCAGAATGGAGGCCACGGAAAATCTTGTTCTTCACTTATGGGAGTCCATTGGCTTCACACACTCATAGTATGACTGCTCTGAATGGGGTCCCAGGAACTTGCACACAATGCTCCGTCTTCCTTGGTCATTGTGCTGTTCACCTATAGGACCCCATTTTCTTCACACACCCATAGTATGATTGCTTTCAATGGGGTCCCAGGAAATTAACCACAATACTTTGGCTTCCAAAAATTGACCTATAAAGGAACTTACATTTATGTTGCATAACAGTGCACAATAAGGACAAATGCAAAAGCATCTTGAGTATTTGGCCTAGTCTAAATTTACTCAAGAAGCATTTTCCTAAATTATTCGAAAACTGGCAAAAAAGCACCTATAAAAAAAAATCAATGGCCTCCTCCATTACCCCTACAGCCATCCTATCCATCACCAAATAGGTATGTCTCTGCCACAGAATGCAGAGTCACGATTTAACCAGTTTTCATATAATTTAGGACCCATGCACAAGATGGTGAGAGCTATAGCTCCACACGCAAATTTTTGGAACAACCCTTCCAACATTTACTCAGAATATTTCTGCACTAACCTTTTGTGATGCAGCAAAACCAAGGTAACTCAGAATGGAGGCCACGGAAAATCTTGATCTTCACTTATGGGAGTCCATTGGCTTCACACACTTAAAGTATGACTTCAGGTATTTGGGTCCAAGGAATACTCTGTCTTCATTGAACTTTTTGCCCTTCACCTAGAGGACCCCATTTTCTTCACACACTCAGTATGACTGCTCTGAATGGGGTCCCAGGAACTTGAACACAATGCTCTTTTTTGGTCATTGTGGTCTTCACCTATGGAACCCCATTTTCTTCACACACTCATAGTATGACTGCTCTGAATGGGGTCCCAGGAACTTGAACACAATGCTCTTTTTTGGTCATTGTGGCCTTTACCTATGGAACCCCATTTTCTTCACACACTCATAGTATGACTGCTCTGAATGGGGTCCCAGGAACTTGCACACAATGCTCTGTTTTGGTCATTGTGGCCTTCACCTATGGAACCCCATTTTCTTCACTAAATTTATGGTATGACTGCTCTGAATGGGGTCCCAGGAACTTGAACACAATGCTCTTTTTTGGTCATTGTGGCCTTTACCTATGGAACCCCATTTTCTTCACACACTCATAGTATGACTGCTCAGAATGGGGTCCCAGGAACTTGCACACAATGCTCTGTTTTGGTCATTGTGGCCTTCACCTATAGAAAACCATTTTCTTCACACACTCATAGTATGACTGCTCTGAATGGGGTCCCAGGAACTTGCACACAATGCTCCGTCTTCCTTGGTCATTGTGCTTTTCACCTATAGGACCCCATTTTCTTCACACACTTATAGTATGACTGCTTTTAATGGGGTCTCAGGAAATTAACCACAATACTTTGGCTTCCAAAAATTGAACTATAAAGGAACTTACCTTTATGTTGCATAACAGTGCACAATAAGGACAAATGCAAAACCATCTTGAGCATATGGCCTCCAATGGAGCTTAGAGGTATTTGGCCTAGTCTAAATTTACTCAAGAAGCATTTTCCTAAATTATTCGAAAACTGGCAAAAAAGCACCTATAAAAAAAAATCAATGGCCTCCTCCATTACCCCTACAGCCATCCTATCCATCACCAAATAGGTATGTCTCTGCCACAGAATGCAGAGTCACGATTTAACCAGTTTTCATATAATTTAGGACCCATGCACAAGATGGTGAGAGCTATAGCTCCACACGCAAATTTTTGGAACAACCCTTCCAACATTTACTCAAAATATTTCTGCACTAACCTTTTGTGATGTAGCAAAACCAAAGTTTTTCAGAATGGAGGCCACGGAAAATCTTGTTCTTCACTTATGGGAGTCCATTAGCTTCACACACTCATAGTATGACTTCAGGTATTTGGGTCCAAGGAATACTCTGGCTTCATTGAACTTTTTGGCCTTCACCTAGAGGACCCCATTTTCTTCACACACTCAGTATGACTGCTCTGAATGGGGTCCCAGGAACTTCAACACAATGCTCTTTTTTGGTCATTGTGGCCTTCACCTATGGAACCCCATTTTCTTCACACACTCATAGTATGACTGCTCTGAATGGGGTTCCAGGAACTTGCACACAATGCTCCGTCTTTCTTGGTCATTGTGCTTTTCACCTATAGGACCCCATTTTCTTCACACACTTATAGTATGACTGCTTTCAATGGGGTCCCAGGAAATTAACCACAATACTTTGGCTTCCAAAAATTGACCTATAAAGGAACTTACATTTATGTTGCATAACAGTGCACAATAAGGACAAATGCAAAAGCATCTTGAGTATTTGGCCTAGTCTAAATTTACTCAAGAAGCATTTTCCTAAATTATTCGAAAACTGGCAAAAAAGCACCTATAAAAAAAAATCAATGGCCTCCTCCATTACCCCTACAGCCATCCTATCCATCACCAAATAGGTATGTCTCTGCCACAGAATGCAGAGTCACGATTTAACCAGTTTTCATATAATTTAGGACCCATGCACAAGATGGTGAGAGCTATAGCTCCACACGCAAATTTTTGGAACAACCCTTCCAACATTTACTCAAAATATTTCTGCACTAACCTTTTGTGATGTAGCAAAACCAAAGTTTTTCAGAATGGAGGCCACGGAAAATCTTGTTCTTCACTTATGGGAGTCCATTAGCTTCACACACTCATAGTATGACTTCAGGTATTTGGGTCCAAGGAATACTCTGTCTTCATTGAACTTTTTGGCCTTCACCTAGAGGACCCCATTTTCTTCACACACTCAGTATGACTGCTCTGAATGGGGTCCCAGGAACTTGAACACAATGCTCTTTTTTGGTCATTGTGGCCTTCACCTATGGAACCCCATTTTCTTCACACACTCATAGTATGACTGCTCTGAATGGGGTCCCAGGAACTTGAACACAATGCTCTTTTTTGGTCATTGTGGCCTTTACCTATGGAACCCCATTTTCTTCACACACTCATAGTATGACTGCTCTGAATGGGGTCCCAGGAACTTGCACACAATGCTCTTTTTTGGTCATTGTGGCCTTCACCTATGGAACCCCATTTTCTTCACACACTCATAGTATGACTGCTCTGAATGGGGTCCCAGGAACTTGCACACAATGCTCCGTCTTCCTTGGTCATTGTGCTTTTCACCTATAGGACCCCATTATCTTCACACACTCATAGTATGACTGCTTTCAATGGGGTCCCAGGAAATTAACCACAATACTTTGGCTTCCAAAAATTGACCTATAAAGGAACTTACATTTATGTTGCATAACAGTGCACAATAAAGACAAATGCAAAACCATCTTGAGCATTTGGCCTAGTCTAAATTTACTCAAGAAGCATTTTCCTAAATTATTCGAAAACTGGCAAAAAAGCACCTATAAAAAAAAATCAATTTCCTCCTCCATTACCCCTACAGCCATCCTATCCATCACCAAATAGGTATCTCTCTGCCACAGAATGCAGAGTCACATTTTAACCAGTTTTCATATAATTTAGGACCCATGCATAACATGGTGAAAGCTATAGTTCCACACGCAGATTTTTGGAACAACCCTTCCAACATTTACTCAAAATATTTCTGCACTAACCTTTTGTGATGTAGCAAAACCAAAGTTTTTCAGAATGGAGGCCACGGAAAATCTTGTTCTTCACTTATGGGAGTCCATTGGCCTCACACACTTATAGTATGACTTCAGGTATTTGGGTCCAAGGAATACTCTGTCTTCATTGAACTTTGTGGCCTTCACCTAGAGGACCCCATTTTCTTCACACACTCATAGTATGACTGCTCTGAATGGGGTCCCAGGAACTTGCACACAATGCTCTGTTTTGGTCATTGTGGCCTTCACCTATGGAACCCCATTTTCTTCACACACTCATAGTATGACTGCTCTGAATGGGGTCCCAGGAACTTGCACACAATGCTCTGTTTTGATCATTGTGGCCTTCACCTATGGAACCCCATTTTCTTCACACACTCATAGTATGACTGCTCTGAATGGGGTACCAGGAACATGCACACAATGCTCCGTCTTCCATGGTCATTGTGCTTTTCACCTATAGGACCCCATTTTCTTCACACACTCATAGTATGACTGCTTTCAATGGGGTCCCAGGAAATTAACCACAATACTTTGGCTTCCAAAAATTGACCTATAAAGGAACTTACATTTATGTTGCATAACAGTGCACAATAAGGACAAATGCAAAACCATCTTGAGCATTTGGCCTAGTCTAAATTTACTCAAGAAGCATTTTCCTAAATTATTCGAAAACTGGCAAAAAAGCACCTATAAAAAAAAATCAATGGCCTCCTCCATTACCCCTACAGCCATCCTATCCATCACCAAATAGGTATGTCTCTGCCACAGAATGCAGAGTCACGTTTTAACCAGTTTTCATATAATTTAGGACCCATGCACAAGATGGCGAGAGCTATAGCTCCACACGAAAATTTTTGGAACAACCCTTTCAACATTTACTCAGAATATTTCTGCACTAACCTTTTGTGATGTAGCAAAACCAAGGTTACTCAGAATGGAGGCAACGGAAAATCTTGATCTTCACTTATGGGAGTCCATGGTCTTCACACACATAGTATGACTTCAAGTATTTGGGTCCTAGGAATACTCTGTCTTCATTAAACTTTGTGGCCTTCACCTATGGAACCCCATTTTCTTCACACACTCATAGTATGACTGCTCTGAATGGGGTCCCAGGAACTTGCACACAATGCTCCGTCTTCCATGGTCATTGTGCTTTTCACCTAAAGGACCCCATTTTCTTCACACACTCATAGTATGACTGCTTTCAATGGGGTCCCAGGAAATTAACCACAATACTTTGGCTTCCAAAAATTGACTTATAAAGGAACTTACATTTATGTTGCATAACAGTGCACAATAAGGACAAATGCAAAACCATCTTGAGCATTTGGCCTAGTCTAAATTTACTCAAGAAGCATTTTCCTAAATTATTCGAAAACTGGCAAAAAAGCACCTATAAAAAAAAATCAATGGCCTCCTCCATTACCCCTACAGCCATCCTATCCATCACCAAATAGGTATCTCTCTGCCACAGAATGCAGAGTCACGTTTTAACCAGTTTTCATTTAATTTAGGACCCATGCACAAGATGGTGAGAGCTACAGCTCAACACGCAAATTTTTGGAACAACCCTTCCAACATTTACCCAGAATATTTCTGCACTAACCTTTTGTGATGTAGCAAAACCAAAGTTTTTGAGAATGGAGGCCACGGAAAATCTTGTTCTTCACTTATGGGAGTCCATTGGCTTCACACACTTATAGTATGACTTCAGGTATTTGGGTCCAAGGAATACTCTGTCTTCATTGAACTTTGTGGCCTTCACCTAGAGGACCCCATTTTCTTCACACACTCATAGTATGACTGCTCTGAATGGGGTCCCAGGAAGTTGCACACAATGCTCTGTTTTGGTCATTGTGGCCTTCACCTATGGAACCCCATTTTCTTCACACACTCATAGTATGACTGCTCTGAATGGGGTCCCAGGAACTTGCACACAATGCTCTGTTTTGGTCATTGTGGCCTGCACCTATGGAACCCCATTTTCTTCACACACTCATAGTATGACTGCTCTGCATGGGGTCCCAGGAACTTGAACACAATGCTCTTTTTTGGTCATTGTGGCCTTTACCTATGGAACCCCATTTTCTTCACACACTCATAGTATGACTGCTCTGAATGGAGTCCCAGGAACTTGCACACAATGCTCTGTTTTGGTCATTGTGGCCTTCACCTATGGAACCCCATTTTCTTCACACACTCATAGTATGACTGCTCTGAATGGGGTCCCAGGAACTTGCACACAATGCTCCGTCTTCCTTGGTCATTGTGCTTTTCACCTATAGGACCCCATTATCTTCACACACTCATAGTATGACTGCTTTCAATGGGGTCCCAGGAAATTAACCACAATACTTTGGCTTCCAAAAATTGACCTATAAAGGAACTTACATTTATGTTGCATAACAGTGCACAATAAGGACAAATGCAAAACCATCTTGAGCATATGGCCTCCAATGGAGCTTAGAGGTATTTGGCCTAGTCTAAATTTACTCAAGAAGCATTTTCCTAAATTATTCGAAAACTGGCAAAAAAGCACCTATAAAAAAAAATCAATGGCCTCCTCCATTACCCCTACAGCCATCCTATCCATCACCAAATAGGTATGTCTCTGCCACAGAATGCAGAGTCACGATTTAACCAGTTTTCATATAATTTAGGACCCATGCACAAGATGGTAAGAGCTATAGCTCCACACGCAAATTTTTGGAACAACCCTTCCAACATTTACTCAAAATATTTCTGCACTAACCTTTTGTGATGTAGCAAAACCAAAGTTTTTCAGAATGGAGGCCACGGAAAATCTTGTTCTTCACTTATGGGAGTCCATTGGCTTCACACACTCATAGTATGACTTCAGGTATTTGGGTCCAAGGAATACTCTGGCTTCATTGAACTTTTTGGC
Source organism: Eleutherodactylus coqui (assembly GCF_035609145.1). Classification (NCBI taxonomy): domain Eukaryota; kingdom Metazoa; phylum Chordata; class Amphibia; order Anura; family Eleutherodactylidae; genus Eleutherodactylus; species Eleutherodactylus coqui. Next base: position 35,269,013 of record NC_089848.1, on the reverse strand, counting down.
CTTCACCTAGAGGACCCCATTTTCTTCACACACTCAGTATGACTGCTCTGAATGGGGTCCCAGGAACTTCAACACAATGCTCTTTTTTGGTCATTGTGGCCTTCACCTATGGAACCCCATTTTCTTCACACACTCATAGTATGACTGCTCTGAATGGGGTTCCAGGAACTTGCACACAATGCTCCGTCTTCCTTGGTCATTGTGCTTTTCACCTATAGGACCCCATTTTCTTCACACACTTATAGTATGACTGCTTTCAATGGGGTCCCAGGAAATTAACCACAATACTTTGGCTTCCAAAAATTGACCTATAAAGGAACTTACATTTATGTTGCATAACAGTGCACAATAAGGACAAATGCAAAAGCATCTTGAGTATTTGGCCTAGTCTAAATTTACTCAAGAAGCATTTTCCTAAATTATTCGAAAACTGGCAAAAAAGCACCTATAAAAAAAAATCAATGGCCTCCTCCATTACCCCTACAGCCATCCTATCCATCACCAAATAGGTATGTCTCTGCCACAGAATGCAGAGTCACGATTTAACCAGTTTTCATATAATTTAGGACCCATGCACAAGATGGTGAGAGCTATAGCTCCACACGCAAATTTTTGGAACAACCCTTCCAACATTTACTCAAAATATTTCTGCACTAACCTTTTGTGATGTAGCAAAACCAAAGTTTTTGAGAATGGAGGCCACGGAAAATCTTGTTCTTCACTTATGGGAGTCCATTGGCTTCACACACTCATAGTATGACTTCAGGTATTTGGGTCCAAGGAATACTCTGTCTTCATTGAACTTTTTGGCCTTCACCTAGAGGACCCCATTTTCTTCACACACTCAGTATGACTGCTCTGAATGGGGTCCCAGGAACTTGAACACAATGCTCTTTTTTGGTCATTGTGGCCTTCACCTATGGAACCCCATTTTCTTCACACACTCATAGTATGACTGCTCTGAATGGGGTCCCAGGAACTTGAACACAATGCTCTTTTTTGGTCATTGTGGCCTTTACCTATGGAACCCCATTTTCTTCACACACTCATAGTATGACTGCTCTGAATGGGGTCCCAGGAACTTGCACACAATGCTCTTTTTTGGTCATTGTGGCCTTCACCTATGGAACCCCATTTTCTTCACACACTCATAGTATGACTGCTCTGAATGGGGTCCCAGGAACTTGCACACAATGCTCCGTCTTCCTTGGTCATTGTGCTTTTCACCTATAGGACCCCATTATCTTCACACACTCATAGTATGACTGCTTTCAATGGGGTCCCAGGAAATTAACCACAATACTTTGGCTTCCAAAAATTGACCTATAAAGGAACTTACATTTATGTTGCATAACAGTGCACAATAAAGACAAATGCAAAACCATCTTGAGCATTTGGCCTAGTCTAAATTTACTCAAGAAGCATTTTCCTAAATTATTCGAAAACTGGCAAAAAAGCACCTATAAAAAAAATCAATGGCCTCCTCCATTACCCCTACAGCCATCCTATCCATCACCAAATAGGTATGTCTCTGCCACAGAATGCAGAGTCACGTTTTAACCAGTTTTCATATAATTTAGGACCCATGCACAAGATGGCGAGAGCTATAGCTCCACACGAAAATTTTTGGAACAACCCTTTCAACATTTACTCAGAATATTTCTGCACTAACCTTTTGTGATGTAGCAAAACCAAGGTTACTCAGAATGGAGGCAACGGAAAATCTTGATCTTCACTTATGGGAGTCCATGGTCTTCACACACATAGTATGACTTCAAGTATTTGGGTCCTAGGAATACTCTGTCTTCATTAAACTTTGTGGCCTTCACCTATGGAACCCCATTTTCTTCACACACTCATAGTATGACTGCTCTGAATGGGGTCCCAGGAACTTGCACACAATGCTCCGTCTTCCATGGTCATTGTGCTTTTCACCTAAAGGACCCCATTTTCTTCACACACTCATAGTATGACTGCTTTCAATGGGGTCCCAGGAAATTAACCACAATACTTTGGCTTCCAAAAATTGACTTATAAAGGAACTTACATTTATGTTGCATAACAGTGCACAATAAGGACAAATGCAAAACCATCTTGAGCATTTGGCCTAGTCTAAATTTACTCAAGAAGCATTTTCCTAAATTATTCGAAAACTGGCAAAAAAGCACCTATAAAAAAAAATCAATGGCCTCCTCCATTACCCCTACAGGCATCCTATCCATCACCAAATAGGTATGTCTCTGCCACAGAATGCAGAGTCACGTTTTAACCAGTTTTCATTTAATTTAGGACCCATGCACAAGATGGTGAGAGCTACAGCTCAACACGCAAATTTTTGGAACAACCCTTCCAACATTTACCCAGAATATTTCTGCACTAACCTTTTGTGATGTAGCAAAACCAAAGTTTTTGAGAATGGAGGCCACGGAAAATCTTGTTCTTCACTTATGGGAGTCCATTGGCTTCACACACTTATAGTATGACTTCAGGTATTTGGGTCCAAGGAATACTCTGTCTTCATTGAACTTTGTGGCCTTCACCTAGAGGACCCCATTTTCTTCACACACTCATAGTATGACTGCTCTGAATGGGGTCCCAGGAAGTTGCACACAATGCTCTGTTTTGGTCATTGTGGCCTTCACCTATGGAACCCCATTTTCTTCACACACTCATAGTATGACTGCTCTGAATGGGGTCCCAGGAACTTGCACACAATGCTCTGTTTTGGTCATTGTGGCCTGCACCTATGGAACCCCATTTTCTTCACACACTCATAGTATGACTGCTCTGCATGGGGTCCCAGGAACTTGAACACAATGCTCTTTTTTGGTCATTGTGGCCTTTACCTATGGAACCCCATTTTCTTCACACACTCATAGTATGACTGCTCTGAATGGAGTCCCAGGAACTTGCACACAATGCTCTGTTTTGGTCATTGTGGCCTTCACCTATGGAACCCCATTTTCTTCACACACTCATAGTATGACTGCTCTGAATGGGGTCCCAGGAACTTGCACACAATGCTCCGTCTTCCTTGGTCATTGTGCTTTTCACCTATAGGACCCCATTATCTTCACACACTCATAGTATGACTGCTTTCAATGGGGTCCCAGGAAATTAACCACAATACTTTGGCTTCCAAAAATTGACCTATAAAGGAACTTACATTTATGTTGCATAACAGTGCACAATAAGGACAAATGCAAAACCATCTTGAGCATATGGCTTCCAATGGAGCTTAGAGGTATTTGGCCTAGCCTAAATTTACTCAAGAAGCATTTTCCTAAATTATTCGAAAACTGGCAAAAAAGCACCTATAAAAAAATCAATGGCCTCCTCCATTACCCCTACAGCCATCCTATCCATCACCAAATAGCTATGTCTCTGCCACAGAATGCAGAGTCACATTTTAACCAATTTTCATATAATTTAGGACCCATGCACAAGATGGTGAGAGCTATAGCTCCACACGCAAAATTTTGGAACAACTCTTCCAACATTTACTCAGAATATTTCTGCACTAGCCTTTTGTGATGTAGCAAAACCAACGTTACTCAGAATGGAGGCAACGGAAAATCTTGATCTTCACTTATGGGAGTCCATGGTCTTCACACACATAGTATGACTTCAAGTATTAGGGTCCTAGGAATACTCTGTCTTCATTGAACTTTGTGGCCTTCACCTATGGAACCCCAGTTTCTTCACTACATTTATGGTATGACTGCTCTGAATGGGGTCCCAGGAACTTGAACACAATGCTCTTTTTTGGTCATTGTGGTCTTCACCTATGGAACCCCATTTTCTTCACACACTCATAGTAGGACTGCTCTGAATGGGGTCCCAGGAACTTGAACACAATGCTCTTTTTTGGTCATTGTGGCCTTCACCTATGGAACCCCATTTTCTTCACACACTCATAGTATGACTGCTCTGAATGGGGTCCCAGGAACTTGCACACAATGCTCTGTTTTGGTCATTGTGGCCTTCACCTAGAGGACCCCATTTTCTTCACACATTCATAGTATGACTGCTCTGAATGGGGTCCCAGGAACTTGCACACAATGCTCCGTCTTCCTTGGTCATTGTGCTTTTCACCTATAGGACCCCATTATCTTCACACACTCATAGTATGACTGCTTTCAATGGGGTCCCAGGAAATTAACCACAATACTTTGGCTTCCAAAAATTGACCTATAAAGGAACTTACATTTATGTTGCATAACAGTGCACAATAAGGACAAATGCAAAACCATCTTGAGCATTTGGCCTAGTCTAAATTTACTCAAGAAGCATTTTCCTAAATTATTCGAAAACTGGCAAAAAAGCACCTATAAAAAAAAAAATCAATGGCCTCCTCCATTACCCCTACAGCCATCCTATCCATCACCAAACAGGTATGCTTGTGCCACAGAATGTAGAGTCACACTTTAACCAGTTTTCATATAATTTAGGACCCATGCACAAGATGGTGAGAGCTATAGCTCCACACGCAAACTTTTGGAACAACCCTTCCAACATTTACTCAGAATATTTCTGCACTAACCTTTTGTGATGCAGCAAAACCAAGGTAACTCAGAATGGAGGCCACGGAAAATCTTGATCTTCACTTATGTGAGTCCATTGGCTTCACACACTTAAAGTATGACTTCAGGTATTTGGGTCCAAGGAATACTCTGTCTTCATTGAACTTTTTGCCCTTCACCTAGAGGACCCCATTTTCTTCACACACTCAGTATGACTGCTCTGAATGGGGTCCCAGGAACATGAACACAATGCTCTTTTTTGGTCATTGTGGTCTTCACCTATGGAACCCCATTTTCTTCACACACTCATAGTATGACTGCTCTGAATGGGGTCCCAGGAACTTGAACACAATGCTCTTTTTTGGTCATTGTGGCCTTTACCTATGGAACCCCATTTTCTTCACACACTCATAGTATGACTGCTCTGAATGGGGTCCCAGGAACTTGCACACAATGCTCTGTTTTGGTCATTGTGGCCTTCACCTATGGAACCCCATTTTCTTCACTAAATTTATGGTATGACTGCTCTGAATGGGGTCCCAGGAACTTGAACACAATGCTCTTTTTTGGTCATTGTGGCCTTCACCTATGGAACCCCATTTTCTTCACACACTCATAGTATGACTGCTC